>NC_059338.1:125435183-125747683 GCF_018350155.1 Leopardus geoffroyi | reverse complement strand
AATGGTTAATAGGTTTGGGGGGAATTCAAAAATCTACTGATGTGCTGAGTCTAGTCTCTCCTCTGAAGCCCCAGCTGAGGTTCCTATAGGGTGTTTATCCAGGGCCATGGACAGGAACAGCCTGAGAGAAAGACAGCAGGAAATCTTTGGGCAAGCTCAAAGAACAGCATGTGGTTTTGTGTGTCTGCAAGGTAGGGAAATGTTGGTTGAGGTTGAACTAGGGAAAAACATATAAGGCAAAGGGGTTTCAAAGTTGATTTGGGGGATAGTGGGTAGCAGTTGGAGTTTTGTGTATTTTATGTTTGTTTTGGGAGGTGAGTGGTATCAGAATCATCTATTTGCAAGAACTGAAATATTAACCAAAAATTTCAGCTTTTATTTGGATCTTTGACACATCAGATCATAACCTAGGAAACCATGAAGAATCTTATAAAGGTAATATTATTAAGTAATAGAAGTATTTATAGAAAAAGGGATAATAACCATAATAATGAACATTTCTAGGGTAGTGGTGATAATAAGAAACCTTTGAGCACTCAATATATGCCAAACGCTTTATTAAGTCCTTTATATTCATTATCTCAATCACTATTTCACAAGGAGTCTGTGAGTAGATGTTGCAAGCCCCATCTTCTGAATTGGAAAAATGAAACTCAAAGGTAAAATAATTTGTCTAGGATGAGACAAAGCAGTGGGACTGGATGAGCTCTCAGTAGCCTTCTTCCTATCAAAATGTATTAATTTTAACAAAAAAGCAAACACTTTGCCCTTACAAAGCTTTTATATTTCTGTTTGACCGGTCCTCAGATAGACTTTCTAATACCTCAAACTTAAAGATGCTTTTAGAGTTGATAACATTTTGCTTTATTAATTTTGGTATGGTTTATAGGTTATTTATCTTCTAAAGATTAGAGGTGAACAAATGATCTCATGTACAATGATTCAAACAAAGTCAATGGCTAAACAGTAGCAAATACAAGATCCAAATGATTGATTTCCTATAAAAACAGAATCCAGATTACAAGTAAGACATATATATTTTGCATCCTGTGTGTGTGCGTGCGTGTGTGTGTGTGTGTGTGTGTGTGTGTGTGTTACTTACAATTTCAAGTCTTATATTTTGCTAGTAAGTTCTGACTATGGCATGTTTGAAATTTAAGCCCATCCCCTCCCTCTTATTATGTGCTTCAAGAATTTTTAAAGAATTATTTCAGGAAAATAACAAATAAGGTCTCTTCTTTCTAAGATCTTGAAAGTTTCTGAAATCCCCTATTCCAGGAATAAATTTTTATTTCTTGCCTTTGAAAATACCAAAATGGCCAGAAATAAAGTATGTCATAAAAAGATTAAGTTAAACTATTTACATATAGTATATGAATAAACTTCTTTTGATATTATAGTTCTCCTTGTTGAAAGTAGAATACAAATCAGAAAATACATTATAACCATGTAAATTATCTAACTGTATTCAAGATTAAAAGAAATGTGTGATCTACCCAATTAATATTCACAAAATATATCTTTTTATATAATTACTTTGGAAGTAATTGCAAGCTTAAACATGTCAGTCAAACCTAAATTTACTCTATGGTTTAAAATATTTTCAATATCTTACTATATTAAAAAGTCTATTTTTAACAGTGAATTTGTAGGAGAAAAACTCTCCAATTTGATCTTAGTTTTCATTGCTTTTTTAGTGTATTTTCAAAACTCATTAAAGCAAAGAATTTCACAAAGTGCTCCTTCAAATTCTACCCTATTATCATAAATTTTAAAGTGTTTAAAATTCTAAACTTTTTTAACTTGTTTAAGAATTATACCCTCTTTTTCAAGGGTCTTCTTAACCTGATAAAGAAATTAATGTAAAAAAAAAAAAACTTATTTACACATACATTTTAAAATGTTTTACATTTCCAATTCTATTGTTATCTGTAGAATCCAAAATATCTGTGCTTTTATTATCCAATGAACCATGACCTTATACTGATAACATTTGCACAATGGAGATTTGCAAAGGAGATTATCAGAAACTTGATCACATATAATTTATCACTGAATCAAATTGAATTTTTAAATTGAACCTTCAAAGATAATTTATTTACAATAGCACCAAAAGAGAAATTGCTTTATCTGATTATACAAATAAATAACAAATACTAGAACTTCCTTTGGGTGCATAGATGGCTTAGTCTGTTGAGCATCTGACTCTTGATTTTGGCTCAGGTCATGATTCCAAGGTTGTGAGATTGAGCCCCACATCAGGCTATGCTCTGAGTGTGGAGTCTGCTTAAGATTTCCTCTCTCTTTCCCTCTGTCCCTCTTCCCCACTCACTCTCTCTCTCTCTCTCAAATTAAAAAAAAAAAAAAACTAAGAAAAACTTTTTTGTATTCTATAAAGATTATTCACGAGTGTAAAACACTTAAAAGATAAGCATTATGTGTTTTGGAATTACTCTTATTTTTTTATTTGTGGAAAAAGGAAAATTCATTGTTTGGCTTGTTTTCTTAAATTAAAAAAAATCAAGCTACTTTTTTTTGAATATTTATTAAAGACTAAACAGGAAATAATATTTTAGCAAGGGAAATCCATCATTTAAAGTCAAAATATTTTTGTAGATATTTACTGATTTATATCATAATAAGCATGTCACTAAGCATGGGCTAGCATAAAATATCATAAATTTTCCAAAGGATAGTCTTGATAGGTTATCTCCTAGGGACTGCTGTTCCCAAGAGATTGGCCATGCTGCTTGCATTGGTTTCCTATTGCTGCTTACAACAAATTATCACAAATTTAATGGCTTAAAACAACAGAAATTTGTCTTACAGATCTGGAGGTCAAAAGTCCTAAATGGGTTTCACTGAGCTAAAATCAAAGTGTCAACAGGACTTTATAGGAGAGAGTCTACATTCTTGTTTTCTCCAGCTTCAGGGGCCACCTGCACTCCTTGGCTCGGGGCCCTTCTTCCACTTCAAAGTCTGTGCCTTCAAATCTTTCTGATTTGGCTTCCATCAACACATCTCCTCTCTAACTCTTTTAAGGACCGTGTGATTACATTGGTCCCACTTGGATAATCTAGGATAATACCCCAGTGTCAAGGTCCTTAGCCACATCTTCAAACTCCCTTTTGTATATAAAGCAACTGATTCTCAGAGGTCTCAGAGATTAGGGTGTGAACATCTTTGGGAGGGCCATTATCTTGTCTATCACCTTGCCACGATTCTACCTTGCCATGGTTCTGAAAATGTTACCTAAAGCTTTCAGGTCCAGGCATTTTTCCTGGGCACTATTTGAAGTTGCTCCCATTTTTGTTTTATTTTGTTCTATTTTATATTGTGGTGTTATAAGGTCAAAAACAAAAAAAGTAAACTCCTAATGGAATGTAGCTTGTAGAACATTTACATGAAACAAGTTTTATGGCTATGTGCATGTTTGTTTATGTGTGTGTGTTTATGTCCATAACTCATTCTATGCATCCAGCAACAACTTGCAGTTGATATACAAACGTAAATAAGGTGTAGTTTCTGGGAAACATAAAAGGAAGTGGCTAAAGAACATGTCTCTGTGTTAATTCTGGTCTCACTCTCCCTCCATCTCCCTAGTTCTCTTCCATCTGACTTCTTCAGGGCCATCTGTTGATTGATGCCATTTCTTTTTTTTTTTAATATTTATTTATTTTGTGGAGCGTGAAAGTAGGAGAGGGGCAGAGAGTGGGGGACAGAGGACCTGCACTGACAGGTTGACAGCAGCAAGCCCAATATGGGGCTCGAACTCACAAACCCTGAGATCATGACCTGAGCTGAAGTCAGATGATCAACCTATTGAGCCTTTCAGGTGCCCCGATGCCATTTCTAAACTAAAAACTTCTTTGTATCAGAGCTGATATACCAGCTGCAAAAATTTCCCTCATGTGCCTACCATGACTCAAATTTAAGTCCTGTAGTTCATCACCTATCCACTTTTAAGAAGGAGACAATATGAAGTAGAGGTTAAGAGCACGGACTTTGGAGTCAGTTCCCTGGGCCTGAATCCATGTGACTGTGTGTTGTGGAGCACATTAATATAGCTCTGCCTCGGTTCTATTTAGTCTGTAAAATAAAATGATAATAGTCACTTTAGAGCTTATTGTGAGGATTGAATGAAATGGCTACTATCTTTAGCTAATCGCTAGCACTCATTAGTTCTAAGCTAACGTTTCTTTCCCTATGTGCTACCACCCAGATTCATGTAAATGTGAATGCTTGAGTAGGGGCTGCAAGAGACACAATACACGTTTATAAACGTACATTTTGGAGTTCAGGGAGGAAGTCTAAAGACTAAAAGATGAAGGTTATGTATTTTCTATGAAGTGGCCCCTTCATATTACAGTTTGTATTTGAAAACTGGCATTTGAAATTTGCAACCTTGACATTGCTTATTACAATTTTAGAAGATTCATTTAAGCCAAGAATATTATAATCATGTAGGCAGACAAAATAATTAGGCTATACCACTTCTTTATTTTTTTTTAACGTTTATTTATTTTTGAGACAGAGAGACAGAGCATGAACGGGGGAGGGTCAGAGAGAGAGGGAGACACAGAATCCAAAATAGGCTCCAGGCTCTGAGCAGTCAGCACAGAGCCGGATGCAGGGCTCGAACTCACACACCTCGAGATCGTGACCTGAGCCGAAGTCGGACGCCCAACCGACTGAGCCACCCAGGCGCCCCCCACTTCTTTAATTCTAAGATGGAGTGAAAAAACTGGTCCAACCAGAATTGGAGAAGTGGAATGGTCACAGTGAAGCATCATCCATTGCAAACACATTATATATACAAGCAAAATTAGAAAGTAATCAAAACCCAGCCCTGGACACCACTGCACCATATAAAGTTTCTCATCTTTTTTAGTGCCAATCATCACGAAACCAGGTCATGTATGTGCTTTTGAGTACAGGTTCTGCGAGGAAGCCATTTCCAGGAGGGTAAGAGATGTTGGTTTATTTCAACAAGCAGGGATCCTTTAAAAAATTAGGTGTCAAGCTACGTTGTGCCCCCATTTTACCAAAACAGTGACAAAAGGCAAATGAAGAAGAATAAAAGCATGTCCATATTTGCCAAGGAGGTGGAAAAAGAAATCAGAAAGGAATTTTTTTCTCTCCAGTCCCCTTAAAAAATAAATTAGGAAAAATAGAGAAAGAGAATTTTTGTTTCTTTGTTTACTTCACTGAAAGCCAGAGGCGTGTTCCCAGTCATTTGACAATGAATCTAGAGAGAAATCTAGAGATGGGTTGAATCCATAGGTAACCCTTATATTGGACAAAGTGCAAACTCAAATCCTGTTAGTCATCAGTCATGTGAGGTACGTGAGTGAAAGTGCTGGATCTGAGTCTACAGGAGTGATGGGGACTGTAGGCTGGAGAAGGCATGCTCCATCTGAAGGTGGCAATCACCCTTTAGCTCCAACTCTTCATTGCTTTGTTATGATACTTTATAAGTATCTCCTGACATTCAAAGTGTTTTAAGAGAAGCTAGAAATCTAGATTTCCATTGAAATTCTCTGACATTTTTTAATGATGGCACCACTGATATCTTTTTAGAATATTGTAAGGGCCGAGATACTGAAAGACAAATAAAAGGCCTGTGGGTCATGAGTTCACGACCTGTGGTGCCTATGCTAAATAACCTCAAAATTAATTGACATTTATGCATAAAAAATCAGTTATAAAGGGTTACTTTCTTTTCTTCTTTGCAAATATAACAGAAATGGTTATTCTAGATATGTTTAAATATAACAATTTTCAGCAATAAACCAGGGTGCCTCTCTACCTTGCAATGATAGTGAAGAAAAGGTATGTAAGAAAGTTATTTAAATAAGTACCTAAATAGGAGTTCCTGCATGGCTCAGTAAGTTAAGCATCCAACTCTTAATTTCGGCTCGGATCACGATCTCACGGTTCGTGGGATGGAGCCCCGTGTTGGGCTCCGTGCTGACAGCACAAAACCTGCTTGGGATTCTCTCTCTCGTCCTCTCTGCCCCTCTTCCCCTTTTCCTCAAAATAAATAAATAAACTTTAAAAATAAGTAACTAAATAGATTTTCTTTCCAAACAAATAATTTTCAAAATGTGCATGCATTTCTTCATGTCACCATATATATAACATTTTTTTAAATTATGAATAAAAATAACAACTAAACTATCAAAATTAGCTTATATGAGAATTTCTCCTTCTAGTCATGATGGAGTAACAGGGACAGAATTTTCCATCTTGCCTGAAAAAACTTAAAATACTGACAAATTATATGAAACAGTGGTTTTTCAAGTCAGTGAACAGCAGGCAATGGAAAACAGTGATTTCTGAGAGATAGAAGAAAAAAATGAGTTACAGCTCTACTACCTAGAGAGAGTTACCAGGTCACAAAACACAGAGAAGAAACCCGGGAAGAGCCCAGGGAATTCTGAAAGGTGAAGAGATGGAACCAGAAGTCATGAGAATCCAAGATATATCAACCGTGACATACAATATAAATAACCTAATACCCCAGTTAAAAGGCAAAGACTGTCAGATTGCATACAAAAGCAACATCGAACTATATGCTGCCGAAAACAAACCCACTTTAAATATAAACATACAAATAGATTTAAAGTAAACCATGCCCTATCTGTATACGATAGAATGTAGCCAGCAATAAAAAAGAATGAAATCTTGCCATTTGCAACAACATGGATGGAGCTAAGGAGCATGATACTAAGTGAAATAAATCAGTCAGAAAAAGACAAATTCATGGAGCACCTGGGTGGCTCAGTCGGTTAAGCATCGGGCTCCTGATTTCAGCTCAGGTCATGATTGCATGGTTCATGAGATCAAGCCCTGTGTTGGGCTCTGTGCTGACAGCAGAGAACCTGCTTGAGATTCTCTCTCTCTCTCCCCCTCTCTCTGCCCCTCATCTGCCCATGTACACATGCTCTCTGTCCCTCTCAAAATAAATAAATAAACATTAAAAAAGAAAGAAAAAAACAAATACCATATGATTTCACTCATGTGTGGAATTTAAGAAACAAAACAAATGAGCAAAGGAAAACAAAAAAGAGAGACATGAAAACCAAGAAACAGACTCTTAACTATAGAGAGCAAAGTGATGGTTACCAGAGGGCAGGTGGGTAGGGATATGAGTGAAATAAGTGATAGTGATTAAAGAGTGCACCTACCATGATGAGTACGAAGTAATGTATAGAACTGTTGAATCACCATATTGTACACCGGAAACTAATATAACACTCTATGTTAACTATATTGGAATCAAAATTTTTAAATAAATAAACTATGCTCACACTAATCAAAACAAAGCAGAAGTAGCTATATTAATATCATAGTATATATTAGTATATCATTACCCAGTCGGGATAAATAATATCCTAAATACTAACATCTTACATCTTACTAATGTAATATGGATATGTTAAGATGAAAAATATAAACTTTAGAACACAGAATATTATCAGTGTTTAAAAGGGCCATTTCACAATATAAAGGTGTCAATTCATCTGAGCAACATAACAATTGTGAACATCTATCTACCTAATAACAAGATTTCAAAATACCTTATACAGGGGCACCTGGGTGGCTCAGTCAGTTATGCATCCAACTCTTGGATCTCAGCATCCAACTCTTGATTTTGATCTCATCTTGAAATCACGGTTTGTAAGTTCTAGCCCGACATCAGGCTCTGTGCTGATGGCACAGAACCTGCTTTGGATTCTGTCTCTCCTTCTCTTTGCCCCTCCTGTTTGTGCTCTCTCTCTCTCAAAAAATAAATAAATAAACTTAAAAAGTGCATTATAGAAATGCAAGTAGATAAATGCAAAATAATAGTATGAGATTTCAACATTCCTGTCTCAATAATTGATGTAAGTAGACAGAACATCAATAAGGAGATAGAAGTCCTGACCAATACTGTCAACTAACTTGACCTAAATAACATTTATAGAACACTCACTGAACAACAGGATATATTCTTTCCAAGTACACACAAAGCATTAACCTATATATACCATAAACTGTGACACAAAACATGTTTGAATACACTTAAAAGCAATTAAATCATGTAAAGTATATAATTGATCACAGTAAAATTTCATTTCATTTTATTTTTTTTAATGTTTTATTTATTTTTGAGAGAGAGAGAGCATGAGCAGGCAGAGGGCGGAGGAGAGGGAGACACAGAATCTGAAGCAGGCTCCAGGCTCTGAGCTGTCAGCACAGATTCTGACACGGGGCTTGAACCCATGAACAGTGAGATCATGATGTGAGCCTAAGTCAGACACTTAACCGACAGAGCCACCCAGGCACTGTAAAATTTCATTTTAAATCAATAATAGAAATATACTGAAAGATCCCCAAATATTTGTAACTAAATTGCACATTTCCAAATTTACATTTAGAAAGTATCTTGAACTGAATGAAAATAAAAATATAACATATCAAAATTTGTGGGATACAGCTAAAGCAAAAGGGAAAGGGAAATAGAGATTTAAAAAAAACCCATATTAGAAAAAAAAAGATCTCAAATCAACTACTTCAGTTTTAATCACAAGAAACTAGAAGAAAAAAAAAGGACAAATGAAAATTGAAGCAGAAGAAAGGAAATAATAAAGATTATAGCAGAAACAAATAAAATAGAAAACAAAACCAATATGATTTTCTTCCAGAAGACTGAAGAGGAGGGAATACTTACCAACTTGGTATATGATGCCATTACTTTTATACCAAAACCTGAGAAAGACATTCCAAGAAAATAAAACTATAGACAAATATCCCTTGACAACCTTAAAATAAAATAAGCAGTTGGTTTACTAGCAAATGAGTTTATTCAGAAATAGCAGAGAAATTGCAATTCAGAACATGCAAATTATGCCAAGCTACAAGCAAGTCCAGAGAACAAAGAGGAGTGTTCTTTTAAGAGGAAAAGAGGCAGATGAAGGAGCTGTTTAGAATGACATGTTATTAGAAGAGAACTAGATTTCAGGGTTATGGCAACTTCTCATTGGCTGAGTTACGATGGTTCTTATTGGCTGGGTTGTTGCTGGTCAAGAAGAAAATCTCTTTTCCTCCTGCTGGGGTAGTAAAGTAAGCTTTTTCCTGCTGGGGTATGTAAAAGAAGCTGCAAATGTGGTACATGCATGAAAATACCCCATTCAGACTTCCTGACTCCATTTTGAAGGAGGTTTCCCTTTACTAATTTTCACACCCTCTTAAACCTAGATGGTAATTCCTTAACAAAATTTTGTCAAATGGCTGAGGTAGATTTATTTCAGGAATGAAAGTTGGTGTAACATTAAAAAATCAATCAATATAATATAATGTATTAACAGATTAAAAAAGAAAAACCATATGACTATCTCAATAAATGTGGAAAAATATTTGACGAAATTGGAGATCAATTCCTAACAAAAACTCTCTGCAAACTAAGAATAGGACTTCCTCAAATAAAAATACCTACACAGAGATTATAGCTCACATCGTACACAGTGGTAAAACACTACATGCAAAAATGAAGGAAAGAGCAAAGATGTCAGCTCTCACCATTCCACTCAACCATGTGCTAGATATTGTCATCAGTGTAATCAATCAAAATAAAGAATATGTTTTGATAAAAAAATTAAAACTGTATTTGTTCACAGACAGGTACATAAGAAAACTTTTGGGAGATAGATATGTTCATTATATTGATTGTGTGATTTCACATTAGGTGCAAATGCCAAAACTTCCCAAACTGTACACCTTAAAGTACAGTTTATTGTATGTTAATAATACTTTAATAATGTTTTAAATTTTTTGTATATAATAAGGTAAATTTATTAACTCACATAATAGGAAGTCCCAAAGTAGAGCATCCATTAAATCAGCTTTTCTGATATCAAGATTGCTCTATTTCAACAACTGTAGGCTTCACCTGTCATTGTATTAGGATGACTACAGTATCTATAGCCATTGTGTTCCTACATAACAAAATCCAAATGTAAAACAAAACAAAACAAAACAAAACAAAACAAAATCAGGGAGGGACATGTGTTGTCCTAAGTATCTTTTTAAGAGTGGAGATCATTTTTCTAAGAAACTGCTCTTCACCTGTGAATCAGCCAGAATTTCATAAATGCCCAATCTAGCAAGGACAACGGAAATATATATATTGGCTTAAAGTATTTATTTCATCTCCTAAAATATATGGATCCTCCAATTTCTGAATAAAATCAGAGTTCTGATAACAAGAAGATGAATACAAATGTCTTTTAAGAGAGCTATATCATCAGTGACTGACAATCATTAAGTGGCTACTTAGGATATTGCATCATCTCGTTGGTTGGGCTAAAAGAATTCTTGCTAACAAAAGATATATGCATTTTTGAAACTCTGGGGGAAAATGTTAGAATGGCACAGTTTTTGAGAATTCCTAATTTATTCAAAATTATTTTTAGTGGGGATCTAATGAATTTTGAGCAGCTTTTTTCCACACTCCAAAGATGAATCACTGCTTACATACTATTTGTATATCCTCCTGATGTCTAATATTAATTGGAATTATGGGATGTCTCAAAAATATAAATATGCACTAACCCAAAATAGTTGAAAATAGAAACAATGGAAACTCACGTTTAGAATATTCTTTTGTGCATCGAATGCATCTATTAGATCAAATGTCATAACCAGGAAAAATACAAAGAGTCAAGAGAATTTGATGAGTATGCTTTGGAGGGTATTCATAAATTACAAAAGGTTCCCACTAAGCAAATTTGAAGAAAATACAGAGATATTTATCAGACAAACTTTAGGAAGCAAATAAATTCCCAAAGTGGAAGGTCTGAGAATTAGTAATAACATTAATGGATATACTGTCAAATATGGGACAATTTCCAGTTTTCAGCACAAATCCTAGATTAGAAACTGGCAAATGTTTAATCCAGCTTCCATCTCTGACCTCAACAAAGCAGAAAAAAATCAGGCGACAAAATCTCTGTGTTAAATCCAGTGGGCAGGGCCAGGCAGTTGGGATCTCACCAACCTGTGGAGATAAGAGCCATTCCCATCTCATCCTCCTTCATTTCCCCCATGAGACAAATATCTTGGAAGATCCAGAAACCATCAGGTGACAAGAGGATCTAACGAGACCGATGTCAACACCTTTTCCTCAATTAGCAAGTATGAAAACCTCAACAGACCCTCCTGACTCTTTCTTTTCAAAATAAGGACTACTAAGTCTCAGAGCTGGAGAACAAGAGAACGTATTGCATGTCTTGTTTTGATCATAGTAACCCAAACAAGTGAGTTTCTCTTCTTTCATACTCTTTTACTTCTTCAAATATAAACTGCTCTTTTAATTTCAAAAAGAAGCTGTTGATTTGGAATGAATATATCTGAATAATTGCTCTGATTCTGCACTTCTCTTTGCTCTGCATTCTTCATGCTATTTGATTGAGTACCTATCTCTGCAGAGTGCTATGATTGGTGAGACAGGTTAGGCAGCGGGTAGAGGAGAGCAGGTAATACATAGTGTCTATCTTTAGGAAGCTTCACATAATGAGAAATGATGCTTTAAGTTTCTGCTAATAGAAAGCATTCCACAGAGAGGAAAATATCTGAATATCTCTAGTTTAACCTCAGATGACCTTGAATGAGGGGTTCCATGGCCTCCTTTGTTCAAATAAACATGTTATTCCTGGGTTTGACATGGTAGAGATTCTTTTTCCAGATTTGCTACTTTATCCCCTTCTTTTGAAAAGGAGTTGAAAAGGACTATAATATATCCAAATTTTAAGAAGTTTGCACTGAGACCCACTGAATTCATATGTCCTTCAGAGGTATAAGTACTTTAATTTGCTTTTAAATTACCACACAGCACTCTGAAATCACTGCGTGGACAGGAACCAACAGCTCTTGGCTGGTTAGAGCCTGAAACCATCTGCTTCCCTAGTTCTCCCATGTTGCTATCCTCGACACTTTCTAGTTTCCTGGTCAGAGGGGACAAATTCTTCTTTATATTCCAATATTCCTCCCACATACTCCACACGTCTTCAAAATGCCTTCTGTCAAATGCAGGCATTATTGAAATGACTTATCAAGTGAGGTGGGCAGGGGAAGCTAGTATCCCAACTCTCGTGCCTGGCTAATGGGAATGTGCTCACCAATTCCACTCACTGGTTTAATAATAGACGTTACAATGCTCCCTCCCCTCATGCTAAATCCCCATCTTCTCCATCTTGAGTTCACAGTTATTGAAGAGACGTCTATTTCCCTTTCACTCACTTACCCCTCCTCTTCAAAAATTTCACCTCCCTAACATATATGTGTTTGTGACAAAAAGTCTTCAAATCAGTCCTTGATTCTCATTCATTTTTCTAAAGGATGCACCATATAGTATAATGCATGGATACTTATTATTAAACAATAAACACTTAAGCAATTCTAAGCATTCTATGGTTCAAAATATAACTTTGTGTAATAAAAATTTAGCTTGTAATTTGTTTGGGAATTCACCATTTAACTGTCTGGGAATGACATCCATTCTCCAGATGTCCTCATCCCCATTGGTCACAGCTTATTATAAATGACCATCAGTGGAATACTCATCAAGGCAGTTCTCCTCCAGCTTTGTAAAAATTTTAAATAAATAAATAAATAAATAAGAATTATTCTCCCTCTTCTGGGAGATTGTAAAGAATGGAATATTTCAGTTGCACATGTCTTCAGCATTAAATTCTTCCCCCAAAAAGTGTCATGATATAAATCAACCCACAATAGTAAGAAACTTCTGACTACTCCTAGAAACTACAAGATAATAACTTTTTTTAATTTTATTTTTTTTAATTTACATCCAAATTAGTTAGCATATAGTGCAACAATGATTTCAGGAGTAGATTTATTAGTGCCCCTTACCCATTTATCCCATCCCCCCTCCCACACCCCCTCCAGTAACCTTCTGTTTGTTCTCCATTTTTATGAGTCTCTTATGTTTTGTCCCCCTCCCTGTTTTTATATAATTTTTGTTTCCCTTCCCTTATGTTCATCTGTTTTGTCTCTTAAAGTCCTCATATGAGTGAAGTCATATGATATTTGTCTTTCTCTGACTAATTTCACTTAGCATAATACCATCCAGTTCCATCCATGTAATTGCAAATGGCAAGATTTCATTCTTTTTGATTGCCAAGTAATACTCCATTGTGTGTGTGTGTGTGTGTGTGTGTGTGTGTGTGTGTGTGTGTATATATATATATATATATATATATCACATCTTCTTTATCCATTCAAGATAATAACTTTTATAAATGTATTCATTCAAGAGAGCTAGAGTAGGTGAGAACCCACCATTTGCTGTCCATTAGACAATGTCCATAAAGCTGTTTTTTGTTACTGTTTTTATGAAAGCATAGGAAAATGCAAAAGACAACATGCATTAGGAGACAACGTACATTTGACATCATACCATGTATTGTGAAGAATATTTTTCTTATGTTATATATATTATACACATATATTCTATTACTTATATTTTACTTATGGTTATCTTATTTAGTCTTTATAAGAAGCCTGAGAGGTTGGTAATAATGCACACTTTACAGAAAGGAAACAAGCTCAGCAAGCTCAGGTAACCTACCAACATCACACAACCAGGGGTGACTCCAGTCTATCTATTCCACAGTGCACATGCTTTCCACTGTATGGTGGAAGAGGACATGATCCCTGGAGAAATTTATCTAGTGAAGATCAGTTAAACATGTTCTACTAGAGTCATTTCATTGGCCACATCTGAGTTGACTCAGACTCTGGGGGTGTTCGAAAGACTTTAGCTCTCTGCCAACTATGGTTGAGTCAGAAACAAACAAGCAAACAAAGGAGGAAAAGTCTCAAGTATGGGGAGTGAATTAACATCCAGCAGCTCTAAGAATGGGTTAACATGACTACACATCAGTCTGTCCGATACAAGATATTTGCAAAAATAATTAGCCTAACCTCCAAATTAAAGGAGGAACATCACCATTACTTAAGTGTGCCTATAAAAGATCCAGTACGGTGTTTTCCTTGCAAAAGAAAATCTTAGCAACCTCTGCAGTATCCTGGGTGTTTACCCACAATATGTTGAGGAAAGTAGGAGCTTAACTAAATGTAAATATCTATAAATCATCTCCTCCAAATGACAAACAACAAAGATAATTTACTCTATTTTTCTGCTGAAGTGGAATGTCCACCAACAATAAAATATCAAGTAGTACAGAAAAACTCTGAAAGAAAGATATCTTAGAACATAGTTACTGCTAAAGCCGTAAGAAAAGCAACGGCAATCAATGCAAAGCGATAATTATAGCATTCTTTCAAATCACCCTTAATGACAGAAAACACAGCCTAGCCTCATTAGTAAACCACGAGCTACAGTCCAACTAATGGAACCCACTGGCAATCTCAATAGATATTCCATTTCTGAGAGCCTTTGTAGAGAAAATGGTTTAAAGGAGAGGAAGGGGAGAAATAATCAATGTTCTTTAAAGACTCTTGCTGCTTATAAAATTATAAATCAATCATCTATGTGTTGCTTAAGAGGCTAAGACAATGGAAACAAATGGAAGAAAATACTGTTTCGAAGACATACGTCTATTGTTGACTTAAGACAACAGATCATTTAAGTAATCTGAACCACTGCAATTTTTCCCAAATGCATAAAAACATCAGAGCTAATCAACTGTCATATTGTCAAGCTCAATCATACACAATCCTATCTTCACTACTTAAGCCATTTTCTTTCTCTCCTGTTATTTCAAACATTTCCTTTGAAGTTAAAAAAGGAATAAAATCATTTTTGAAGGGTGCCGAATGTATGGGCCTTTTAACAGAAGGACATTTGCAAAAGGGAAAAAAGCATGTGGCACATCGAAGGAGAAATAACTGACTCACAATCTCTTACCAAGTTAGAATTTTTAGGAAAAAAAAAAAGTTTTAAATTAAAGTCACAGTAACATGGTTCAGATAGAAAGGGCCTCCATTACATTTCCAGGATATTTCTTTTCTGAATCATCTGAAATCTAGTATACTTTCATCTTACCCTATGGCCTTCTTCTGGAAAAGACATAAAATAAAACCCTGCAATTAGCTTAAAAAATATGACAAACTCAATATCATGAAATATAAATAAGAACTAACTGGCAGAGCATGACAAAACAAAAAGCTTCAAAGACAAAAACTCAGCAGAAAGATAGAAATTTATCTTCTTATGTGGTCAGACATTAATTAGTTTTACTTATTTCAATGCCTCTCTGAAAATATCTATGATCTAGGTTGAAATAGACTATGCAATTAACTCATCAAAAAGAAATGTACATCTTATTCTTTTTAGGCTTCCACTGATTCTGATTTACATATGCTTAGTACATAAAAAGTGTTGCAAAAGTATTTTTTCCTAATACATATAACATATTCTGAAATGCTCAATACCTAGCAGGCTAGATAGCTCAGAATTCTGTTCCAGTGTTTTGCAAACATAAGACATATGGTCCATGAAGTTTCTTCCGCACATTTTGGACCAAAGCTGTTAAAGAAAGCAACTTAAATAAATTCTCTAAAATAACTTTTCAAGTGATTCCGAAATTTGTGAAAAATAACCCAATGCAACTGGTTTCAGATTTCAGAATTAATTTTAAATTGAAGAGTTTGATCAGGTATGGAATTATCTCTCATTAAACTTTTTAATCCTGATTAAAGTTAGCTAAACCTATAGACATAAAACCAATAATTTACATTTGGTTTCAAACTGGCTTCAAATTCCATTAGATTTAAAATTCATAGTAAAACTTGTTTAGTAGATGCATTAATTTTCTGTTGCTATATAGCAAACTACTACAAATTCAGTAGCTTATAACAATATCCACTTCCTATCTCAGTTTCAGAAGACTTAGAATCTCTGGGTTCTCTGCTCAGGGTCTCCCTAGACTGAAATCCAGGTGGTGAATGGGGGTGTAGACTCATCTGTATCTCAAGATCCTCCTCCAAATTCATTCAAGTTTTGGCCAGCATTGGGATCCTTGCAATTGTAGGAATGAGGTTCCTGTGTTCTTGCTGCTATCAACTGGAGGCTATTCTCAATTCCTGGAGTCTACCAGCTGTTCCCAACCACACAGCTACCTTCACAACACAGAGGTTTGCTCCTTCAAGGCCAGCATAAGAATCTCCTTTACTTATGGGACACCTGGGTGTCTCAGTCGGTTAAGCATCTGACTTCAACTCAGGTCGTGATCTCACAGTTTGTGGGTTTGAGCTCCAAATCGGGCTCTGTGCTGACAGCTCAGAGCCTGGAGCCTGCTTCAGATTCTGTCTCCCTCTCTCTCTCTCTCCCTCCCCACTTGCATTCCCTCTCTCTCTCTCTCTCTCTCTCTCTCTCTCTCTCACTCTCTCTCAAAAATAAATAAACATTAAAAAGATATTTTTAAAAAGAAAAGAATCTCCCTTACTTTTCATATCTTTACCTCTTTGAAGGACCCACCTTATTAGATCAGGTCCACTCCAATAATCTTTTCGGTAATTCAAAGCCATTAGAGACCTTAATTATATCTGCAAAATTCATTCTGCTATATAACATAATATAATCATGGGAATGACATTCTATCATATTCACAAGTCCCAATAATAGTCAGTGGGGGAGAATTTTATACATTGTATACACAGGGGGTGGGTATATTCGAATTCTGTTTACCATAGATGCTTGTAAAAATAACACTACCATAAAATGCTACTATTTTTATGAGAAGTTAGATTGTTTTTGTTTCTTGAAACAACAAGGTTATTTCAATAGAATTTACTCATACATACAAACAGTACAAATCGTTGCAGTTCATTTCCACAAGCCTTTGGATGTCACAGAATTTGGTGAAGCTTCTGTAGCCTTCCTGCTATGAAAATGTTTTTAATGTATAGAATGTTACTCCACCAGGACAAAAAGAAATCAGCTGTGGTTAGGTTAGCCTTTCCCTCCCAGGCTAGCTCAACCACAGGTTCTAAAGCTGCACACTCAAAATATCTAGGTCCTTCGTTAGTCTGGAATAGATGGGGAAATCAGTGGGAGACTTAGTCCATCATAGGGTGGAAACGGGGATTCAGTTCGGATCCTATATATAGATCCAATACCTGGTGTGGATTGGATCCACAATGCCTACTCTCTTCCCAACGCTTCTACATGTGCTTGGTCCATTTAACTGGATTTCTGACACATTTCTTTGGTAAGATCTATGTTTTGCCTTCGAACAAGCTTATTGGCGTGAGTGTCTGACCACCTGTCTCAGATTCTGCCAGGCCCTCACTGGGCCTTGTCCTCCATGTCCTTGGCTGCTGGACACATGCTCTTTCCCTGGTGGTAGAAAAACTAGAACCCCTCTTTAACTATCACCTCTTATCTGAGGATTTCTGTTATCTTACTCTTCTCCTGGAACTGAACCTTAGTTAAAAATACCAATCAGAATAGCAAAGTAGCCACGATTCATTTAGTGTCTGCCATATGCCAGGTTTTCAGATGGCTACTTTACATTTATATAAGCTTTTCAACAACTTTCAAATGAATTATTATTTCCACTTACTGATAAAGACCACAGCTCAAAGGGATTATGTAATTTGCACTAGGTCATCGATCTGGTAAACATCAAAGTTGGGATTAAAACCAAGATCTCTCTAGTCCCAAACCCCATATTCTTGCTCTTCACATTTTTTTTAACGTTTATTCATTCCTGAGAGAGAGAGAGAGAGAGAGAGAGAGAGAGAGAATGAGCGGGGGAGGAGCAGAGAGAGAGGGAGACATAGAATCCTAAGCAGGCTCCAGGTTCCAAGCCGGCAGCCCAGAGCCTGATGCGGGGCCCAAACTCACTGGCGAGATCATGACCTGAGCTGAAGTCGGATGCCCAACCGACTGAACCACCCAGGCGCCCCATATTCTTTCCTCTTTAAATAGAGGAGAATATTATTTATTTTACAAACTAGGTCACTTCTGAGACTAAAAGAGAGTCCTATTAATAATTACAATTAATAAAAATTATCGAAATTAATAATTATTATTACAATAATAATAATAATCAACAACATAGACACAAGCCAAGCCTGTACCAGACACATCAAAAGGTAAAATTTCTTTAACTTTAGCTTTCATATCCTTTACATCTTAAGGCCTGATTTTATGGTAAGTTGCCTCTTAGTAGCCAGTCCAACAATGGGAGTGACTTCTCCAAGTGGTATCAGCTTTCTCCCCTTCCCTGTTGATCAGTGATGCACACAGGTCAGAGCATGCTTCAAGGCTATGCCTACCAAGCTATTTCCTGTTAGTCTAACAAAAAGAGGAGTCTGAACTTCCGGGTTGTAAAGCCTGACAAGTCGATTTCACATTCTTCAATTCGTTTACATGTAACTCCTCTTCCTGATCATTAACAAGATTTCTCAGTTGTATCTTTAGAGACCAAAGAAGCCTCAAAGTAACTGAGATTTTTCTCAATTAAATCTATATACTCAGTTCCCAGAACAGTAATAAACACAAAAGAGGTTTTCAAAATGTTTACTGATTATGATAAATATGGATATCTACACAACTACAATATTTTGGAATATGCAGATGAGGGCATGTACATGTAGGTGGTTTTTACACAGACTCTCTCCTATCTCATTCATCTGTAGCGTGTATCTTTCTATATTTCCTTTTTAAAATCCTCCAGTATTGAATAGAAGCCTCATGAATGGAGGCTCTGGTACAATCTACACAAAGCTCAGTATGTAGTGAGAACACAATGAAGCATACTAAAAAACTGATTTCAATTAACATGGTGTCCCAAAGTCTACAGTTTTCCACAAAACCCATAATTATATCCACAATTAATTTTTAACTTTCATATTCATTAAATAACTTTAGAAAGGAATTCTGTGGATCCCTAATCCTTTCAGATTCTCTTCAGAAGAAGTGTTATGTAGCCTTTTAACTTAGATAATTCTCATTCAAGTCTTTGCACTTTCAGACTCCTGTGCGGACACATACAAATGACTCTGAGACACTTCTTATTGATCTGGCCCTGCCTTCCTGAGAGGGCAAGAACAAGGTGATCGAATTGTCTTCATAAACTCTGGCGTGAAAATATAAATTTGCCATACCATTTCCCAACATATTATTGTAAGTAAGTGTTGCTTAAAATTCTCCCATGAGAAGATAACCTATATTTAAATAAATTTGAGAAACACTATACTTTCCATTTCATCTCTCAATACTTATTAGCATCTCAAAGACTGTAGCCTGTGGCTATGTCTCCTACCATGAACAAGGAGACCTAAAGACAAAGACATGCCCAGGTACATTTATAACTAAAGATCTCCTCCTAGCTAACCCCTAAGGGGGAAAGTTGGGCCACAGACTATAGACTGAGGAGCAAGTTACTAACTACCCTGAAGTCTCCTTACATTGAAAACTCCTTTCTGGTGAAGTATGGGTAATCCCATAAAGATATTTTCCAGCTCTTCTGGGGACTGGCATCCTCAAGTAGACACTTTAATATCAATTCCCCATTCTTTGAAAGTAGAGCTAGAACCAGAAGCCCTGTGTGGACTTTCCCACTTCTCTAAAAGGCAATCAGAAACAATTCAGCAAAATGGCTATGGTAATATTAATTTATGTAAACATTATGGGGGAATATGGAGAAGTTTGTTTTCAGTATAATACTGAAAGAGAAACTTTGTGCCAACCAGTAGTGATAGTGATGAAGCAAACATAGGTTGGTAAAAGACATATTAAGTGGGTCAGAACTTCTAGCTCTGTCCATTCATTGACATGTACCTTAGCCAGGAAACCCAGCAGCCAAGAAGTGAGCATTCATAAGTCAAAATAGAAATAAGTCATCAGAAAGATAGATAAGAAGTTCACAAAGGACGTTTCTAGGCTTAACCACAATGTGTCATTTGGTACTGAATCTATTTAGAACCAAGAGAAATCAACATCCTCTCTTTCCGAGAATCCACCTTGAGGAGGGACTTGCCAAACTGTAAACAATAGGCTACGTTTTCCATGCTTGGCACTTGGCGGCCACTTGCATTTGAATTGGACTTCCAAACGTGGTGCCTCTGTTCATTTAAAAGAGAAAGGTCTAGAGCAGGACTTCTGAACCTCAGCACTTCTGTGGGCTCTATCATGGGTTCTATATAAGAGCAGTGGCAGTTCTATCTTAACCTCTGTCCCATGGGAATCCCAGTTAATGTCCAGGTGACATTCCACACATTTGTAGAATCCTGTCTGGCTTCTCTCCTTGGAAGGTATTTGGAGAAGCTATAGTGAGCTGAACTATAGTGAGAACGCACACGTCTGCAGGATCATCCAATCATCACACTCCTTCCCTCCTCATATTCTTAAGGAGAATTTGCAAGTTTCCTAGTGCTCTTTCTTGGCCTGTAAAATGTAATGAACTCTCAGACATTTCAATATTGCAAAAAAAGAATCCAAAAGAAATGGAAAACCTCTTGTGTTTCCCCGATTGATGGACTAACTCTGCTAAATGATACTTTATCAGGTTAATTTTGAGAGACAACCCCTTTATTGATACAAAAAAATCTTCTGTCTCCACTGATTCACTTAATTATTGACTAAATTCAAGATGCTTGGGAATGAGAAGTAGATTTACAAATACTGGAGTCTTTTTCATACAATTAAAAGCACACTTAATGGTACCACGAAAAGTCTTCTCTGTGAGCCAAGTGACCGCATAATGTGCATTAGGTGAAATTCCAGAGGTTTAACGATTGATTTTCCCTACAAATTGTGCAAAGTGAGTGCAACACTAAAAGCAAGGAGTGCTGTCAAGTAAGGACTATAATTAACAAAACAAGCTTATGAAAAAATAAAAAAGATGAAAATGAATCCAGTTCACCTTGAGAGAAGCCCCTGAGTAACAGGTTAAGTAATATATTCAGTAACTTAGTACAGTTGCTAAGGAAACAATTGTTTGCAAAAGAGGATTAATGGTAAGAAGGAACCAGACTCAAATACCAGACTTAATCTCATGTTTTCATTATGCAGGAAAGATCACAACTCGATAAGGGCCTGTCAGTTGAATCTGCAACATCCAAGCAATGCTACACCTAATTGTATAATACGTATAACAGATGTGGATTCCCACTGGAAAACAAAAATACACCAGATACACGTAGAGAAATGTACGGGCTTAAATGGACATTAAATGACATGTTAAGATGACCTGGAAAATGATGCCATATACCCAATATATATAAAATGTAGATAAGACTAAAGTAAACATAAGTTCGTCTAATGAAATTCTTTTTTTTTTTTAATTTTTTTTAACGTTTATTTATTTTTGAGACAGAGAGAGACAGAGCATGAATGGGGGAGGGTCAGAGAGAGGGAGACACAGAATCTGAAACAGGCTCCAGGCTCTGAGCTGTCAGCACAGAACCCGACGCGGGGCTCGAACTCACGGACCGCAAGATCGTGACCTGAGCTGAAGTCGGCCGCTTAACCGACTGAGCCACCCAGGCGCCCCAGTCTAATGAAATTCTAACACCTTGCAGAAAGAGTTTTTATTTTTCTAATTTTATCTTCTTATATTTTGGAATACTTAAAATTCTCATTTAGGAATGTCATTAAAGGGTGAAACTTAGAAAAAAAGCTAATGCTTTAACTTCCAATTCTTTCAAACAACAAGCAACAAAAATTCTGACTTGTAGAATCACCCTGGTCCATCGGACACCTTCATCTTTGGCAAAGACAGTGGAGGGTAGGTTTCTATGAAATACAATGTGCAAGGAATGCCTTTTTACCTTAAAGGATAGATCAATGTGTATCATCAGCCCATTTCTGGAGGGGGAGTTTATGAAATGGGCTTTACCATCTCTCTGGGGTTGTTTGCTGGTCAATATCCTCAGCCTGGTAACCCAGCAGGAGTTAAGAAGGACAAGGAGCCCTGACCTTGACCTCTGACAGAGGTTTGAATAGTCTTACAGAAAGATCAAGTAAGCATCTTAAAAGACTCTAAAATAAGACCAGGAGTGGTAACCTTATTTAATTAACTCATTCCCCTGAACCAAGAAAAAGCATCAGAAAATGCAGCTCTTCCATCCAGGCCTTTGGAGGACCTCTTACCCCATGGGAATTATCTTGTTCCCTAACCCTACATTCCCAGAGGCCCCATTCCTTTCCCACTGTGACACTTTGATCCTTTCTTCCCTTGGAAAACTCACCTTTCCTCGGACTCCCTCCCCTTCGCCCCTAGGAAAATTCTACTTCTCTCCCATGAAAAGTCTATGGATATCTTCATCTCCTTCTGCATTACCGCCAAGTCTGCTACCTCAGACTTCAGCAAACTTGGAATAGATGTTTTTCTTTGCTCAGGCTTTTGCTGGTTCTGAGGGGAACCATCGGCTGTGCACCCATGAGTAGAAGGAGCCAGTAGAAGCTGTTTAGCAATAATGGCTGAGCCATGTCCCTCTAGAACCATCTAAGAAAGGGGAGTATAATCATATAGAAGAAAGCACATTCTTCGCATTCATGGGGTCTTCCTCCTACTCTTTGAGAAATAAGACCTTGGTGTTCAGAGACTCTTGCTTCTTTCCTGCCTTGCAAAGCACTCACCTTTCACATGAAAGAATAATGGCTCTGCCTGAGCCGTCATCATAGATTGTGCAGTTATTGAATGCATTCTGTCTCAGATCCCATTTGCTTCCCTGGTGGTGAGGAGGGCGTAGTGGTTAATTTTTCTATACACAGAGAGTCCTCTTTCTGGGGTCTAAGATCATGTTTTTGGAAATACAAAAATACCTCCACAGAGCTACTTGGCCTACAGTCATTTTTATTGACTAGGTTTTGTCTGACCATCTTAGCTAACTGTTACACAATTTTATGACAATTGGACATTAAAAAAAAAACCTATCAGGACTATAGATGACAAAAAAAAAATAGACAAAATGCTTATCATACCATTATTGCCAATAACTTAATTACTAAAGTAACTGTAGTCAAAACGATTACACCCCCAAATATTTATTCATTCCTTCAACACATATTTAATGGACACCAGCCACATGTTAAGGGTGGGGTATCGGGAAAGAAAAGCCACCAGACAGAGACACAGCAGCCCGCCCTTGGTCGATGGAGCCTTTCCTCTGGTCTCCCACCACTGCCCCACCTCTTTCTCCTTCCTCATCTGTTTTATTGCTCCCCAATGTGGGAAACGCAGCACAGGAGCTCTATCTGTCTGGAGCAGATAAGTACTGAGTTGGCTTCTTCACACAGACAAAGCTGCAGCCTGGGATCCTGAGTAGCACATGCCTCTCCTCCCTCCCTGTGTCCTCCCCGGCACTCGCCACCCACCACTCCACTGTTCTAAGTGGCGCTGGGCTTCAGCTTTCTAGACAAGCATCGACCTTAGACGTAACCAGCCTGGGATGATTTCCTCTCCGAATGCAGGTGGTGCGGAACACTATCCACAGGTCTTCTCCATGACAGCGTGACCACAACGCACCAAGCGCCCATTACCTTCACCGGTAGAATGGCAGCCAGTTCCCATGGTGAACACATGGCCAGCTTGACTGGATGGGAAGCAAGGCACTTTCCACTGAGGGCTTTCGTTTTTGTTTGTGCGTCTGTTTGTTTGTTTTTCACTTGAGTATAGTTGACACAGGTTGCATTAGTTTCAGAGGTACGACCGTTGTAATTCAACTTCTCTGTGTTATCCCATGTTCACCACAATTGTAGCTACCATCTGTCCCCATGCAACGCTATTACACCAGTGATTATACTCCCTAGGCTGTACCTTTTATTCCCATGACTTACGTATTCCATAACTGGAAGCCTGTATCGCCCACTCCCCTTCACCCATTTTGCCCATCCCCTCCCCCTCCTTCCTCTAGCACCCATCAGTTTGTTCTCTGCATTTATAGGTCTGATTCTGCTTTTTGGTTATTCATTTGTTTTGTTTCTTAAATTCTCAATTTAAATTATTAAATGCTTAATTTCTTAAATCCTCAAATTTCGTATAGGTGAAATTGTACGATATTTGCCTTTCTCTGCCCGACTTATTTCACTTAGCATAATACACTCTAGGTACATCCATGTTGTTCAACAATAAAATGGACCAGGAACCTGTTCCACCTTGGAACAGGGAGGGTGGGGCACCCAAAGATAACAGAATGATTCTCTCTTTCATGACAGCAATGACTTCTGTTGCTCTGAGTATAGAAACGGTGCCCTTGTGCTGCCCTCTGGCTAAGCTGCCAGTAACACAGGAGCAGAGCAGCAAGGGTGAGGTTTCCATGTAAAAGAATCTACCTCAACAAAGGAAAAAAAAAAGCTTTTAAAAATCTTACAGAATTCTCAGCTCTCCAGGGAGTTAGACATTGCTCCCGAGTGCTCACAGGTCCACATAAAGCACCTGTATAAGGCATATATTTGACTCAGTACAATCTTCCACGAAACATATTCCCCCTGGCAGGGGAAATGACAGATAAGCAAACTAGTATACATTTTCCACAAGAAAATTGTGGCCACACTTCCACTTTTTCCCTTCTCTCCAACTAAATCCTTAAGTCTTTTCCACCTTTCCTATATTTTCTCCATCCCTTTCCTCTCTCTACGTGTTTGATATCTGTTCACTAAGCTATAAAGACTCTGCATCCTTACCCCCCAGAATAACTTGGGCCACAGAAGACAAGGCAAGTGGTTTTGGGAGCTGACAGAACTTCTGATGCCTTCATAATCCTGTGAGAAATGGGTGTTATCTGACATCTGTCTGAGGGTGTCCGCAGACATATTTCTAGGTTTGGTATTGTCTGCTTTGTCTCTGGGGCAAGCAATAGAGAAGAACGATATTGATGAACAAATTAGGGAAAGATAGAAGTAAACCAGAGGAACAGAAATGCTTCCATCACAGATACCCCGATGTGGTAAGGTAAGAAGGAGAGAGAAGGAGAAAGAAAATCCCCTTCTTCCCTAAAGGTACCTCATCTCCAAACCTGCATCCCACACAAATATTGAGAACGCTACTGTGATGAGCACAAACTTTAGGCAAAAAAATTAATGTGAAGAACTGGGGCGTTATTTTTTCAACTCAGTTTATACTTTGAATCCTCATTCTCCTGAGTTGAAAACCAAATTTTTTATCAGTTCTGCGCCCTTCCTATTCTGAGGTAACACGACAATTCTGGAGCATTGGCGGAGTGCCAGGCTTGGAGCTATGGCCTGGGAGAACAGACATCTGAGTCAGATGAGTCTGTTCCTATCGGCCCACCAGCCAGGTGTCATCCCTGCCTCTCGACTGCAGGTGCCCTTAGTCCAGCTCAGCCTCAGCTGTCTCCAACTGCTCATCCTGCAGCCTCCACACCAGTTTGGGCCATGGAGACTATGCTACCTACAGCATGATCTAACCTCTGTGCCGCCGCAGGCAACCGGAATTGCTCTTTGGCGCTATATCACCCTGGGGAAGTGAAGGTCTCCCTGGCCAACTAAACCTCCTCTGCCTAAATCCACTTGAAGACATTAAGTCCTTCTACGGAGTTCTGCTATCCTCCCAACTCTGTCTGAGAATCACGGCCCAGCCTATCTCTGCTCTGGGTCCCCTAAACGTTATCTGGTCTTTTATTACCCTTCTGAGCCTTGGCCTCTCAGAAGCACAGGAAATAGCCCCTCACCCACTTTATCAAGGGCCCAGTGCTCTTCTCACTTGCCTTCTGACGCTCTGTCCTATGGATCAGAGGACATTTATCCAATCAGATCATCAGGGGAGACAGGTTTGTTTTCTTTATTAGGATCTCCCAAACTTAACGTTCATGCCTTTTCTCCTCTGAAGGTTATGTTTGGTTTTTGAAATTCAAAACCAAAAGGAAAATTCTGGGTTTGTTTCTCTCTCTTTCTACTGCCTTAGCCCTTCTCTAAGGAGGTAATAAACTGGAAATAGCATCAAGAAATACTAGGGGAACACACACCCATACCCACATATATATATATATATATATATATATATATATATATAGACAAATATATATGGGTGTGTGTGTGTATGTTATATATGTATTTCTATGCATCATATAATATATATTTAGTTATGGTTATAATGTTTGCTTGACACACTAGTTTTCTGATATGACACCAGCATATTCTCAATAAACCTAAATTGCCAGACAGGGCACCTGAGTGGTTCCCTTGTCTATTGTCTCTCTGTCATGGGGGCAGGCTAGGAAAGTAGCAGTAGTAGGTAGCAGAGAATACATTTTATTTGTATTTCTTAAAGTTTATTTATTTATTTTGAGAGAGAATGAGTGAGAGAGAGAGGGGAGTCAGGGGAGGAGTAGAGAGAGAAAGGGAGAGAGAGAGTCCCAAGCAGGTTCTGCACTGGCAGCACAGAGCCTGATGTGGGGCTTGATCTCACAACTATGAGATCATGACCTGAGCCAAAATCAAGAGTCACATGCTTAACTGACTGACCCACCCAAGTGCCTCAAAGAAGACATTTTTAAAAACCAAACTACTTCACATGTGTTCATTTCTTCAAATAAAAAATGTTTGGGAGTTCCCTGGGAGACCCTTGAGAGAGAGCCGGTTACAGCTCCCTGCACCAGGGGAGAAGCATGGGCTTCAGTGTATAATTAAACAGTAGGTGCGTCTAAAAGCTTCAGAAAGGAATCTTGAGAAGTCTGGATAATATTTGAATCAAGGTTTCCAAACGCCTCTTCACAAATAACCTACTGCTCTTCTGGATTCGTATGTTTATCTAATCATGGTAAATAATTTTTACAAATCCCACCTGACTGGCCATTGTATTTAAAGCCAGTGCCCCAAGGTTTTGCCGTCCTGCTTTTCTTTGCATCTGCATATTCTAATAATTACACATATTCCGTTAACATCAGAAATTTCTCTCTAACATTTCAAAAGCGCTTTTTTTTTTTTCAACGTTTATTTATTTTTGGGACAGAGAGAGACAGAGCATGAACGGGGGAGGGGCAGAGAGAGAGGGAGACACAGAATCGGAAACAGGCTCCAGGCTCTGAGCCATCAGCCCAGAGCCTGACGTGGGGCTCGAACTCACGGACCACGAGATCGTGACCTGGCTGAAGTCGGACGCTTAACCGACTGCGCCACCCAGGCGCCCCATAACATTTCAAAAGCTTCTAATGTGTGGCCATCTGGCACATGGACTCCAATAGATGGCTCTGCTGTATGTTCTCGTTCTATCGATGTATCTTTCTACGTATCAACTATCTATCATCTCCCAATCTCTCAACTGTCTATCTACCTACCTAACTGCCTATCTATCTTTGTAAGATTCATGCCTCTCTTCCTATAAGATTCATTGGACAGTCATACTTGTTAACGTATGACAGTCATGCTGCCTCCCCTGAGAGCCCGTAGGTTCTGTTGGGACATGGACTGTGTCTGTGGTGGGCACCACTGCTCCCTGGGGTCTAGCCGAGGAGGTAGCATATGCAAGGGATGAGTAAATATGTGTTCAATGAGTACATGGTCCTCTCTGAGAGCAGATACCTGTTACCGTTGGTTATCAATTACCTGGGATTCTGACTCTGCGAGTCAGTCACCTCTCTCAGTCACAAAGCACGTGCCTCCCCCCACGGGATCCCATCACAATCGCTCAGATATTTGCAATGTGGCATTGCACATCCCTATCTCTACAGACCCACCTCGATGCTTCTCCTTTCACTCAGGAAATGCACATGAATTTGAGTGCCGGTACCGTGTGAAATAGTTCACATTTGCTCTTTTTCTTTAAATTGTTCAGCAAAGTGTGTACTTGATCATTACTAATGATGTATTTGCATTCACCTCGCAGCTCATCTTGACCCATCGGCCCGCTGAGACCTAAAAATTGAGGGCAGCTGCTCTAGACCTGTGCTTTCAAACCACTATGCATACAAATCACCCGGGGTTTTGTTAAAATGCAGATTCTAACTCAGTAAACCTAGAGTGGGGCCTGAAAGTCAGCATTTCTAACACACATACCCCAAGAACCTGCCCCTCCCCTGGTCCATGGACCACACTTTGAGCTGGAAGGATATGATTACTGCTCATCCAACCGACTGAAATAAAGCTTAAAAAGTGTACAGCCTAACAAAATATTTACATCTGTCTTAAAGATTTTTTTCTTTTTCACACTTTTGTATTGTTTACTTTTTTTTCTCTCCTCATTTCATACACATCTAGCCGTGGAAAGTAAGTTTGACACAAATGTTTTTAACAATAAAAATAATTTCTAACTAAGTAATTTTTATTGCTTCCAACAATGCTGCAATGAAATGGACATGTCTCCCTGTGCAAACCAGCAAGATTTGCTCTGGGCTTACACCCTGCAGTAGAATCCCTCCTTCGTGGCAGAGCTACATCGCCAACTTCATGCAGCATGGCCAACCTGCTCTACTGAGCCGTTTACCAAGCTGCAAACCTGACGGCGACATATGTAGGATTCTCTTTGCTCATGAAGTTCCCGCATGGGAAACTTAAACATAAAATTCATGAGAACCGTTTTTATCTTTGGGGAGAGAGGGGATGGGATCACAGTAAGGTAGCCAAGAGTCTTAACCTTCTCTGTAATTTATGATTTGAAGAAAAAAGAAGAGAAGGTAAAATGTTAATATTTTAAAATACTGGGTGATGGCTAAGTATCAGTTTCTTATATTATTCTCTGTACTTTTCTGTCAGTTTCATATAGTCCAGAATTTTTGACAGCTTTATTGAAGTGTAATTTATATACCAAAAACAAAAACAAAAACAAAACCCCTGCACATATTTCATGCACTATTTCATGAGTTTGGGCATATGCAAACATTCAGGATACCATCGCCACAATAAAGACAACGGACATATCTATCACCTCCAAAAGTTTCCTTGTGTCCCTTTGTTTTTGTTTTTTTTTTTTAATAGAACTCTAGAATGTATTCATCTTGCATAATTAAAACTTTATTGGACAACAGCTGTCCATTTCTCCCACCCTCCAGCTCCAGCAACCACTATTACATTCTCTGCCTATGTGAGTTTGACTATGTTAGATCCCTCCTAGAAGTAGAATCATGAGGTATTTGTCCTTCTATGACTGGCTTATTTTACTCAGCATAATGTCCTCCGGGTTCATCTATGTTGCCACAAATGGCAGGATTTCTTTCTTTTTTGAGCCTGAATAGCAGTCTATTGAATACATATACTACATTTTCTTTATCCATTCGTCTGTCAGTGGACACTTGAGTTGTTTCCATGTCTTGGCTATTGTGAATAATGCTGCGATGAATGTAGGACTGCAGATATTTCTTCTAGAGTCTGATTTCCCTTGGATTTATGCCTAGAAGGGGGATCACTGGATCATACGGTAGTTCTAATTTTAACTTCTCAAGGAACCTGCACACTGTTTTCCACAGCTGCTGTACCATTTTTCTGGGATATGACACCAAAACCACAGGTAACAAAAGCAAAAATAGACAAGTGGGACGATATTAAACTAAAAGGCTTCTGCACAGAAAAAAATCAACAAAATGAAAAGTCAACCTACTGAATGGGAATAAATATTTGCAAAACCATATGTGTAATAAAGAATCGATTTCCAGGGGTGCCTGGGTGGCTCAGTCGGTTAAGCGTCCGACTTCGGCTCAGGTCCATGATCTTGCAGTCTGTGAATTTGAGCCCCGCCTCGGGCTCTGTGCTGACAGCTCGGAGCCCGGAGCCTGTTTCAGATTCTGTGTCTCCCTCTCTCTCTGACCCTCCCCCTGTTCAAGGTCTGTCTCTCTCTGTCTCAAAAATAAATAAACGTTAAAAAAAAATGTTTAAAAAAAAAGAATTGATTTCCAAAATATATGAAGAACACCAACAACTCAATAATAAAAAAATAATAACTGGATCAAATACTCTATAATATCTTTAAAAGCCTAAAACCATTACCATACTGTAAGTGACGTCTTCTTGTTCTTTTGTTTTTGATCAAATTCCCGTGGTGAAATGAGAAACAAAGGGAAGGAAGAGGCCACAGAAAAACATGAAATATGAAAATTTTACAAGCAAAATAAATTCTATTATCCTTCGGATTTTTACATTTACATTCAATATTTGGGGGGGATTATCTCACATATTTTAGATTTTCTGTTCCCTAAAAACTTACAAGTTCTCTACTCTAGAATGAAAGAAAAAAAAATCAAGAGAGTGGATCCTTTCACAAAGTGCCTTAATCTGGGAATTTTTCTAGAAGGAAATAAAATCAAACCCAAAGGAGGAAGGTGTCTCCTGGCAAACACCATATTTCGAACACATCCTTGGTGCGAAGCTCTAATTATGTTATCACTGACTTGCCCTTGGTACTAAGGGGAAAACTGATTTAATTCTGAGACTCTGAAGTTTACTAGCAAGTGACTCACCTTTCTTAATTCCTTCTGCATATTTCTCCCTTTTTACTTCCTATCCCTAAACTTAGAAAACTGTTTTCTTTTACCTATTTTAAATTCACTAGAGAACAAACTGTGTTTTAGAATAAATTGTTCTAGAGAATGGAACATCTAGAAGTCACATTATATATTCTCGCACTGAACTAAAAAACCCACAAATGAAAGGAAACTGAAATAGCTCCTATTTAGAAGCAATGAGTCACTTTTCCAGCTTTCACTGCTTCAGCCGGTATAGGAACACCCTTTCTTCTATGATATCTGCCTTCCAGTAATCTACGAGCACAGTGTAGTTAGCAGAGTTGTAGCTGGGGAACACACGAAGAATTTTCCTGCTAAATCCACAATATGTCACCTCATCTTCTCCACATTTCTCTTTAACTTAAAATTGTTCATCCTGATTTCTAAGCATTAGAAATCCAATTACGTCTACGTTTAAACTTTGGGAAATCGTTCCCTTGATGTTTTAGAATTTGAAATGGTCTAAAGAGTCAAAAAAGGTCATCAGTGAGCACAATCAGAATCCATTAAACCGTAAAGACATATTCTAATGCAAAAGTAATTTTAAAAATCACATCTGAGGATCAAATTAAATGTTTATTTTCCATTTAATTCCAAACTTTCAATGATATAACCCTCTTGGGCCAATTTCACACTCTTGGTTATACAGTAAGTTAAGCCTTCTGGACGCACTAGTTTTCTTTGCTTTTCATGTAGTTTAGTATTCATCGCCATCCTGCTCTTCCTTTCTACTCATTTATCCATATGGAAAATGTGTTGACATAAAAAAAAATTGTATCATGGAAGAAAAATCTTTGCACGATTCCTTCTTCTCCTGCAGCTATGAGAGGTACATGTTCTATTGTTACACTCCATTTCTCATATGTTCACTCATTGCCTAGGAAACCCCCAGATTATATTTCTTCATTCTGAAGTATCAGAGCCTCTGTTTCCGTTAAAAATTCACAAATGCGGGTGCTCCTGGGTGGCTCAGTTGGTTAAGCGACCAGCTCTTCACTTGGACTCAGGTCATGATCTCACAGTTTGTGGGTTCAAGTCCCACAGAGGGCTCTGCAACAGCAATATGGAGCCTGCTTGGGATTCTCTCTCCGCCCCCCCCCCCCCCGCCCCGTCTCTGCCCCTCCCCCACTTGTGTGTGCACACTTTCTCTCTCTCTTTCAAAACAAATAAACTTTTTTAAAAATTTCACAAATACAGACTGAGTTATAACACTAGTAGAGTAGATTCGAGAAAATTAATAAATTAGATCATGGAGTCATAAGCTGTCCTAAAAAAAGCCTGAAACTTGTTACTCCCTTTTCTTTTTGATTTGTTTTGGCAGCTTTTCATTCCCTCTCCTCTGTACAGAAGTCGCGCCATCGCCACCAGCATTCCAGTTGGACCTCAGGAGCCTAAAGGTATGAGAAATACTTCTTCCTTTCCCGGTATGAGAAATACCTCTCGGCACTCAATGTCAGCCATTGTCTTCCACTGTACTTCGTACCCTGTTTGTCGCTAAATAAAATCTGTGATGTTGCCCTCATATTCTTGACATCCGAATACTATATAGAAAACATGCCCTGCGTCAGGCATTCAGAAAAGAAAACATCACGAAAGCTGCAGCCCTCCAAGTATGTTTGGGTGACTCTTTAATTCACAGCTTTCGAGCTTTCAGATGGAGAGAATGCAGTGCAGCAATGAGAGCATGGGTGGGGGACCAAGAAGGATCTGGATTCAAACCCAGTCTGCACCTAATTTTTTGACCTTGAGAAAGTCATTTACCTTCTTGGGTCCTCTCTATTAACTGAAGATGATTAAATGAGAGGGGATAGGAAAAATACCCAGCATGTACTAGACACATAAGCCACGTTCTATTGCCTTCATGCCTCCATAATGTACTTTATAAGAACGTGTAAATAGTGTTTCCTTTTTTTCTCATTACCCACAACTCTCGTTTCTTCAGTTGCCCTATTCCCCGAAGGCTTTCTATTCACTGTGAAGGCACAGTTTTAAATCCTCTGACATACCTTTTAGCTTGGGTTCTAAATTTACGTTCTGGTAAAAATATGTGTCCAAAGTAAATGAAATACAAAATAACTGAGACAGAGAAGTAGACATGTATGTGTCTCATTTGTGCTCTTGGGATTTAAATTTATGGAAGTGACTGAGTAATAACACCGAGGCCAATGGTACTGAAAGAAGAATTCATTATTTCTATTTCCCTAGAGAAGGAGGCACATCATGTTATGCAGGGCCACGTGGAAAGCACCAGGGTTTGGGCAGGAGGCAGAAGAGGGGAAAGCCTGGGCTGTAGCCTTTTTTCGTGTTTCCACATGAAAGACCAGGCAAGGCTGGGAAACAATTTAAGATTGTCTATTTTGAATAATTCTGGAGGTTTTAAGCTATAGGAGCAGTCTCTAGCTGCCTGGTACCCAACCCTGGGATGATTTAGGGCAGGAGAAATATTGGCTTGATGTGTAAGTTAATAGAATTTGTTGGGTGAATACATTTCCCAGATTGGTTGATTTGCATTTGAAAGGTACACTGCCTGCCAAGCTGTCTCTAAGAATTGGCTAGCCCTGGGAGGGGCAGTCTCTCAGCAGCCAGAAAGATTTTTTAAGATGGCAAAACATCATAAGATAATAAAAATTTAAAAATATGATTAATACAATAGGGAAAAGAAAAAGGATATCAGTTATATGACATTAAAGGGAAACATTTCAAAAATGCAAAAAAATTAACTCCACTTTTAATAGAGAAATATATTTCAGCCGTGAGGCTTTTTTTTTAAGCATAGTGAAAATACTAAATACATATATTTTTAAATTCTAGTGGTTTTTTTTTTTTTTTTTTTTTTAATTTTTTTTTTTTTTTCAACGTTTATTCATTTTTGGGACAGAGAGAGACAGAGCATGAACGGGGGAGGGGCAGAGAGAGAGGGAGACACAGAATCGGAAACAGGCTCCAGGCTCTGAGCCATCAGCCCAGAGCCTGATGCGGGGCTCGAACTCACGGACCGCGAGATCGTGACCTGGCTGAAGTCGGACGCCTAACCGACTGCGCCACCCAGGCGCCCCTCTAGTGGTTTTTTTTAAGGTTATTTATTTTCGAGAGAGTGAGTGTGCATGTGTGAGTGGGGGAGGGGCAGAGAGAGGGAGAGAGAGAATCCCAAACAGGTTCCATACTGTCAGCACAGAGCCTGACATGGGGCTCAATCCCCTGAATCATGAGGTCATGACCTGAGCCAAAATCAAGAGTCCAATGCTTAACCAACTGAGCCACCCAGACCCTCCAAAAATGCTAAATATTTTTAAAGAACGTTTTCATCAGTGGCTCCAAGCAACTTTATTTATACCAATTCCTTGTCTGTGAATATTTGATATAAATATGAGGATGAAAGGAATACTGTTCACTTTTTTTAGTCACATTTGCTTCAATGGGGATAGTCGGAGCTATTCAGTCTCCTAAGTCAGAACTGAGTCAAGCTAAGAAGTATACACCTTTCTTTTCCTTCCCACACATACCTCCACGTCTCAAACGTAAGGACAGGCCCCAAATCAGCATTCTCTGCTTCACCTGTAACAATCATTTTTTTTGAAGACTGAACTTCTGTTAGAAACTCTGCCATGCCCTAGAGCTTTGAACATCAGTAAAACCAGGGCATCTTCCTACGAGTCAAAGTCACTGAAAAGGCTAATATGTTACAATGGAATAAGAAGATTAGGAAAGTTTCTTTAAGTAAGTAGATTAACAAAAGTCGATTAGCAGTAAGTAGATAAGTAAAAGTATACCCAAGTCTGTGCTGTCCAACAGAATAGCCACTGGCTAGCACATGTCACTAATGTGCACTTGAAATATGGCTGGTCCCAACTGAAGTATTCTGTTAAGTATAAAGTACACACTGGCTTCATAGACTTGGATAAGAAAAAAATGAATGAAAGTATCTCGTCAATATTATACTGATTACATGTTGACATTATAACATTTTTGATATTTGACTTAAAAATTATTAAAATTAAACTTACATTTTTCTTTTTTTGTCAATGTGGCTATTAAATTTTTATTGCATATACGGGTTGCATTTATGAGTTTAATTACATATTACATTTCTATTGAATAGTGATGATCTAACTCCTACAAGCGCCCCTTTAGACACCAAGCATCAAAAAACAAAACAAAATTAAAAAAAAAAAACACCTGAGGGCTCCAGGTTATGCCCAAAGTCTTCAATGCCAACCTGCTCCTTATCTCACCCTTCCATATTCACAATGACTGACCTAAGGAAAGCTTCTGTTACCTCCAATATGAATGAACCAGCAGATCCCAAATGAACTCTCTTTTTCTGTTTAAGCAATTCATGCTCGCCATCGTTTCTCGAGTTGTTTATCTTAAACAACAAACTTAAAACCACATCCCCTATATAAGAACTTGAGGGGCGCCTGGGTGGCTCAGTCGGTTGAGCGTCCGACTTCGGCCCAGGTCATGATCTCGCTGTCCGTGGGTTCGAGCCCCGCATTGAGCTCTGTGCTGACTTGGAGCCCGGAGCCTGTTTCGGATTCTGTGTCTCCCTCTCTCTCTCTGACCCTCCCCTGTTCATGCTCTGTCTCTCTCTGTCTCAAAAATAAATAAACATTAAAAAAAAAAAAAAAAAAAGAACACTTGATTCATAGGGCACCTGCATGGTTCCGTCAGTTAAGCATCCAACTCTTGATTTCAGCTCAGGTCATGAGCTCACAATTCCCGAGTTCAAGCCCTACACCTGGCTCTGTGCTGACCGTGTAGAGCCTGCTTGGGGTTCTCTCACTCCCTCTCTCTCTGCCCCGCCCCTGTTCGTGCTCTCTCTCTCTCTCTCAAAATAAATAAATAAACTTTAAAAGAAAAAAGAAAGAAAATCAGTGAAATACATCATTTAAAAACAAGAACATTTGATTTGTCACACAATAATGCCCAAATTTTTGTCTAAACACTAACTCTAACATAAATGCCCAGTGTCCTATAACCATTCAAATCCGACCAGTTCAGATTACTTATCATCCTCCAGAAACTTCTCTCTGCTGCTATGCTTTTACTCTCTATTTTCTTTGCTTGGAAAGCCCTCTCCACAAAATGTACCTATGACTATCCTACTCAGACTACAACATATCACTCCAATTCTCTTCTCTCTTCCGTAATTTCCAGCTCAGAATTAATCTTTCTCACTTTAAGTTCCTTGAGGCCTTTGTTGGCCTCGCTTTTCTGGCACGCACAAGATGATATTTTGTGGTACAGCTGATGGTGTACATTTTCTTTCCCTTCTCCAAACTGTAAGTATCTTGAAGGCAGGATACATTTATACAGCCCTCAGGACAAAATCTTACACCCAGTAAATGTTTGAAAGTAGAAGTAATTTGAAGTTTGCAAGGCTATCAGAAGAGAGAGGGTCATTCTGTGACACCCACAGTTTGACCCAGAGCTCAGAACAACCTGAAATGATTTCCAGGCAACCAGGAGTCTTAGCCAATCCACCTGCAGATGATGTATGGTAACACAGCATTAAGGAACTCACACAGCAGTCATTTTTCATCTTGGCTTTTCAGTGAAAAGCATTCACAGGCTGATCATGAGTGACACAGAAGGTAATACAGAGATCATGACTAGCAGGGCAATCCCAACATCTCTCAACACCTGCTTGTTTATTCGGCTGGACTGTATCACACTTGAAGAAGTGACCCATTCGATACGTACAACAAAGCAAATTGGAGCAATCAATCAATTAAGCAACAACATGTTAGAAAACTAACTCAGAAGAAATATTCTAGAAAAGCTGACTATAAAGAAGGCATTTTGAGGTCATGAATCACAACTAGTTTTAATCATAGAGCAAGGATGCATTGAGTGTTTTTGCGTGTCATGTCTTCAAGCAGACTATCCACTCCAAGAGGCATGAAACCGTGCCTAACATGTCTCTTTGCTTAAGTACCCATCACACGGATGGGTACACAGTAGGGTGTACAAGACTTTTTGAACAGGGAAAATATATTTCCATCCAGCTGGTGGCCATCTGAAATTACTTGAGATGTCACACTTAGGTGTACAGAATAAATGAATTTAAATCAATTTTAGTTGATTTAAATAAACATTTGCCTTAATAGAGTGTGGATTATGAACCATCATAACCTCAGAAATCTTTTTAAGGCAAAGATATTCTTTTATTTGTTGAGATAGGATGAGATGTCAAAGGCCAGCTATGGAAAAGTAGAAAAAAATGTAAAAAGACAGATTGATTTTTATTTTTTTTTTTAATTTTTTTTTCAACGTTTATTTATTTTTGGGACAGAGAGAGACAGAGCATGAACAGGGGAGGGGCAGAGAGAGAGAGGGAGACACAGAATCGGAAACAGGCTCCAGGCTCCGAGCCACCGAGCCACCAGCCCAGAGCCCGACGCGGGGCTCGAACTCACGGACCGCGAGATCGTGACCTGGCTGAAGTCGGACGCTTAGCCGACTGCGCCACCCAGGCGCCCCTGGATTGATTTTTAAAAAGAGGGTCAACTGGTTCAAGTTGCAGTCTCCATAGAGCTGATACAGGTTGGTTTATATTTCTGAGAGTCCAGTCTTATGATGGAGGCATTGCCTCCTGAGTCTGATGGGGATGATAGACAGTTGAAAAAAATAGTCTTGATTCTAGGGCTCTCATGTGTATCTGTCTTTCATGATAGAAGCCAGTGGCTTAATACAGAGGTCAGTGAGGGGAAAGTAACAAAAAGGGTTCACCCAGGTATATGCCTTCACTAAGTATTATTGGATTTGAGGCAGGCTTCTGTCTCGGCAGAAATTTCAAAACAAATCGGGAATGACATAGAACCCTTTCTTATAACCTCAATGAAAAGAGTAAGGGTTAGAGGAGTATCTGCCTCCGTCGGCTGAAAGATAGACAGAGGAAGGATGTGATGAAAGGCTCTCAAAAGAGTATATATTTTAGTGGGAACTCACAAAAGATGGAATAATTCTACATATAAGGATCAGAGAAAGCTTCATAGAAGGAGCACAGCAGGTATCTAGTACAGCAAAGCTGTCTTATTCTTAGCTCTAGTCACTTGTCTGAATAAAGCTTGGCACTCATTAGTCAAGGACAAATCCAGGATTTGGGTAAAGTCTTCAGAGCCAGGGTAGGCCAGTACTCATGATGGGATTCCTTCTTGACAGAGTAAGAAATCTGCCCTCACAAATACGTGAGAAGAAGCACATGTCCTTCAATTCAAGCTTTGCATGGAAATTGCATTTTCTCTTAAAGAAGTAGAAAAAGAGGTTGAAGTTCTTCCCAGTCAACCAGGCAACACTTGTAATGTCTGTCTACCAGGACTGGCTATTGTGAGAAGGGCCTTGAAGGGATTGTTATGCCCTGTAGAACAAAAATACTCTTTACCAAACAAAAAGCATAGAGATTGGAAAAGAAGAAATACAACTGTCTCTATTTGCAGATGACATGATTGGCTATGTAGAAAATACCAATGAATCTACCAAAAAAAAAAAAAAAAAAACCTCCTAAAATAAAATTTGTCAAGGTTACAGAATGCAAGATCAATCATAATTCTATATACAGGCAACAAATAGGTAGAAAGCAAAACTTAAAACACAATGTCATTCACAATCACTCCCCAAAAATGAATTAGGTAAGTGAAGCCTAAAAAGAGGAAATGTAAAAAAGTATATACAAGATCCACATGCTAAAAATTACAATATACTGATTCAATAAATCAAAGCTCTAAATAAATGGACGTGTTGTGTACATGGATTGGAAGATTCAACATAGTAAAGATGAAAACTTTCCCTAAATTGCTATGTAGGTTTAATGCAAGTTCTATGAAATCCCAAGATCTTTACACATATAGAAAGTCTCAAAGTTTATATGGAAAGGCAAACAAGAAAATAGCAAACAATTCTGAAAAAGCTACAGTAGCCAAGACAGTATAGAGGAATGTAGATCGATGGAAATAGACCCACAGAAATATGCCCAACCGAATTTGGACCAAGTGCAAGAAAATTCAGTGAAGGAAGGATACGCTTTTCAGCAAATGGATGTTAGAGGATAAAATGATAAGTTACAGGCTGAGAGAAAATACTTGCAATCCACATATCTGGCAAAAATGTATCTGGAATATATAAAGAACTCTCAAAACTCAACAATTAAAAAAAAAACTTTTCATCTGGCAAATGGCCAAAGACATGAACAGAGATGAATGGCAAATGAGCATATAAAAAGATGGTCATCATCATTAGCCATTAGGGAAATGCAAAAATTAAAACCACAATGAGAAATAACTATACTCCTATTAGAAAGGCTCCAGTGAAAAATGGTGTGGGAGGTTGTGACAGGAGCAAATCAAGACACAAGATGGCAGAAGAGGAATTTCCAGCACTCACCTCTTCCCAGAAACATCAGTCTGAACAACTATTTACTTCTGAAAATATGATTAAGAAGCTAAGGATTCCAGGTGACAGATTACAGGACCTGGGTAGAGCACAGAAGTTAGAAAAGACGCAATCAAATGGGCAGGAGAGAAAGTGTCACATTACCCCTGTCATTCTTCCCCCAACACCCCACACCCCAGCATGGACAGGGAAACCCTCCTTCTGGGGGAGAGGGGGGAAGGAAAATGAAGCAAGTACTGTTTCCCCAGGTGGCTCCTGTGGCCCCAAGCTCAAGGCAGGCTGATGCAGACTCTCTCTCTGGGCCCACTCCAACGCCACCAGTCTCCAGGCAGCTTTCCAGGGCTTTCCCAGCCCACCCAACACCAGGCTAGCCCAGGCAGCCCCAACCTCCTGGCCAGCAGCCATAAACCACATGGCAGGCCCACCCCAGTTGTCCTAGGTCCTCAGCACCTGGGCCTCCCACAGACCCAGAACTCAACCTTGCCCTGTGGACCATTTGGATTCCAGGTAAAATTCCACATAACAATTGACTGTTATGCTGACTTTCTTTGCTAAATATTTCTCTCTGAGACCCTAGAGGGAGGCATTGCTATGTTTGGGATTACATTTATATATTCTGGGCTTCCCTGGTCACAAGACAGACATAACAGCATTGTGATTTCATCCCAATTCTAATGCAATCACTTGTCCTGTTTAAACAAACCCATGTTGAACTGTTCAGAAGAACAATTGTTAGGTGGAATTTTACCTGAAACCCAAGAGAAAGGAACTCTGGTAAACCAGGCTGGGCCATAGAGAGCAGACGGTTTTCCTAAGTCATTTGCATTTTACTTCAGGGCTTCTATCTCCTAAGTATAATTATAACAATTTCTTGGAATATGTCTGTCAAATTAGTGTTTCTCCATCTTGGAAAGAAGCAAGAAAGAATAGAATTAAGAATTTGATAGTATTTGCTCAAGAACCTACAGAATTTTCTATTTGAGATTTTATTTTAAAATGAAAGGAGGGGCGCCTGGGTGGCGCAGTCGGTTAAGCGTCCGACTTCAGCCAGGTCACGATCTCGCGGTCCGTGAGTTCGAGCCCCGCTTCGGGCTCTGGGCTGATGGCTCAGAACCTGGAGCCTGTTTCCGATTCTGTGTCTCCCTCTCTCTCTGCCCCTTCCCCGTTCATGCTCTGTCTCTCTCTGTCCCAAAAATAAATAAACGTTGAAAAAAAAATAAAATAAAATAAAATAAAAGGAAAATAATTACTTGAGAATAGTTTACTCTGCATTATGAACTGTCTTCTTTTACTCTCTGCTCATCAATTGCAGCTAACGATCATTTCTCTCTAAAACTAAGCCCAGTTGGGGTCTGCTTCCTTCTCATCACTCTTGCTCTGAGTCATTGTTTTTGATCTGCTTTTGGGTCCTATGCTGATCTGTGTCCCAAGCTGACCCACGGTGGTTCATTTAAGTGAATCGGTGTTGTGCTTTTTGGAAACACTTCTTGTTTCTTCTTTTCTTCTTGCTCAACATGCAATCCTTAAATTCTCATGTCTTGTTCTGCATTATTCCTTCTGTGTTTCCTATGATCTCTGCAATGTTGCAGTGATGAGGCACATCTACATCACTGCATGTTCCCCTCTGGTAATGTCCACTATGAAATGCTGCATGTCCTGATGGGGGGCAAAGGGGGGATAATTATGAGTCCCTAGATGTAGGGAAAGAAAAATTACTTCGGATGCTACTTAGAAAACTATCCAAGGCCTTTAGATACAATGCCCTCCTCCTACCTGACCCTGACTCATTCACTGGGTAGAGACAAGGGAAGAAAATTAAGGAAGTTTTTTTATTTTATTTGAGACCTATTTTTTATTTGGGACACTCTTACCTCTGTGCAATTCTTAAGTTGTTGAAGACTGACTCTACCTTGTCTCGTCTCCACTCCAGAAGCTGGAGAAATATGTGCTACTCTTAAGACATCAGGTAATTCTATGCACATCATCTGCTCTGGCCCCTATGGTTGGTTGATGTTTGATATTTACCACTAAACTAAGGATAATATTAGTGATATTGACAAAAAAGTGAAATCCTGAATCTAACAGGGATTGAGGTCAAATGAAAGGCAAACACACACGACTTGTAAGTCGGAGATGAATGACAACTATAGTCTTAATCAGAGTTTCAGAAAAGATTTTGTGTGACTTCTGACTCAGTCAATGGAAGGCAATTTACATTTCATGTCTGAGACAGAACAATCTGTCACTTAGAAATATTTGGGTCAGTAATATTGGCTGAGAATGAAATCATGATGAGAATATGAGAATGATCCTGAATAAACTGGATAACCAGAAAAATTCCAAGACCAGAAATACATGTATATTTTGTTGTATTTATATATTTATATATGTATTTATATATTGTATTTATATAATTTTATTGTATTATGTAATATTATTATCATTTATTATATTATATCATACACTGCCACTATGAGACTGACAGATGATTACAAACTGATAGATTGAAGCTTACAAACTTCATCTGGATTAGAAAATAATTAGATTCTCTGCATCTTTACCATATGATGGAGTTTTACTTACAAACATGTAGAATTGTTAGCAGGAAAAAAAATATGGTTTCTTAAGGAAATATATTGTGACAAGGAGAAAAGATAATTTAGGCATATACACGCATGAAGAAAAAGAGAATAAGTTGAAATACCGCATGTTTCAACAAAATGACTACAGATGTGCCTTTCAAAGGATTTTCTGTTTAAACCTATCATTTAAAAAAATAATATACTTTATAGATCTTTGGGCTCAAAAATAATGGTTGTTGCTATATTCAACCATTTTGTGATAAAAATTAAAATCACATGTGTGTAAACATCGAAGCCTGGTTATTGGTGGCACAGCTGTCTCTGCTCACCATAAAGCTCAGACTCAGATTCTTACAAATTCCATTTGTGCTAAAAAAGGATGTCACACTTCAGTTCATTACATCCTTACAGTGTGGCTAACAGAGATTTTTGCCCATGACCTCTGCTGCATTGTCTAAGCAATGCTTTGTTGTATCCTAAAGCATCCCTCCTACAGAAAAAGAAAAAAAAAAAAAAACTGAGCTGCCTCATTTTTCCTCTGGAAACTGCTCAGCGGTCCCGCAGTTTTCTATTTGCACTCTAGGCTGGGGATGTTGCTAAGCAGCAAGTGCTTCTCTGCTCTGAGACCCGCTGTTTCAGGAGCTCTTTGCTCTAGATTTTTTGTTTCATGATAAAGAGAATTCATAAAGCAGTACTGGTCAAGCTGTTGTTTCAAGTCTGTCCAATGTCCTTGATATAGTGACCGTTTTAGTAACAGCACTTCATTTGTGTTAGGATCATAACATGTTAGATTTCCAGTGTTATTCAATAATTATCATCTCCACATTCCCAGCTCACAGATGAAGACACTAGACCTCAGAGAACCAAACTGAAATACTCAATTTGTGGGAAAATACATTTTTCATTCTCTTTAGAACCCAGACTCCAAGTATTAACTCCTCTGTCAGGAAAATTATCAGGGAAAGTGAGTTGCTGAGAGCAGATCAGCAGTGGAGAAAGGGCTCCCTTGGATGTAACCCCAAAAAGCCCTTCTAAACAGCCCTTCTTTTTTTTTCTTGGTCTCAGATCAAGAAAGGGATGAACATCAGAAATACAGGAAAATGCACATAACACATATGCATTTAAATTCATTTACACTCAGAGTGCATAGGTTCTCTGAAGCTCATCTAAAAATACTGTTCATGGGGCACCTGGGTGACTCAGTCAGTTGAGCATCCGACTTCGGCTCAGGTCATGATCTCGCACTCCATGAGTTTGAGCCCCACATCAGGCTCTGTGCTGACAGCTCAGAGCCTGGAGCCTGCTTCCGATTCTGTGTCTCCCTCTCTCTCTGTCCCTCCCCTGCTCACGCTCTGTCTCCCTGTCTCTCAAAAATAAACATTTAAAAAAAAATAAAAAAAATAATAATAATAAAAATACTGTTCGTTAGGAATCCCTATTCTAAGTGGTCTAGATATCAAGACTATTCTAATATATTCTGAACTAATCATTGCTTTGTCCTTGTTAATATTCATGAAGTACTTACTATGTTCTAGAAGCTTTACATATGTTGAGATATTCAATCCTCTTCAAAATCCTATAGATCATTACTATTAAAATCCTCATCTTACAAATAAGAAAATTGAAACACAGAGACAGCAAGTAATTTGACTAAGGTCAAAGAGCTAATAACTGGTAATATCAAGATCCCAAGATTCTAATTCGCATGGTCTGACTCCAGAGCTGGAACATGCTTTTAACCACTGAGTAATGTGATTGATCAAGCATCTATAACATCCCAATCGCTTTTGCTGACTATTTTAAGTTTTCCAAACTTTCGGAAGGAGGTTAACGTTATTTCCATTTTCTAGATGAGGAAACTGCAGTTTATAGATATAAAATCCAATATTGTTAAAGCTAGTAAGTTATAGAATTGAGAAATGGACCCAGCTCTTCTAACATAAGTGCAGTATTACTTTCTTTACAGCAGCACTGTCCAATAGAACTTTCTACATTAATAGAAATGTCCAGTATGGCAGACATACAAACAAAAGACCTGATTTTGTATGAGCAATTGAAGCATGAACTCCAATCATTAAAATAATATCAACTGAGCTGTTACCATAAACATCATTATTCTAAATAAATCAAAAACAAAATAAATCAAAGACAAAAAAAACACAAAAATTTAAAAAAATTAAAAGGGTCAGATCTACTGCTACATTTTCCAAACATAAGAGAAATAAAGTGATGTTCTTTCCTGATTGTATGTGCTCTATACATTTTTTTCTTGGAATCTTTTATTTTCCCCCAAGTTAGACCTCAGGACACCCTAGTTGATACTTTCTTTTAGATCTATTGCTCAGGTCTGCTCTCTCAGCGTTCACAAGTCAGCTATCAGGGCAGCTCAGCTTTGTGATTACCACTGCACAGACTTCTGAATCGGCCATGTTGTATATAAAATGTGTGTGTTCTCCATCTTCAACTGAATGCTGAGACCCTAACCCTCAATGTGCCTGTACTTGGAGATGGAGCCTCCAAGGAGGTAATTAGGGTTAAACGAGGTCATAAGAGTAGGGGCCTGATCTGATAGGGTTACTGTCCTTATAAGAAGAGACAATGGAGAGAGCTTGCTCTCTGTTTCTTCTCTCTCTCTCTCTCTCTCTCTCTCTCCCTCTTTCTCTCTCTGTCACACACACACACACACACACACACACACACACACACACACACAAGCTCAGAGGAAAGATTATGTGAGGACAAAGCAGCCATCTCCTAGCCAGGAAAATGAGCCTCACCGGGAATGGAACACTGTTGGCACCTTGATCTTATACTTCCCAGACTCCAGAACAGTGAGAAAATATATGTCTGTTGTTTTAGCCATGCAGTCTATAGTATTTTGTTATGGTAGCCAGGTAGCATAAGATAGGCCCCTCTCTGGCTTGGGCAGAAAGTGGTTGACATGAACTCTCAAGGAACAGAGATCAGGGACCAGTCCTCTTCACTTTTCACGTCTGGAAGATTGGAAGAAATGGACTGATTGTCAACCAAGCCAACGAACAGAAAGAGGTCACCCACAACTCTGAACCCTTAGAGCAGACGATCAGGAGCGGGCACTCACTGTGCTGCTCACAAAGTTAATAAGCCTCTAGAAAAAGCTCGATGAGGACCAGCACCTGGTGGAGGAGTAAGAAGCTGCAATAAGGGTCCAGGTCATTGGGGTGGACATGGCACATCTAGAGTGGGAAAGGCTCACTACCATATGTCGATATTTGAACCCAGTTTTAACCAGACACAGGTTACCAATATCCCCAAGAGAAATTAAGGAGAATAAGCAATGCTAATTCAATTCCACACATATTTATTGATATTAACCCTGTACCAGAACAGCTCATAGCTACTACAATAATATATATATATATATATATATATATATATATATGCACAGAGTATTTATTATTGGCTCACAGAAGAGAAACAACTATGGTAGTTGTGGAGGAAGGAGTTAAGAGATGCTCTTGAAGGAGGTGACATCAGAATTCAAAATGCAAAGGTATAGAGAGATAGCTACCATACCAGACTGCTATGTTCGTTTCCCTTTTTAAGCTTATCTTCATATTGTCATCTCTGCCTGCCCTTTTTACTTTAACCTCAGGCAAATTGATATCACTGAAGGCTACATCGTAACATGGAGATTAGTGATCTCCATAACATGCAGATCTAGGTAAAAGATCATGAAGAGATGCATGTGTCCTGCTAAGAAAGTTGGATGTTATCTTATTGGTAATGGACATCTTTAAAGAACATTAAGCAGATGAGTTACATATTACATAGAGTTGGTTCCAGTGGGAGTATGAAGAAGGTACTGGTTCAGAGACCTACCCAAAAGTTTTTTACCAAACCAGGCAAGAGATAATGAGTGGTAACTAATAAGAATATTAAAAGTATTGAGAAACAATGTAGTAGTGGTTAGAATAGAGCATAGGGAACAAGTTCAAGAACTATTTATAGAAAGAATGGACAGCATTACATGATTGAATGTGGAAGACAAGAAAGAGAGAAGATCAAAAATAAGGTGACTAGCTTGAGTGACTACATAGGTTATTGCCTCCAGGGGACATGGAATATAGGAGGTGGTCACACATGTAAGTTCAGCTTAGAAATACTGAATTTTAATTGCCTTTTGCATTGGTTGGAGGACATACAAGCAGCAACTGGATATACAAGTTTAAATTTTATTAGACATATTTTGGGCTAGAAGATGTAACTTTTGGGATCAACAAGGTTTAGGAGAATACTGAGATAGATAATAGCAGTCAGGAAGAACATGCAAAGTGGAAAGAATTTTCCCGACATTTTAAAGAGGTTGTGGAGGAAGAAGAGAAGCCTGGCAACGAGCAGCTACAGTACAAGGAGCATGTGGGATCTTACAAGCCAAGAGAGTGGTTTGGAGTGATTGGCAGCATCAGCTGAAACAAAGACGCCAAAAAGACCATTTTAGTTTTGCAATTACTTGGTCACAGAACAGTTTCAATGGAGTGGCTGGGATGGAAACCAGAGGCTGAAGAATAAAAAAGTAAATGAGAAGTAAGGAAATTGGGGCAATGAGTAGAGAGACTCTTCTTTGCCAAGGTTTATATAATTCTACACCAAGTATTACAGATCAAGGAGATTAAGAGAAACAGGCAAACAGCCCAATTAGCCAAGCTCTGTCATCTCCAAGGGAAAAGCAACATTCTACTTATTTGTGAATAGCCCTTGTACTGGCACTGCATGGAAAGGGAGATCAAAACTAAATCAGACCAAAAGCAGCAGGTTTGAACACTGCAGAACAAAGCTGTATCCTGAGTGGTGGATGAGATATAAAGAGATGCCAGATGCAATCTGTGGTCCCCCAGGCTTACCATAACATGTAGGGATAAGACCCAAAATAATCAAGAACTAAATGATCAGAAAGCAGCTGAGAGTCAGATCTTAAACACGAATTAGGCACCAGGGAATGTTTACTTCTTTGTTCATATGGAATTTAACGATTCCCACTTGTATCTCTGTTGGAGGGAGTCACTGAGAGGATGTGACCACCGGTTGACCTGTGAGCTGGACCCCCAGCAATCAGAGGCTTCTTGTCCTTGGAATGTATGATCTGCCCACTGTTCTGACACTAGAAGCCATGGCAAGGATGCAGACTTAAAAGAGTAATGAGTTATTGAGACTACCCCACCTGGACTAGATATATAACTGAATCCCACCTTAATGGGTGGGATTCAATTATATATCCTTAAGATCCTGGTGGACAGGTACTGAGATCTATTCATTTTGTGGCCACCAGAGACAAGCTTTGTATGTAATTTCCTTTGCTTATTCAAACTGCTGTCTACTAGTCTGGGATAGCCTGACTCTTCTTCAGTCTCTTTCTGCCCTCCATGTACAGTGGCCAATTCCAGATTGTATCTGAAGAACTCTCCAGGTTTTGAACCAACACTCATTGTTTGAAAACCTGCCTCTTGACAGCTAAACACCCAGTCACACTCCTTTGCAGCCCCTAAACTACTAGGTAGAATCAATACCATTACCTCTGGCTCCAGGGTTTAGAGGCCCTTTGATCTCCCCAGCAGAGACCACTTAGTACTCCCGCAGGACCTGCTCGTTACCATGACTGGGCACCTAAAGAACCCTAGGGCAACAAGAGAGCATAAAGGTCATGTGACCTCTGACCTGCTCCAGTCTTATGCTCACATTTCACTATGATTTGCTTCTGTGATCAAACCCAACCCAGCATACCAAATCAAACATTAGGGCCCCGGACCATTTCCTTTGCAATACTACTTGAGTCTTCACATTAGCACCCTTCCGGGGGCCTGTTTAATCTGAGTCTAGGCTCCTGTCTTGTGTTCACCACAAGATTAGGTTCAGCCCCAAGAAGTTGGAACCAGGAGTTGGTTTAGCTATGAATGTGCCCTTGGATCCCTTCCTGTAGAGAAGCCAGCCACAGCAAGGGGTATCCACAAACATGGGTGTGCCTGGGTGATCTTGAAGCTGACACAAAGACCTAGCATATGTCAGAGGTTCAAATTGTTGTTTGCTTCATGAAGAATGTACATGTATATATCTTTCTGTAAATCAAGAAGTCAGTAGTGTGCATTCTTACATTGCTAATATTCAGGGATCTTTGTGCTTTCTGCAGAGACACCTGCCTAAAAAGGTCTTTGGAAGAAGAATCTATGCAACGTGCAAATACTAGAAAGTTTTAGATTTTATCCATTATTGATCATAATATCATGGAAGGAAGATTTATCCTTCAAGGCTGTAGGCAAGTCACTTAAGGACTCTTAGGTTTGGTTTCTTTAACTTTAATTGTAGTAACAATACCTGCCTTAGGTCACTATTGCCATAGGGTTGTTGTAAAGTTAAAAGAATATATTACTTATATTACTTAACTTCTCTGTGCCTCACTTTCTTTACCTAAAAAACAGGAATCATAAAAGCACCTACGTCATAAAGTTGTGTTGAAAAAATTACTTGAGGGGCACCTGAGTGGCTCAGTCGGTTAAGCATCCAACTTCGGCTCGGGTCATGATCTCGCGGTTTGTGGGTTTGAGCCCTGTGTCAGGCTCTGTGCTGACAACTCAGAGCCTGGAGCCCGTTTCTGATTCTGTGTCTCCTCCTCTCTCTCTGCCCCCTCCCCCATGCTCATGCTCTATCTCTCTCTGTCTGTCAATAATAAACATTAAAAAAATTAAAATAAATAAATAAATAAACTGCTTGAGTATATAAAATACCAAAATACTTCTAATATCCAAGGATATTTTTCCAAGAAGATATACAAATGGCCATCAAACATATGAAACTAGGTTCAACATACTAACGACCAAAGAAAATACAAATAAAAACACAATGAGATACCTCTTACCTTCCAAAATGGTTACTGTAAAAAGGAAAAAAAAAAAAAGACAACAAGTGTCGGCAGTGGACAAGGACATAGAGAAATTGGAATCCTTGTGCACTGTTGGCAGGAATGTAAAATGGCTCAGCAACTGGAGAAGATAGTTTGGAGGTCTCTCAAAAAGTCAAAAATAGAATGTCTATATGATCCATCAGTCTCACTTAGGGTATATATCCAAAAGAATTGAAAACAAGATGTCCAAGAGATGGTTGCACAACTCTGTTCACTGCAACATTATTCACAGTAGGCAAGAGGTAGAAGAACTTAAATATCCATCGGTGGGTGAGAAGATAAGGAAAATGTGGTATATATGTACAATGTGATACTATTCAGCCTTACAAAAAAAAAGGAAATCCTGTCACATGCTACAACATGGATGAACCTGGAAGACGCTGTGCTAAGTGAAATAAGCCAGTTCCAGAAAGACAAATACTTCATTATTCCACTTATATGAAGCATCTAAAATGATCAGACAGAAAGTTGAATGTGTACCAGAGACCAGGGGCAGGGGCAGGTGGGACATTTTTGTGTTGGGTGAGTGTAGAGTGTCAGTCATGCAGGATGGGAAACGGGGGCAGGTTTCTGGGCATCTCTTGCACAATGTGCATGTGGTCAACAATATTGTATTCTACTCTTGGAAATTGTTGGAAGGGTGAATTTTGTGTTATGTGGAGTTTTTGCCACTTTTTAAAAAGTTGAGAGAAGTAAACTCTGTGGCAGAAATTAACACTTGACTATACCTAAATCTCCAGAGCCTAGTCTGAGATTTGGCAAAGAGCAAAGGTTTAAAACAAATGCTTCTTGGAGGAAGAAAGCCAAATGAATGCAAGAATGACCTGAGACTAAAATTTGAAATATATTCAGCAAGTGGATATTTGCTGAGGATACTTGCCTCTCAACCTTGAGCTTGGTATCCATAGTGGTGACTGGAGGATTAATGGTCACCAGAGAATATCCTTGTGATGGAAAAAAAAAAAAAAAAAAAGATCAGAAGTGTCATTTTCAGATAAAGAGCTATGTGGGAAAGGTAGAAAATTTCAGACTCACTGGATGCCCTTTTCCTCCAAGAAACTTTGTCTAAACTGTCCTACTTTCTCAGCTGTTATTGTCAGCAGTTCTTCCTTCCTCAATTCTTCATTTTTATTATCTTGGCTTTCTGAAAACTGATGTTTCCCTATACTGAGATAATTTCTCTTCCTATTACACATTTGAGTTTAATTCTTGAATTATAAAGTGATTCTGAATGTAGGTCACTTCTGTCACATACTGCAGAAGCTAGAAGGATCTTAAGCAAGAGCAGTCAGAAGCTGAGTCATGCAAAGCTGGCCTCCTCGGTGCAGGAAGGTCTCCCCAGCAAGTTCACCCAGTGTCCTTGGACCAGAAGTCGGGGGAGCTGTCCTCTTCTTGGTCCAATCAAAAGGGGTAGCAAGAGACAAAATATATTTGTTCATTCAAAAAATGCGAAGCAAGCCTCAGCATCAGACACTCAAGTACTAGGATAGGCCAGAGAGACAGAAAAATCAATGATTAGTCCCCGAGGGATAAGCATAGAATCCCATACAGGCTGCAAGATAACAGCAGAGTTGCCACTATCTCCACTAAGAATGGTTGAAATTGCTCAGTAAACGCTTTCCACAGAAGAACTGGTCTAGATAAGGTGACCAAGAGTTAGCCAGGCTGAAGGGGCAAGGAGTTGGGTGGGGGCCAGGGAAGGAAGCAAGAACATTAGAGGGGGAGGCAGCAGCTAGCTCATATCATTTTGCTACAGGAGAATTGCTACGTCCGGAGAAAAGAGTCCAGGTGGAAAGACTGCAGGAGATGACAGGAGAAGGCAAGGGCTTAACGCAAAAATAAGACCAAGAAGGTGCTCGTGTGCTTTCTGATAAATTTGAAACTGCTCTTGAAGCTTATGGGAAATGAAGTGCCACAAAGAGACTGGCTCTTCAGAAAGACAACTTAGCAACTGTGTGCAGGGTGGATTAGAGAGAAGGAGGTACAAATGTGGAGGAAGCTAGTTACATGGCTATTGTTACTCTTCAAGAGAGACGTTATTAAAGTCTGAACTGGGAGAAAGGTAGTGGGAATGAAGAAGGTAGAAAAGATTCAGAAGCCTTTTGTTAGGGAGGTGGTAAAAGGATGCATTTAAGACTATATACTCTCAAGTTAGACTTCCTGAATTTACCACTTACGTGTTTTGTGGAAATGTAACTTCATCGCTATTTTTTATAATTTCATTTAATGTTGTAATGATTATTATTCAAAGCATGAAGGGAAAAATACCTACCTATAAAATACTACCATCCCAAAATAACACACCATTAACATATCACTGAGTATTTTTTTGTACCTTATATGTTTTGTTTTACAAAGTCAACAATGCTCTATGCATTTGTTCTACAACCCCCTGAAATTTTTTAAAGAAATTTCAAAACTACAACTAATTTAATTAAAACTTAAACAAGCACCATTTATGACTGACAATTGTTTTCTTATATGGCTTCAAGTTTCTTTTTTTTTTTTTAATTTTTTTTTTAACGTTTATTTATTTTTGGGACAGAGAGAGACAGAGCATGAACGGGGGAGGGGCAGAGAGAGAGGGAGACACAGAATCGGAAACAGGCTCCAGGCTCTGAGTCATCAGCCCAGAGCCTGACGCGGGGCTCGAACTCACGGACCGCAAGATCGTGACCTGGCTGAAGTCGGACGCCTAACCGACTGCGCCACCCAGGCGCCCCTCAAGTTTCTTTTTTTATAGAACAAAACAGCAAATACGTTCAAAGCCCCACTTGCTTGGCGAGCCTAAGCACCACACCTCTTTGTAGGCATCCACTATCATAAATTTAGTATATATAGTTCCATGTTTCGTACACCTAGAAACATGTATTTTAGCTGTGAATAATATATAACAATGCTCAGTATGTGTGTCTTTAATTTTATAAAAGTGTGAACTATGAGAGCACAGCATAGCTTCATAGCTAATGCTTGGACTCCAAAATCAGACTGCCATTCAACTGAGGAAATATTAAAAGTGATGTATAGGAAAAAAAGTCACAAAATCCTTAAACGTCAAACTCAATAGGGCCTGGCTGTGAGTTAAAGAACTGGAGAAGTGAAAAATGTGGGGAACAAGGGACACGTGGTCTACACGCTCGGAACATGGATGACTTATGTGGTTGGAACATTGTCAAATGAGGTAAAACATTTATAGGAAAACAGTTAGCTTTAGAGAGCAGAATACTGAATTTGGCAGTAATTATTACATTACAGTCATCCAAGAGGCGTGCTGGTTACATTGGCCGATAGGAAACTAGATACTCAAGTCTGAGAGTCCTTAGAACCTTTAGACCCAAGAAATCAATTTGCAAGTTGTCAGTAGGTAAAGCAGTTAAGTCTCTAGGACTAGAGGCGATCACCCAAGAGAGTGTACTGATGGACAGAAGAAACTTGCCCAGATCTAAGGAGAAAAGTGGAAGAAGGAAAACTAGAAGGTGAAGGAAGATACAAGGAAGGTAAATGGCAGCATCAGCTGGGACAGAATGTCCAGAAAAACATCCCTTGGATTTCACAATTTGGAAGCTGAAGGTAATTTACCGACTAAAGTTTGAGCCTAGATGCTAGAATAGAAGCCAGATTGTGATGAGCTACTGAGTGAATGAGACGGAATTGGGACCTGGGTGTAGGCAATCTAATTGAGAAAATAATATCTAAGAGCCACTCAAATGTCTCTTGTCAATGAAGAGACAAAGTCAACAGTCCAACATTAAGGTTCAAACTCCTAGTCCATGAGCTTAGCTTGGTTCACTAGCCTCAGTGCCTCACGGAGTCTTGCACGGACTTTGTGAACTTATTCCCATAGATGACCTCAAGTTCTCACAAATTTGTCATCTTCTGACCACTAAGCACAGAGTGGTTGCCAGGGAGCTTGGAAACTAAGCTCCCCCAACCTTACAACCAAGGAGGCTGAGCACCCCCAACAGGCTTAGTGCTGCCTCCAGTCCTGTGACCATCCTGTTTGTTCTAAATGGATGACTGTTTCCACTAGAGGGTCTGCTAGGACAGTTCTAGCTTCACGCTCACTCTAGCAACTGGGCCCCTTCCATGCTCCTACCGTGGAGCCTTTCCCAAGAGCCAGACGCAATCCTGTTTCCCCATGGTTCCTGCCTGACAGTCTTATGTTAGTAAGTTTCCCAGTCAGGACTTAATGCTCACCAGGCTTCCCAGGGCTTGCCTCTAATCCCTTGAATGATTCTTATAGGAAGTGAGACCATAAAATGTACCTTCTGACCTCTGTAATCTGAAAAGCTGCTTGGATCTGTTTTCTGCCTACATCCCATCTTCCTATCGCTATATTTCTTTATTTCTACCTTCTGGTCTTTCTGCGACCCTCTGCTTGCTCTGACAAAGCTTGTGAAAATGGAGATCTGTGCTCTGGGTCACGCTCATGGCACAGCCACTGAGTTCTGATTGTTCAGGTATTCTCTTAATTAGTGAAGGTGTCTTTTTTCTTTTCTTTTCTTTTCTTTTCTGTTCTTTTCTTTTCTTTTCTTTTCTTTTTTACTGACCACCAAGTCCCAAAGACTATGTATGATTATATTGGTATGGCCACTATCAATTATTTCAAAAGGCAATTAACTAATTAAGATGTATATTGACACACACTATATGTTTGTGTCGTTCTGCCTAATATGAGAGTTACAGAGCCAAGAGAAAAAAGACTTGAAAACATAATGACAAAAAATTGAATAAAACACGTAAGATTTTGTAACAATAGCCAAAGGCTCACCTGAGTCACATATTTCCCAACGAGGGATACAAACTATAATAAAAATTCTTGGCTGTAAACAACTTTAAAGTATGCAAGAGAATTTTAGATCATTTTATTTGAGCTTCACAATGAGAATGCCAGATGGAAATCAGGAATTACCATCAAGGGAATTTTTACAAATGAGGATATTTCAGTGTACATAGTTCAACTCAACTGCAAAATTGCACTTGAACCTTTATGTTGTTTCTAAACCCCAAATGTGATTCCAGTCTGGATAAAGTCCAGGCTGCTAACCTGACGTAAAGGCCCTGTACATTTGTTGGCTGCCCCAAATTCTGCAGCCATGCCCGCTGACCTTTTCAAGCCTTTGTAAACATTATTCTTTATTTCTGCAATGCCCTTCCCTCCTTCCTCCCCAATTAAATGCAATAAATATTAACCTTTCTGTCTTTTTCATCAAAATCTGTTGCACCCTTTTCTGCGCTTAGGCAGCATTTTTGTGATATCTTCATTAAACTATTATGTTTTTGTTGTTTTGTTTTTTCTTTGGTCCTTTTGCTTTTTTTTTTTGTTTGTTTGTTTTTTGGTTTGTTTGTTTTGCTTTGCTTTGTTTTTGCTTTTTCAAATGTACAATTGTCACATGTGACCTTTTTCTCCTCAAAGGAACTTAGTATAAGAACTGGCGAAGAAATGAGCTCAGGGCAATATTTGTTGAATGAGCTAACGTTTAAAGACGAGTCATGAGTGGAAGTTTGTTCAACTACTGGATATTTTCTGGAAAAGTCTTGCACTTCAAAATCAGTCTTCATTCTGTAGAGCTTGGGCCCACTATCTACAGTGAATGAAGAGTTAGTGGCAACGGCGAAATCCTTTATGAGCCCTTGTGCCTGAGACTCTGAGGAAAGAGGGTGGATCATAGACAATATACCTACGCTTGGTGATATTTCATGCTCCTTTTCCTTTCCAGCTGTTTCGAACACAACAGCCCTCCACGTGACATTGGGAGCCTGGGTTAGATGGTGGAGCTACAAGTAGGAAGGAGCCTGCATTCCTGAATCATTACTTGCAGAAACACCCAACCAGAAACATTTCCATTACACCATTGTGTGATCAAAACATTTTATTGAGTTTGGTCACTAAAACTCTGGGGGTTATCTGTCATTGCTACTAAATTACTGTAACTTAGCACAATAACCTAATACTACTTAGATACATTAAAAATACATGCACAAAACAAGGCACATTTTATAAAACACATACAAACAAAAAAAGTCGATGTGTACTAAATAGAATGGTTGCCCAGGAGAAAAGATGGGGAAATGAAATTAGACCTGGAGCGGCAGAGACCAGCAGCGATGAGGCACCCTCTGAAGCACCAGTTGGGGAGTGTAGCTCTGGTCCTGAGGTCCAAAGAAAGGGTAAATACTGTAATTGTGCAAGAAAAGTGAAGGAATTTGAAACTTGTTTGATCAAGCAGTGGAGGTAAAGGAGCCAGCCCTATAGTTTGCATTAGGTGGGGTGAGATGGCTCCATTGCTGAAATGCCTTCTCTCAGATCACATAATGGTGAGGAACTGTGGTACTCTCTGGAACTGGGCTGAGCTGGGTGGTAAGGAGCCACAGGCCCAGATCGCAGCTAGGAACACTAGTGAAGCAGGTGATGACTCTGAGATGCCGGGAAGCTAGGTCTTAATCTTAACTGTCATAAATTTCTGGTGCGTTTTGGGGAAATTCACTGTATGATCAATAACATAAGTGGAATCTCTACTTTATCTATTCTAGTAGAGTGCATGACACAGCATAAATGAATCTAAAGTATTTCTGTTCAGGTATGGGCACCTCATACTGATGGCGAGGTGTGTATATCTGTATTTGAGGACAGAAAGCAGCCTACAAGTCCACATGGATAAGAGTGCTTAGCAGCTGCAAGAATCTGGCCACCTACTGATTTAATTATCTCACCCATGCAACATCTGTTTCTTGAAAGCAAATCTAATATCCCTTTGCAGAACTAAACCTAGTGAGGAAGCCTCAAGTAAGTGCGGTGTAAATAGTTCGTGATGTTTCTGCTGTAAATTACCTAGAAGACATGGTGTCCAGGTGATCACAAGATATAAGAGATTCAAGAACACTCAGGAAATGAAAGCAAGCCCAAAACCGACATTTTCAGAACAAGAAGAACTGGCCTGGAGAATGTTCCATTAATAGACTCCCTTTCTGTGGCCAGTTACCTAAGTGGGTAATATCTCTAATTCATGGCTTCTAAATATGGGGTCCTTGGATCCCTAAAATCCATGAAATGGTAAGCAAAATTGTGTGTATATGTATTTATGTGCATTTTCTTGGGGAGAAAATGACTGTCCTCAGATTTTCGAAAATAATTACTAAATTCAAAAAGCCCTCAAATAATGGGGTTTAGTTTCTAGCTAGCAATTTACACGTGTACTTAGCATGCCAAACACCGAATGGGAAAAACAAGTCGTCTTGAATCAAGGGCAATACCGGGCAGGAAAAGATGTCAAGGTCAGGCTGGAAGAGTAATTAAGTTAACCTCTGAGTGGCATTTATCATCCTGGATTTGTCTACAAGACTACTTTTCTGTTTAAGGAATATATTGCTGCTCTGACCCTCCTTTGGCCTTTTTGGAGAAAAACATTCTTTTAAAACTGGAATCATTGCATTGAATACTAAGTCCATCCTTCTGTCCTTCAAAAACTTGTTACCAAAATCCGTACCTATGAACCTAGTTAAGCAGCCCCTTTGGGAATGATGGTCACATTCCATGTCAAATTTTTGGACTGGTGATCAATTTACTCATTTCTGCCTTAAATCATTTAGTCACTCAGGAACAAGTTGAGATTGGGATTTAGGTGAGGGTCAGGAGTAAGGGCAGGGTTACTAGATATTAAAATTTAAGAAAAGTGATAAACGTCAGAAAGATGGATTATGTTAAAGGATGGGGTAAGTCTTGGGTGCCTGGGTGGCTCAGCCAGTTGAGTTTCTGATTCTTGATTTTGGTTCAGGTCATGATCCCAGGTCATGAGATAAAGCCCCATGCCAGGCTCCACACTGAGTGTGGAGCATGCTTAAGGTTTTCTCTCTCTCTCTCTCTCTTCCCCCCCCCTTTTGCCCCCTCCCTTACTCACTCTGTCTCTCTCGCTCTCTCTCTAAAAATTAAAAAATGGGGGGCGCCTGGGTGGCTCAGTCGGTTAAGCACCTGACTTCAGCTCAGGTCATGATCTCACGGTCCGTGAGTTCAAGCCCCGCGTCGGGCTCTGTGCTTTCAGCTCAGAGCCTGGAGCCTGTTTCAGATTTTGTGTCTCCCTCTCTCTCTGCCCCTCCCCCACTTGTGCTCTGTCTCTCTCTATCTCTCAAAAATAAATAAAAACTTCAAAAAAATTTTTTAAAAATGGGGTAAATTTCAGAGTTAGGTGAAACTCAGATGTGTGTCATTGGGGATGTGTGTGCCTGTTGCAATAAACTACTTTCTAATATACAAAAATGGAAATTTATTGGGTAATTAAGTCAAGAAAGAAGATAGGATTGCCCAAATGTCTTGGATATTAAATCGTCATCCCCATTAAATTGATAGATGCCCCATTTGAGGCAGAAGAGGTAGGCAACACTAATACAAAAAAGCTAAAAGACATTAAAAAACTGGCCTTATTTTGAGAAGTATATTACAACTGAAGGATAGGATAAATGTGGAGAAGACCAGGCTTTTAGAAAGAGGATTTATCACAAAGTCTTTAATATTCTGAAGATCTTTATCTTGATGGTGATGGCAGTGAAAATTACCACAAAGGGTTCCCCATCTTCCACCTCTAGAGTCTGCAGCCCTTTGGAAACCAAAGTGGGTGATATGGAGGTGATATGGACCAAAGTGGGTGATATGGACCTCTAGTCCTCCTAGATACCCAAAGAGACTTGGCAGCATCAGAGATCCTGTGGCATGTGACCTTTCTCTCAGCCCCACAGCTGCCTTCAGGAGCATCTCAACTGACAGGAGACAGGTGCCCTGCATAATCTGTCATGTATTTAATAAATAATATGTACTTATTAAAATATAAATTTAATAAATTCTAAAAGCACCTGAATCTACCTGAATTAGGCAGTTGTGCTCACTGGAGCTAAAAGAACCAGGCCCACAATAGGAATATGAGTGTAGAGTGGAATTGTGTCATGACCAAAGCACTATCTCCTTGGAGGGGAGAGCAGCAAAGTCCATGGAGCAACAGCAGCTGTTTTGGGCCAAGGCAGGCAGGAAGAGAAACAAACACCTAATAGGGAGTGTGAAGCAATATGGAGGGTGACCATTAGGTATTTGTACGCTATATTTCTGTTCCATTTATTCAACAAATAGATAATATATGGATTTATAGACAAATACCATATTCTAAGTCTGGGGATACATTGGTAAACAAAATAGGCAAAATCCCTGCTCACACGGAACTCTCGGTTGTCTTAACAGCAGTGGCAGGTACTTTCAAGAGCTACCTAGAGAGAGAAATGGCTCCTTAAGTGTTATGATGCTCAAAGATGACACACACTTCTGCAAGGCAAGAAATTGCCTGAACATTTTTCATGGATGATGCTCCCCTATGAGCCAATTAGTGAATGCTGAGTATCTTCCATTTGCCCCTCTAGATCCACACTCCACACTTCTCTATCTTGTTGTCTCCTGTGAGAGTTTAACTTCTGTAGGCTCAGTCAATGGGTACGTACATGTGCCTAATGGCTTCCAGTTGGCTTTAGCTGATGCGAAACCAGATTGGAGAGAAGAAGGGTGGCATCAGGATGTAATTCCCCTGACTCCTCCCTTTAAAATTTGCCTCAAGCCAGTGGTGCTCCTTAAAGGGTGGTAGGGAGTGGGGGGATAGAGGGAGCACTCTGTTTCTCTCAAGGAGTCTGGTCTCCATGACTCTGTCCTCCCAGGTCCCAGTAACCACACCTCTTCTTGCCCCTTCAGGCCTAAAGGTTGAAGCAGAGGCTCTAATCCTGACCAGTGGTTTCTAGACTACCCCGTGTGGTTCTCCTACCAGACCTTGCCTGCTTTGTAAATACAGTAAAACCTTGAATTGTAACTTGTCCTTCGAGTGTTCCTCAAGACAAGCAAACGTTTCTAATAAATCTTGAACAAGCGATGTCTCGCAATATAAGTAGTATGTTACGCCGAATGTCGCATGATCACAACTAAGCCAATACTTCTCTTCTCTCTCTCTCTCTCTCTCTCTCTCTCTCTCTGCAGGATTTTGGATGATCGTCTCCCATGCTCAGATGCTTGGCCTCAGGCCTCAGTGTTTGACAGAAATCAGTGATTTTTCAGAGAACTGGAAGGTGCCCACAACTGACACTAGTGTATTTTTTGTTACTTCATAACACCCATGGACAGTCCTCTGCTTTTCCATACAAGAGTAAGCTCAGGAATGCTTTGCTTCATTCTAGGTCAGGCTGCCTGCAGATAGAGACCCTTTCCTCTGCTGCCTTATTGCCAGTTACGTTAAATACAGTAGATGACAAGAGTTTATTAATACTGTACTGTAGTCAACATCTGTGCGAGTGCATACAATGACCTTCATGCAGAAAAAGATTCCATTGAGCCTATAGATAGCAGTGATTCCCTTAGTGATAGTGAAAGTCATCCTACACAATAAGCCTCCTGTCTCTTGTCTCCCTCACACCAGCCATGAAGGTTTTCAAAGGTAAGTGCAGGTTAACTTGTTTATTTTTTTTTATTTTGGATTGTCTTTATTATTTTGTGTTGTATTACACTATTTTTTAATGTTTATTTATTTTTGAGAGACAGAGCACAAATTGAGAAGGGGCAGAGAGAGAGAGAGAGACACAGAATCCAAAGCAGGCTCCAGGCTCTGTGCTGACAGCAGAGAGCTAGACGCGGGGCTCGGACTCGTGAACTGTGAGGTCATGACCTGAGCCGAAGTCAGACACTTTACCGATGGAGCCACCCAGGTGCCCCTTATAATACAGTACTGTAATCATTTCTATATAAATACCTTTGGGTTATAGAACAAATCATCTGAGTTTCCATTATTTCTTGTGCGGAAATTCGTTTTGATACACAAGGGAATGTGAAGCATGTTTCTGAAACAAATTATCCTCACAAACCAAGGTTTTACTGTAGTTCCTTTGTGTAGTAGCCTGAATAATGGCTACCCAAAGACATCCCTGAAACCAGTAAATGTTATCTTATAAGGAAAAAGTGCCTGCAAATGTGATTGAGTGAAGGATCTTGAGATGGAAGGATGGTCCTGGATTATCCAGGTGGGCCTGAATATCGTCACACGTGTCCTTATGACAGACAGGAGAAGAGGAAGCAACGTGACCACTGAGGCAGAGACTGCAGCGATACACCCATTAGCCAAGGAATGGCAGCGGCCATCTCGGAGAAGACAACCGATTCTTCCTCAGAGCCTACGGAGAGAAAGTTGGCCTGCCAAAAACCCTGATTTCAGTCCGGAGATACTGATTTGGACTTCTGACCTTGAAAACCATGAGAATAAATTCTTCTTATGAGGCACCAAGGTTGGGTAGTTTGTTTTCTTGGTCATTCCAATATAATACACTTTGCTAATAAATTCTCCTAAATGTTCCTGATTATCCTAATGAGGTATTATCCTGTTAATATTCGGTACAGAGCTCTTACCATGATGGTTTGTAGAAAAACAAAGTCCCTGATATTGCATACAAAATTGTGGGCATACCTAGAAAAATCTTTTGCTAAAAAGAGGCTCTCTAATTTTCATCAGACTCTCAGAACAATAAGTGTCTCAATAGGTTAAAAATCAAATTACTGAGCCAAACGATAGCAGTTAGCCACTGTACCACTGAAAAAGAACCAGATACCTTGATTCCATAGGGTATGTTGATAAGACACAGCCCACAGGGCCAGCCTTGAAGAACAAGTTGGATTTTAATGACATTTATCATCTTGAATTTTATGCAAAGCCACTCTTGTGTTTCAGAATTCTTTATTACTCTGACCTTCATAAGATGTTGTCCTGTTTCAAGGAAACAATCTCTTATACTCTAGAAAATACTTTGTTTAAAGTTCAAGCTGTGTCTTTCCTGCAAAATTTGAGCCAAACCTACTGTATCTAAGCAGGCCAGAAGGGGCAGCTCAGTTACACACAGTCACACACTCACCTTTAAAACATTTGGGGTATCTTTTCTAGAAGTGTTCACGCATTTATCTGTTTATTCTTGTAGTTCAAGAAATGGAAGCAAAGACAAATAGGATACAGTTTTTGTCAGTTACTCAATTTAATAAGTGGGCTCTAAAGCAGTGGTCCAAAGCAAGCAAAAATAAGGACGCCGGAGTGGCTCAGTCGGTTAAGCATCCGACTTCGGTCCAGATCATGATCTTATGGTCCATGAGTTTGAGCCCCGCGTTGGGCTGTGTTGACAGCCCTGAGCCTGGAGCCTGCTTCAGATTCTGTGTCTCCCTCTCTCTCTGCCCACTTGTGCTTGTCTCTCTCTATCTCTCAAGAATAAGTCAATGTTAAAAAAAATTTTAAAGCAATAATAATATTTATTATGAGATCAAGAAGTGGGGACATTGCCAAAGAGAGACGCCAAAAGCAGGATCTCAGAGCATAAGAGTTTGCAGGTTGCAGGAACACATCAGGTCAGCTGCAAGAGAAATATCCCGTACTTAAGCTGTCACCTTTGGGTTGTTTTTGACCAAGTCATTTAAATCTGTATTGTTGGGGTATTTTTTTTAAGTTTTAGGTCATGAAATCACTAGTGGGGAATGTATGAATATACAATATATAATGTGTCTACCCATTTACATATCGATGGACATTGGGGTTGTTTCCACTTTCTGTCTATTACAAATAAAGCTGTTCTAAAGAGTCATGTACAAGTCTTTGAATGAGTATATGAAATTTTCTTGGGTAAATACATAGGAGTGGAATAGATATAAGTCTTATTATTATTGAGCAGCTAAGTGTTCTTTGCATGTTCTATATATGTGTGTGTTCTATATATGCCTTGCAAAGATTTGCTTCTTTATTTTCTTAACAGTGTATTTTGAAAAGAAAGGTTTTAAATGTTGATTAAATTGTATGTGTTTGTGTGTGTGTGTGTGTGTGTGTGTGTGTGTGTGTGTGTGTTCGGTAGAAGTTAGTAAGAAGAAGACAGGATAGACAATATCTTCATCAATTCAGGAGAGAAATGGTCAAAATAACGGTAGCTAGAGGGGCACCTGAGTAAGCAACCGACTTCAGCTCAGGTCCTGATCTCATGTCCGTGAGTGCAAGCCCCACATGAGACTCACTGCAGTCAGCCTGTCAGTGCAGAGCCAGCTTCAGATCCTCTGCCCCCTCTCTCTCTGTGCCTCTCCCACTTACATGCTCTCTCTATCTCAAAAAGTATATAAAAAAACATAAAAATAAATGTTTATAAAAAAGTAAACGTAGTCGTGTATGGTGGCATGAAGGTATAGGAGAAATTAAAATACCACGAGTGCAGCCTAAATTGTTTCTGTGTAATAGGATATGAAATTATGCCGCTGTAAGGAATGGAGATGGGCGCGAGGCAAAATTACAGATATCATAAGAATAATAATAACTGGCATTTTGATATATTTACATATATGTGTGTGTGTGTGTGTGTATACTTAATACTCCCTTGATTGCAGAATGATGAACTGAGCAATTTAAATGGTTGCTATAAAAAGGGAGTTCTTACAATTTTTTAAATTTAAAAAAAAAATTTGAGAGGGGTGCCTGGGTGTCTCCATCGGTTAAGCGTCTGACCCTGACTCTCAGGTCATGATCTCAGGGTTCACAAGTTAGAGCCCTGCATCTGGTTCTGTGATGACAGCTCAAGCTTGGAGCCTGCTTCGGATTCTGTGTCTCCCTCTCTCTCTGCCTCCTCCCTCCACTTACATACTGCCTCTCTTTCTCTCAAAAATAAACATTAAAAAATATTTTTTAACTTTTTTTGAGAGACAGTGCACATGTGAGTGGGGGAGGGGCAGAGGGAGACAGAGAGAGAGAGAGAGAGAGAGAGAGGATCTTAAGCTGGCTCTACATTCAGCCTGTGGATTGACATGGGGCTCAATCCCATGATGGTGAGATCATGACCTGAGCGGAGATCAAGAGTCAGATGCTTAGCACTCCTAATTTTTTTTTTTTAAATCAGTGTCTAAGGGGCACCTGAGTGGCTCAGTTGGTTGAGTGCCTGACTGTTGATTTAGGCTCAGGTCATGATCTCATGGTTTGTGGAATCCAGCCCCACGTCGGGCTCTGTGATGACAGCCTTGGTTTGAATTCTCTGTCTCCCTCTCTGCCCTTCCCCTGCTTGTGTACACACTGTCTTTTTCTCTCTCAAAAGTAAATAAATATTTAAACATAAATAAATAAATCCATTTCTATGGATGAAAACTTCCCAATCAAAATTCCAAAAAGACCTTTTTTTTTAATACAAACTGAGGAAATGATTCTTAAATTTATATAAAATTGCAAAGGACGGGAAAATCAAAAACAACCTTAAAAAATAATTCAGTGGGGGCGCCTGGGTGGCGCAGTCGGTTAAGCGTCCGACTTCAGCCAGGTCACGATCTCGCGGTCCGTGAGTTCGAGTCCCGCATCAGGCTCTGGGCTGATGGCTCAGAGCCTGGAGCCTGTTTCCGATTCTGTGTCTCCCTCTCTCTCTGCCCCTCCCCCGTTCATGCTCTGTCTCTCTCTGTCCCAAAAACAAATAAACGTTGAAAAAAAAATTTAAAAAAAAAATAATTCAGTGGAATTATACTGTTCGATTCTAAGACAGAGATGTAAACTTACAGTAATCAAGTCAATGTTGTATTTGACTATAAAGACAGACAAATATATCAATGGAACAGACTAGGGTGTCAAGAAATAGACTAATACATAGACAGCTAATTGGTTTTGATAGCACAATTCAATGGTACTGGAACAATTGGATAAACAAATAAAAAAAAGAAGTGAATTTCTACCACTATTTCATATAATAAAATTAATAATGCAACAATTTGAGACGGAGTATACTACAAATGGAAAATTTTAATCTATAAAGCTTTTAGAACTATGTTGTCCAATACGATAGCTACTAACCACGTATGGCCATGCAAAATTTAATTTAAATTGATTAAAATTTAAGTTAAAATTTGATTTCCCATTCACACTAGTTATATTGCAAGTGCTGCACCACCAATAGAGATAGCTAAAGGCTACAATATTGGATAGGACAAATAGAAATTCTATTGGAAAGTGCTGTTCTAGAAGACAACATGAGAGAATATCTTCACAAGTTGAAAGACAGCAAATATTTCTTAAGTCGGACACAGAAATCAGCAACAAAACTTAAAAATCAATATATTGGATTTCCTCAAAACTAAAATATCTGCTCATCAAAAAAACCCTGTCAAGAAAAATGAATAGATGAAGCACAGACTGGAAGAAAATATTTATAGCACAGGTATCTGAAGAAGGGCTCTGTCTGCAGAATACATAAAGAACTCCTATGATGTTATAAAAAATGGCAAACAAGCCAATAAAAATTGAGGAAAGACTTGAACAGCTAGAAAATAAAGGAAAATATACAAATGACCGATAAGGACACACACAAAAAAGTGCTTAACATTATCAGTCATCAGGAAAATGCAAATGAAAACCACAAAGACATCACTGGACATCACTCCTGTGGCTGAATTGAAAAAGAATGACACATCTCTTACTGATGAGGATCTGAAGCGTTCAGAACTCTTAAAGGTTACTGTTGAAAGTCTGAAATGGTCCAGTCATTTTGGAAAACTTCCAAAAATTATTTTGTCAGTGTCTTATGAAGTCAAACATATACGTTTATGGTATAAAATTGTGATAGCCTGGCAACGTCACTCGGATGAAAGAAAAACAAAGTCACATTGCCACACAGGCGTTGGCACATAAATGCTCCTCAGCAACTTGATTAATGTTAGTCCCAAATTGGAAATAACCCAAAGAACAAATAATCAAATTTTGGTATATCCAGAAAATGAAGTACTATTCAGCAGTCAAGTAGGACAACCTACTTACACACAGAAGAACATGGATTAATCTCAAAATTTTTTTGCTGAGATAAAGAAGCTGTATCTAAAGAATAAACTTGGTACGATTTCATTTACATGAAGTTCTAGAAGAGGCAAAACTAATCTATGCCTCTAGAAGAAGGAAACTTCCTGGAAAGGGGCACGAGGGAATTTTATGGAACAATGGAAATGTTCTCTATTTTGAGATGATGTGTTCATAAACATGCATTTGTCAAAAATCACTGAACTACATTTAACATATTTGCATGTCACTGTAAAGTTATCTCGATTTTTTTTTAAGTAGGGATACTACTGGAAGGATAAAAAGAGTCCATGTGTGTAAAGGGGTATTCTAGATGCCACTTTCCTCTCAATGTCTGCAATGACTGCAACTGTAGATGTGCCCCCTGCCCACCCACACCGATTTGGTGTCTCATAAGACATTCATTATGTAATGTTCCATTATCAAGTTTCAGAGCGGAAATAGAGACCTTGCCTCCTATGGTCTCCAAAGCCTCAACTAGCAGAGTCCAGCCTGTTCTTCATGCTTCTGCCTTTGGTTTATTGAACATAACTCATCACAGAGTCTAATAAACTCAATATGTCATAGACAACTAGAGTTTTTCTCATTCTGGCAGTACAAGTCACCTATTACTTATCTCAGAGATCAAAAGTCTACTGTTCCGTTCCAAGCTCGTGAACCTGAGCCCAGATCTCTGCAGACATCTTAAAGCCTGCTGTCCACAGATTTTTTTCCTCTTATATTCTATACACTAACAATAAATAAATAATAACACTCCAATATCCACTTTGCATTTGCTTTTATTATTGCAGTTAGACACATCTTTTGGTTTTCAAGTGACCTGAATATGCTGAAACATATACTGACATCAAGCATGTTGCCATGGGAACTGAATGCAGTTACACATTGAGATTTACAGGCAGGTAACTTAAGAAGTCCTGGAGCAAAGTATGAGTGCTTCATAGTGTCCTAAAACCCTCATACCAGGGCATATGAAAATTAAATAAAGCACCAAGTCTTGAAGTAAGGGGTGACCATTATATAGTGAACAGTAACTGAAAGAATAAAGCATTTCCCCCTAAACATCAGGTTATTAAAATATGCATTATTATATTCATTTGATGAGAAAAATCAGGTCTAGATTCGCTCTGTGCTTACTCACTATGTCAAAAAACATGATGGTTTGAAAATCATTGAGTATGTGCTTTATTAACAATATTATTTGTCCTCAAAAATGGATTAATCGTAAATATATAAAGAGAGAACCATAAACTTAGAATTAAAGGAATCCTTAAAAGTAATTCACAGATTAGGGTTCAGTGACCCGATGCCCTGACTCCAGAGAAGGGTCCGATCCTGTATAACATTGACAGCCCCAGTTTGGAAACTACTGATACTGTTACTCTTCCTAAACAACAAAAATACATCCATGCCAAATCATGAATAAGTTGTTTCCTGACCTCTTTATAATCACATCCAGTCGCATGATGCTCATAGCCTCACAAACTTAATAGTTGTAAAATATAATTCTTGCAAGAGACCTAAATATTGGGAGGTTTGATCTTCAATCACTATCTCTTCTGCAGATCAGCAAAACTGAGGGAAAAGTGAATTTTATCTTCTTTACCTTCCTACCTACTTACTAGCATGGCCATTTTCCTAATGTTAGTTTAAAACACTCAGGTTGTCAAAATCAAAATTCTTAGGGTGTCTGCGTGGCTCAGTTGGTTAAACTTCCACCTCAGTTTTGGCTCAGGTCATGATCTCACAGTTTGTGGGATCGAGCATAGCATTGGGCTCCACTCTGACAGCATAGAGCCTGCTTGGGATTCTCTTTCTCCCTCTCTCTCTCTGTCCTCCTCTCTCTCTCTCTGTCTCTCTCTATCTTTCTCTTTCTCGTTCTCTCAAACTAAATAAATTTTTTTAAAAAAATCAAAATTCTTAATAATGACAAATTCCTCATACTCTGTAAAATGTTTCCTATAAATTGTCTGATTTGGGGGAAAAGAAGTGTTTGATTGCAAAATGTCCCTGATTCTACAAAAAATTTAATACTTTCTACAAGTAAATTGATAATTAAATGATACACTAGAAAGAACACAAGATTTTAAGATTTCAAGTCAGAAGAACTCATCTTGAGTCTTGAGCTTGCTACATACCAACTGTGTGATATTGGCCAAGACTTTTAATTTCTCTATATCAAAATTTCTCTCTTTGGAAAGTGGTGACGATAATCATGCTTAGCTCCCAAGGTTAATGATTAGATTCCAAATGATAATGCACATAAAAGTTTTTAAGACCATAAAATAATAGACAATTATAATATTTGATATTTTGAAGCTGAAAATTATTACTTGTTCCCACCATTTCTTCCCTGACAATGGGGAGTAAGCTTAGATAACATAATTGTAATATGGGATTATAAAGATAAAGATCACAATTCAGTGATGAAGGAAGCTTGCACAGTTAACACAGCTCAAGTAATAATAACGGTTATCATTTGTTGAATGCCAATCAAATGCCAAGAAGTCTACATTCTATCATTCAATCCTACTAACAACACTATGAGATAGATCTTAGCTCCGTTCTGGAGATATTACAATTGGGTATTGTGAGCATATTGTTTTTATCCACCAGCATCACATTCTTGAGGGAACCACTCATCTCCATTCCATGATGTCCTGGAGAAGTCTTCCATTGCAGCTTCCTGGCTTCCCGTGGCTTTAGGAGTGGAAATATGCAAAATGAGACCAATAAGTCATCTCTGTGGATAGCTATACGAACTTTGGGAGGAAATCGCCCTGAGTTGCTAAAGGATTAGAGTCCGAAAGTTTGATCTGGTGGTCACCTTGCCTACTGTGTGCCACAAACCTCCATGCAGAATAAAGTTGAGCAGAGACAAACAGGTGAAGCCCTCGTAGCATCTTTATAACCTGATTTAACCAAATGGAATCTGGATGGACCTTTCTCTCAGACCCAAGTTATAGTAGTAATGAATTCCATTTCGGTTGAGTTTATATGAATTACTGTGAAAGGGTCCTGGAAGGAAATAGAATTTCCTTGTGGCATAGTAAAGCTCTCATGCCTGAAGCTCTGCCCAGCTCATGAAGTAGACATTGATCTTTGCTATCTAATACTTTACTAGCCTTGGTGATATTCTATCATTCTGGCTTCATCTTCGGGGTGACACTGTGAGTCTGCTGACTCGCCAAGGCATCAGATAACACAAACCAGTCACACCTCTCTCTTCACCACATCAAGGAAGCAACATTGTATCATTCAATTCCACATTTCTTTCTGAGTGAACTAAGTTCCCAAATAGTTTGGTATTGTTTGGGGACAAAAAGAGGAATCTAAATGCAACATGGGCAGAAGAAACCTTTAAAAAGCACATTGAACATCAGAATAAAATGGGAAATGTAAATATAGAAGGCTTAAACTAAAAACTGTGCTATGAAAATGCATTTGAGTTTAAGATTACTAATGGCAGAGGTTTGAAATAAAGGATGCCATTTTGGAGATGATGTATTACAATGTATACTTAGAGGCAAGACTGGGCTTTATGTCTTCAGAGGAATGAAGTATGGCCACAGTTGTTCTTTTAATTCATACGACAAATGGTTATCGAGCCCCTATTATGTGCTAGGCACTGACTTTCCTGCCTGTGTACAAATCAACCTCATCCTACAGAGGATTACTCTTACAATGTTAAACCTACAAAAAAATTGGGGTCACTTTTGAAAGAATGTTGGGGATAAAGTGTCAAGAATCAAGGATAGAAAGATTTTAAAGGACTCTAAAATATTTCTCAAATTTGGGACAGGATGCATTTCATGAACTTCACAAGAAATTCTGACAATAGGCCATGATTTTTCCTCATGCTATGACATGCACTTAGACAGAAAGAAGAGAAATAGAAACCCCATTGGAAAACCAGATTATGCAACTGTGGGCAACTTCAAGAGTTCCAGATAAGACTTTCTGAAAAAAGGTAGTAGATGTTTAAAGAGCATTAGAACAAAGGCTAATCTGAGTGACTGAAGGCAGAATCCGTGATTAAACTTCAGAGAATAAGCTGGAACTTGGTGGGAGGAGGAGAAAAGGCAACAATTACTAATATGTGTGAGGTTGTCCAGTTCAAAAAACATTTTGATCCCAAGTCTGTGTAAAGTCAGTATACATTTAGCCTTAATTTATAGGAAAGGAAATTTGTGTTGAAATATATTGAAATTTTCTTTTAAGCTCTTCAATAAAATGTTTTTCCTTCAGTGTTTACCAGCGCTAACATGGGTAAGAGTCCCTGAACTACAAAAGGCAGGGTTTCAAACATCAAACATTTTGTATCCTATTTTTATTCACACGTTTTTTGCCCTAATTTCTAAGTATAGTTGAGAAATTTACTTTAATTATCTCTGTTCTCCTCTCTGTTATTGTCAGCCCCACGCTATTCTGCAGTGTGAAATTGATAATGAGAAGAAAGCTGATAAAATATGTAGGAACAGAGGCTGAAATCAAACTCAAGATGTTGAACTATTTTTGCAAGTAAAATAACATAGATTTTTAGGGAATTTTGGATTTGTTTTATTTTTAGGATTTTTTAAAAAATTAATTTCTATTCATGCTAGAACCAGAAGAGAGTACTAAATCAAGGTAACAAAGTCAAAGCTGAACTAACAAGTCTTGTAATTCTGTAAGAGTCAATAAATAAGACATCTCTCTGTTGCTACCTGGTATACCATGGCAGATTGTGTCTGGAATGGCCTAGAAAGATGGGCTCTTTTATACAAATTCGAAACAAAATCCTCTAGACTACTTAACCCAAGAAGAGGCATCATCTTTACACCAAGTTTATGATTTCTCACTGGGCACAATTTTTTTCCATTTTTGTTTAAATCCAGACCTTAGACACTGACGAAGTCAAGGGCTGGGTTCTGCCTCTGATGCACATAATAAAAATCTCTTTTGGATAAGAAGAGACAGTTAACATAAATTTGTTCTGACATCCTCCAGTCTGCCACAGTAAACAATCCAAATATGTGCATAACAGGATCATTTTTTTAAATATTAACATATCTTCCCAAGTGTATTCCCTTATTTGACCTTCAAACTTCCCCACATCCCACATGCTTGCAGGCAGAGTGAGGCTGCTTCTGCTGCATGATTTGTCTTAGTCTTCCCAGGCTGTTATAATAGAAGACCATAGATTGAGAGGCTTATAAACAACAGAAATCTGTTTCTCACAGCTCTGAAGGCTAGGAAGCCCAAGATAAAGGTACCAGAAAATTCACCGTCTAGGGAGATCCTGCTTCCTGGCTTACGGATGCCCATCCTCAGCCATCTCTTCACCCATACTTCACGTGGTAGAAAGGGGCAAGGGAGCTCTCTAGGGTCTCTCTTATAAGGACACTAATCTCAGGGTGCCTGGGTGGCTCGGTTAAGCGTCTGACTTTGGCTCAGGTAATGATCTCACAGCTCACGAGTTCAAGACCCATATCAGGCTCTGTGCTGACAGCTCAGAGCCTGGAGCCTGTTTCAGATTCTGTGTTTCCCTCTCTCTCTGCCCCTCCCCCGCTCACTCTTTGTCTCTCTCTCTCTCTCTCTCTCTCTCTCTCCTTCAAAAATAAATAAACATTAAAAAAAATGTATAAGGATACTAATCTCATTATGAGAGCGGCAACCTCATGACCTAACCATCTCCTTAAGGCCTCACTTCCTAATGCCATCACACTGGGGATTAGAATTTCAATGCGTGCATTTGGGGGGACATATATATCCAGTCCATCGCAATGGTTGCCATAGAAAAGAAGCATCAAGGCAAAAGGTCTGAAAGAGCCTGCAGACTTTTTGGCTTTGACCTCCAAAATGGAAACAGAAAGAACTTGGGACTGAGGCCTCACTTTTGAAAAAAGTGAAGATTAGAGAGAGGGACACTTACCTTTGAGTCTCCACAACGTTCTCCCAGAGTGCGAAGGGAATTTGGGGAAAGGAACAGGAAGAGAGGGAAGAGAGGGAAGGAAAATGGATACACTGGAGATATTGGAGGTTGGAGGAAGTGCTAAAATAAAAGGCTCCTCAGAAAGGCGTAGTTGAGCAACCAGAAGCTGTGCAGGACAAGTTAATCATCATTTGCATGCTTCCTGTCACTACTCAAGTGAGTGTGAACATAACAAATAACTGCCTTTCTTACTGGCTTTCTGATGGGACTTCCCTCTGACAACTGCCAGTACTTTAGAAGATGAACCATCAGGAAGAAGACCACCTCCAGTGTCCTGAGAATTTGCTCAGTCCCCATCTAACTTACTCCATATGGACCAAACGCTAAATGCATGCTTTGCTACATATCAGAACAGAGTAAGTCAGAAAGAAAGAAGGAGAGTAGTGTCCCAAATGCAGAGTGACCTGGTGAGAGGAAGGTTTTGGGAAGTACCATGAGATACTCATCTGGCAGGAGCAAGGTCTAGAAAGAATAAGTTCCTTTCTCCCCACTGGGATCCCTACCAATACCACTCCTCCTATCCAGCCACTCCCAACGCTGCTCCCCTCCCTGGCCTTGCTTACCTGTGCCAAGAAGAAACGGTTATGACAACACCACGTTTCATAGTGTACCAAAGGCTCTTTCATACACAGCTTCATCTATCTGCACAACTCTACAAGATGGACAGGTCCATTCGCATTGTTGTCTCTAATTTACAGATGAGTGAAGGTAAGACCTTGGAAGGTTATGTAACTTACCCAAGAGCACACAGGCGCTAGAACATGACAGAACTAGGACTCACCTGGTCTCAGTGTGTCCATTCTCTGTGGTTACATTGCTCCTTTGCTACTGCTTTGGCTCTGCTCCAGGATAGGGCAGGCGTCCCTACGGTTGAAGAAGCACTGGAAAGCCTTTCTTCCCAAATGTTCCTTCCCAGACCTTCTTCAGTCCCAGAATACCCGGCCTTACAGACATTCCTCTAAGTTTAGGCAAAGTCTCCAGGAGCCCCTTGGTAAAATAAGACAATACATTAAGCCATTCATTCAATCCAGGCTCCCTTGCCTAAGACTTCTATGGGACAGAGGGCTGCTTAAGAAAGTTAAATGGAAGTCACCAGGCAACGTGACTAGTATGGACTAGGTGCTCAATAAATTCGGGGGAATTTTTTTCTAGTTAAAAAAATTTCAGGAACGTTTTGACCCCATGAGATAATCCCCATGCTTTTCCCAAAAATAAACAAACAGCATAGCCGTGGGTAATATAACTTCTTATAACTCTAATAAGAAAATGAAATCTCAGAAAAAAAAATTAATCTCAACAAATCCGAATCTCTCTGAACATAACAAGCACGTGAAATTAGAATCCTAAGGGAAAACAGTTAATTTACCTTAACTCTGTTATCTGTAGTAAAATACTAAAAATTGTTTTCATGGAAATTGCTGCATTTATCAGGACCCCCAGCTCTTTGGCATATAAGCATAAAGAATAATGCACCCTGGGAATATGCAAAAACCTAGATTAATATTGAATGAACAGCAAAGGATAAACAGGACTTTCTGCTCTGCTCTCACTAAAGATAAACACAAACAGTAAGCCAAGAAGCAAGCATGAATCAAACCAGTGAATGCATGCATCGGCTACTGCAATACCAACAGGGCTTTTAAAATGTCAAAAGAAAAGTATACTTTAATAAAAATACATAAAAACTGTGCTGAAAAATTAATGTAACACACTGTGTGCAAATAAACCCTGCATGAATAGAAAGTCAAGATTAACTTCAGGCATCAGTGAACTTAAGGTAATAAATCACTGATGGCAATTTCACTCCCCCTTTCAGATATGATTAGAGGTGTTTGGGGGATAGTTGATACAAAACGCTGCTCAAAAATTCTAATGCACACCACTTGGATAGGCAGAGAAAATGTTTTGTTGTTGTTTATAGTTATACACATGAGACCCCATCCTCTGGCTGGGGAAAATTTTTAAATACGTCTCTAACCCAGTTTAAGCCTAGTCTGATTTGATTATTTCAATAATCTCTTAAGGCAATAGTCTTCCTAAGAGTAGAAAGAAAGTTCAGTGTCTCAGTTTTCCTCTGCCTTCTCCTACTCAGCTCTGAAAGAAGGCAGTTGGGTGTATGAAATGGGAGGCAAGGAAGGGAGTGTGTAATGGAGAGACATAGAGACCTTGAGCATGGTGTTCTTCTCTCCTGGATGATGTTGTCTTGTCCATCTGGCTGCTGTCTTGCCATTCGTGGCTAGAGTCTCTAACTGGTCTTATTCTCCCAATTTGGTTACAGCCAGTTCACTCTCTGGCCAATTCGGTCTCACTTTGGCACCTGCCGGCCCTGAATGCTGAGGTTCCTGGCCGGTCTCTGCTGCAAAAAGACTTCCCTGTGCCTCAGCAGACTCCAGGCCAACTCCAACGCCCGGACCCCAATCACCTTGGGAAGCTGAGGGAAGCAAGTCCTCGGGCTCTGGCTCACGACAACACTGCACAACTAGAGGAATGAAGGTGTGTTCAGTGTAGGAAGAGTTGGAGTTCTGCCTTTGTGAGCCTCAGAAGGGAGTCAGGACCGACAGCCTCCTCCCTTTACCTCCCTCGCAACCAGGGTCCTGCATCTACTCGCAGTCCAGAGAGTTGGAGTGGAGGCACACATCTGACCAACACGCTCCTTCCTTCTCTTCCTCTCTCTCCCCTTCCCACTATCCTCCTCCAGGCCTGGGAAAGATGTAGGCTTTGCTTCTCTTTCTCCTACATTTCATCTCTGTCAAGAGCAGGGTTTTGCTGTCGTGGATGGAAGGGTACTTTCTCTGCTATGGGATCCTCCGGGTTGAGTACCTGATATGTTAGAGGGCAAAAAACAAAAATATTTGGGAAACTGACTCTCGGGATCATTGTCTGGTTTGTAATGCTTTTATGTTGCCTTATCCCTGCTTTTCATGCCAGGAATTATATATTGTTCTGTTTTTCTCTTCATCATTTATATAATAAATTCTTTTCCCCTGTCAGGCAGATTTGCTGTCTCAGATTGACTGGGCCAAAGGTCATGGACTCTGAAAGGTAGATGCATTAGTAATTTCCAAAAATGATACCACACACCCCCATTTCCATAGATAGATAGGTAGATAGATGATAGATATGGTTGGCTGTTCTTATATGTCAACATTACATGTTTAAGACAACATAGATGGGTATGCAAAGCTTTCATATGAAAATTTTGTTATGTAATATTTATTAAAAAGTGTTTCTTCTATTGTTTGTTTTTAACATATGGCATCTATAGGAGATGATTTTAATGACTATCATTTCTGTGGCATTACCGTGAAGAAAGACAAGTTCTTAATTTTATGGCAGATATGATAAACTTATGTGTTAACAAACATTTGTTTTACAGGTGACTGGAGTGAATGGAAAATTTATCCTGATAAGGAAACGTTGGGGGTGGAAAAAGTGTATGGGAGAATAATACAGCTGCCTTCAAATGTATAAGGGGTTTAGAAGTAGAGAAACTAACTTTGTTACACATGACTCCAAGAGACAAATTTAAGATTAAGGAAGAAGTAAACGGGTAATACAATGTGGTTTGGCTTTCTAATGATCAAAGCTGTCTAAATATGGAGTGGGTTGGTGCCTGGAGATTCAATTATTATACAATTGGGATTGTTCAAGGTGGGCCAGGTGACCATTTAGCGAGAATGTCATGTCAATTATTTAAGGATGTTAAGCTTGTTTCCAACACCCTGAATTTCTATACTTAGAATCTTCAAGTCTGAGAACTACAGAAGTTAAATAAAAGAATAAAAGAAAGATTCATAGGAGCATACATGGCACTGGCAGAAAAATTGACCGTGGCCATTTGGTGATGATAATCACTCAGTAAATAGGAAAAAGTCCAAATTGCCTATTTAAAACAGAATCCAAGTTTAAATTACAGATTATGGCAAAATTGGTGAAAGTAAGCCCATAGAAGAAAAACCAGAATGTTTTGGCAATGGATAGTTCAAAGAATTGAAAGAAACTGAATACAACTGATTTCCTGGTTTGGTAAAACAAGAGAGAAAAGTTGTCACTAATAAGGGTTCTATAAATAGGGAAAGAAAGAGTAAAAGGTGCAAAACTAAAATGGTGTTGCTGTTAAATTTAAGATGATGCCATTTTTGAAGATTTTATTTATTTTAGCAAGTTTCAAGACATCTCAGCTTATATCTTTATGGATTCTTTCCTGTCCTCCTTTGGTGTTCTGCCAAGAGAAATAATGGTAGAAAGGATAGGTGTGTAACTGATAACTGTCAACAGGTAGTTAACCAAAAACAGGTAGACAGGTGTTAGGAAGAAGTGTGGAAGGAGAGGACAATTTGAAGGCTATGGATAGGTAGCCGCATCATCGGTCATCCTTGTCATAATGTCATGACCCACAAGCCCACCGTCATCAGAAAGAAGGCTGGGAAAAGGAAAGAGTCAAACTGGCCAGACAGGTCTCTAGTGCCTGGAAAGTCAGTGAGTTTGGCCAGCGCAGGAGGAAGCATGGCCAGTGCAGGAGGAAGTATACATGTCTCTGGGAGTGGAGGTCAGGAGAAAGGAAGTATATAGGCATCGAGCTTGTGGTGGGTACCAGCCACTGTGATAAAAACTGTATACTGTTAAGTTATGAATTCTTCACTTGTATCCTAATAGGAAAGTATTAATATTCTTTTTTTATATTTAATGAAAATGAAACTGAAGCTCAAAGAGCTTACGTATCCCAGGTCACACAGCTAGTAACTAGTCACTGGTATTTCAAATCCCAAAGCTCACAGTCTTTCCACTAGATCACACTAGCAAAATGTGCTTAGGCATGAGCAGATAAAGATAAGTGACAAGTGATACCAGGGGCAGGAGCCAGGTGGCAAAAATAAATCAAGCTGGAATGAATAAAAACAATGAGGCACGGGGTGGGGAGGGTAGAGGCATAGGGAGGGCTGGAATGTCTAAGATTCACAGCCACTATTTGAGTCAATTTGAAATAAGCAAGAATTCTACCCAAGAGTCAGAAAGATACCAAACATGGAAGATGGTGGGGGGTTGAAAAAGCAAGGATGTTTTTAAAAAGGAACCCCACACAAAATACTCCTAAACATTTGGGTATTGTTACTACAGTCTTGTCTTTTATTAATTCTTCATTCTCCTTTATTAGGGGTTTCCATATGCTGAACTGAGGGGAAGAAGGAACTTTTGGCTTCCTCATATCATCCTTCATTCTTACTTGATCAGCACTGTAATCTGTGATTATGAGCTATTCAAGGTCAAACTGCAACAAGAGGTAAGAATTGAAATGGAAAGACTTTGGAGAGATTTCAGAAAGGAGTCACCACAGTGTTTCTTGTTCTCAAATTTTGGGGATTCATTTTTCCATAGAATCCATGAATTTCCTCATCATGAGTAGTTCACAAGTCACCAGTATCATCTGAACAACAAGAAAGAGGAACAGAGGCAAAATGAGCAAGAGGAAAAATCCTGCCATTTTATAGGCTGCAGCTTGCGTGTCAGATTTAGCAATTTTTATCAACCGGAAGAAGCCCTTTTTGCATTTGGACAACAAAAGTCCTTGTTTAGTCATTTTCCAAGTGGAAGCATGAAAAAGAATGTCTTAAAACTAAACAAGTCAAAGGATATACTATGTGAGACACTCTCAAAGAATGCAGTAATTACCACAAATATAATAAACTACAATTATGTTCTCAGAAAGAGGTCTATTCAAAGAAGTCATTCGAATATGTGATAATGCATGACAGCAAAGTGAAGGCGGCGTTAGCAAGCGCTGTCGATATGCAAATGCTTTGTTGCTACCAGGCCCTTCTGATATTGTTTATCAAATGGAATGAAACACTGGAAAAGAAATAGACTTCTCTTATTTCCCTAACACACAGCAAACGTCTCTATTTCCAGACACGTGAAATAGTCTCTTCCTTTATCGCAATACCTTGCTAATAACTAGACTCATCTTCTTTGGATTTTATTTTTAAGGGTAAAATTTTTCATAGTTACTAGATTTTATTACAATCTAAAAACAACTCATTTAGAAGTTTTGTATTACTGGGAAAGTAGTATTACCAGTTAGAAATTGCTTTGCTGGCCCAAGGAGTATATTTTCAGACATACCAATCCCAAATTAGCTCCTATGAAAACATCTAGGTGCACACATATGTACAAATACACACAGATACATCTACCCGCACACTTTCTCTCTCTCCCCATCTTCCAGAGGAAATCCATAACATCTTTTACTAGCTACCCATTATAATTTAGCTCCATATGATTGAAATATAAACTTAACCATTGTGTAAGATCTCCTACAGACATCATTTGAAAGCTTCAGGCTAAGGGCCCCGTGGCATATTTGTACAGATGTTACCTTTGCTGGCTTTTCACAAATGGCTCCATCAAAGCATAACATGTGACTCCCATAACTGAATGCTAGTAATATCACAAGGAAAAGGGGTTGTGTAACCATAACATTGCTGAGGCCCATGATTTTTGTGTTAGTGACTAAAGAAAACTCTTCTGTTTCCAGGAAAGTCGTCTCCTGGTTAGTCCTGGATTTGATTAGCGATCCCACTCATGGGTGGGTAAAGCCAGAGAGCGTTCCGTGTGCCCAAGCATAGGCATCACTTAAAAGCAAGAGGAAGAGGGGCGCCTGGGTGGCGCAGTCGGTTAAGCGTCCGACTTCAGCCAGGTCACGATCTCACGGTCCGTGAGTTCGAGCCCCGCGTCGGGCTCTGGGCTGATGGCTCCCAGCCTGGAGCCTGTTTCCGATTCTGTGTCTCCCTCTCTCTCTGCCCCTCCCCCGTTCATGCTCTGTCTCTCTCTGTCTCAAAAATGAATAAAACATTAAAAAAAAAAAAAAAAAAGCAAGAGGAAGAAAGAAGTCTGGAGCTTGGACCTTAGCGACATCCGCATCCCACCCCTACAGAGGGGCAGACCCCGTGCTGTAAGTGCCAGCCACGTGAGACTCTTGAGGCATGTAAATGGGGGTGAGTGCACAGGTCCAGGAATAGGAAAGTAGAATCATATAGCAACAGCTTGTAAATGAGCACAGGAGAAAATTTTATATCCGGGCCATGGACTCCCCCTCCCAGGTTTCCAGAGTCAATGTGAGGCGCACACAGGGCCATACAAGAGGAAAGCCAAAAACAAACCAAAATCTTAAAGGAACAACTCTCACATGCTCACAAGGGGCCCAGCACCTTCTAGAGGGAATCCATTTTGCCCAAAATTTGGGGTATTCCTCAAAGCCAGGAACTATAGTTTCTTCGTATCCATTTGTCTGCCATAGCAAATTGAAATGTGCTAGCTTCAGAACCTTGTGGGAGCAACTTCCTTTGCATTACCCATTATGTCTGTCTCTGTCTGCCTCTCAGTTTCATTCAGTAAGTATTTGTGGAACACCTGTTATATTCCATACCTCTGTACTAGGTAGTATGAGGACACCCCAGATGAATAAAACCTAGTCTCTGGCTTCATAGAACAGACTGCTTGGTAAGAGAGACAATCCTGTAGAGAACCAGTCTAATCCAGTCTAGTAAGAGAGATATATATTTTTATAACCGTTTATAGTACAATAAGGAGCAGCTTGATTGCTTAGGAGAGGCGACAGATTTCCAGTAAAGAACATCAAACCCCTGGTTCCATCAAAGCTCAATCCCTGATGTGTAATATAGGGAAAATCACTAATATCTGTTGCTTTTTCTCAAAAATGGAAATGATCACACCCACCTTCCTTTTTCCCTCATTGTCTTTGGGATCAAATGAAATGTATTGACAGAGTCTTTAGAGATTGGACAGTGATTCACAGGCCTAGAAAAGCTAATATTAATTAATTTATCTGTGCCCCACACTGTGTTCAATAATTTAAATATTTTCTGTTCTAATCTTCATAACAACCCAGAAGCTTAAGGAACATGCTTGAGTTCACAAACTGACTCCTAACCACACTGTTATACAATTTGTTCTCTGCTACTGACAAGCTCAATGACTTTGGACGACTCCTTTAACACTTCTGATTCTCAAAAGGTTTCATCAGTAGAATAAAACTGGTCTCAATGAAATTGTCTGTTTTAAAATGTGGTGCATATAAAATGAGATCTACTCTTTTAACAATTGTTTAAGTACACAATACAGTATGGTTCACTATAGGTACAACGTTGTATAGCAAAGACTAAGTATAGAACTTACTCTTCTTTCCCAACTGAAATTTTATGCCTGTTGAACTGCAACTTCCCATTTCCCTCTTCCCCAGGCCCTGGCAATCACCATTCTACCTTCTGTTTCTATGGTTTTCATCATTTCAGAGACCTCGTGTACATGGAATCATGCCATCTTTGTCCTTCTGTGACTGGCTTCTTCTACTTAGCATAACGTCCTCCAGGTTCATCCACGTTATCGCATATGGCATATGGTTGTCACCTATTTCCTTTTTTAAGGCTGAACAATATTCCATTATGTGTATGTACCACATTTTCAAGGAAGTTTCTTAGACTGAACAGTACTAAATGCTACAGTAAAGGTTTATCTTTTAATGTATATTTATTTGGGGGGAGGGGGGCAGAGAGAAAGAGAGAGAATCCCAAGCAGGCTCCGCTCTGTCAGCACAAAGCCTGACATGAGGCTAGATCTCACAAACCGTGAGATCATGACCTGAGCCAAAATCAAAAGTTGGACACTTAACCGACTAAGCCACCCAGGCGCCCCTACCTCTATGAGGTTTAAACGGTTTGGGGAGCACACAAAGTCCCTATTAGTCAAGGGTTTATTGGTGTGACATAAACCCCAACTCATTACCCCACTTTTGATGTGCCTGCTTGATCACAGCATCCTTTTATGGTTTTACTGACAGTCTGAGTCCTACTGGCAGCTAAGCCTTATTCATTGTTATCACCTTCCTGAGACCCATGCAGATGTTTGTTGAAATGACTAGATGAATAAGTGGGTAGCTGGATCATACCTGATAACCTGGCCAATGTTGGTCTTCATTATCTTTCTTTTTCTGATCCCTTCTTTACCTTCCTAAACTTCCGGACCAGGTAAAGTTCCCTTGCTATGTATCCCTATAACTTTTTGTACATTAATGTGATTGCCTATGGATGTTTGTCTCCTCTACCAGATTTTAAGTTTGCTGAGATGAACACCATCTGTCATGTTTACCACTGTGGCTCCAATGCCTAGCTCATAGCAGGTAATCATTAAATATTTAAAAAGCAGTGAATGACTGAATGAATTTTCCAAAGCCCATCTTTTTCAGTGACCTAGTTTTTGGCCATCCAAAAATAAATCTTACTCTTAAAAAACCTTACTGGCCTGGTATTGCTGCTCTATTTAAGATAAAATACTTAGCATACTTTATTCAATACTTGTAAATATCAGAAGACTAGATATAAGTTATCCTTTTAAAATATATTTTCATGATAAAATACATATACACACGCAAACACACCACATACACCAGACTGATAAAAGGATGGTTTTTAAGAACTGCCTCAAAGTTGCAAACTGAAGATGAATTATATTTTAGTCCAACTATCTGCAGATTCTATTTTAATATCTCGATACTAGATACCCCGAGAAACACTACAAGAATCTAAAGCATCAGAAGAAGTAAACAAAATTCAGTCTTGTTTACTAATGCAGGAGAAAAGAAAGAGACATTTCAGAAAGACTTTTAAAGATTTTAGTGTTTTCTAGATACCCTTGAGTTAAGCAGAATGTATCTGAAGCGGAGTGTTGCTCAAGCCCCATGTTTTTACTAGAAAAAGCTAAATAACGTTAAATTTTTGAATCGTGCAACCAAACTGCCCTTTATCTTATTCCCTGCCTATTCCATCATTCAAGGTCCAACCAGGAAAACAGAAGACAATACAAGGCATTCAAAACACAAGGGTATTTGATGCAGAGTCCTGGTTGCACAGATGTTAGAATTGCCGAGAAGCTGGGGAGGAGTTGGAAAGGCAGATGGAGGGATTGACAATAGCAGGAAGCTGCAAACACTGCTCGGCTAAAGAGACAAAGGGAAGAGAGCCTGGTGCTGGAGCGTGAGGGCCAGGACACTTCACGGAAACTGGAACCAGGCAGGAGACAGCCACCACCAGCGAAGCCACCTATGGCAGAGATAGATGAGGAAACAGAACTTTAACTTTTTCCCCCTCCTGACCTCTGATGTGAGGAGTCAGCTCCTCTGTGACACGGAGAAGAGAAAGAGAAGGCCAAGGAAGCTGCGAGGGCCCGAAACCAGAGCTCCAGTCTCCTGGTGATGTGCTTATCTAGTTGCAGAGTCACGGAAACAAATATCAGGTTGACAATTGATTTCCCATTAATATTAACAAACTGACATTCTGATTTAAAATATTGTATTATTGCTCAAAAAACCCTCTTCTGGAACTGTTGTTCTTAAATTCTTTTCTTTTATATTCATTTCACATTTAATGTTTCTGTTTCAAAAGACAACATTAACCTGCACATTATTATGTAAAAGACACATTACCAAAAAAAAAAAAAAAAAAAAAAGCACAACTATTCAATGTTAAGGATTACTGATAATAAGAGCAGAGGAAATCTGCCATGAGGAGAGGCATAATAACATTGAAAGAGCTAGAATACTAAAAAAAAATTCTGACAAATTTCTGATGTCAATAAGAATCGTTTTGGAAAACAAAATCTTTTGTCTTTAATTTATTTTAGAAAAGGAGCACGTGCAAGTTGGGGAGAGGGGCAGAAGGAGAGAAAGAATCTTAAGCAGGCTCCACGGTCACCATGGAGCCAGACACAAGGCTGGATCCCTGGACCCTGGGATCATGACCTGAGCTGAAATCAAGAGCTGGACATTCAACCAACTGAACCGCCCAGGCACCCCAACAAAATCTTTTTTAAAGCATGCCTAAAGTCGTCATTGTCAAAGAGGTCTTATAGAAATTTGGGGTACCTGGATGGCTCAGTCAGTTAGGCATCCTACTTCAGCTCAGGTTATGATCTCACAGTTCCTGGGTTCCTGAGTTCAAGCCCTGCATCAGGCTCTCTGCTGTCAGCACAGAGCCTGCTTCGGATCCTCTGTCTCCCTCTTTCTCTCTGCCCCTCCCCCTCTCTCACAAGTGCTCTATTTCTCTCTCAAGAGCAAACACTAAAAAAAAAAAAAGGTCTTACAAAAATTTAAATCACTTGACTATTCAGAAAACATATCTTGGAATATACAACTTGCACAAGACTTGCCCAGCTCATATTAAATATCCGTTTTGATTGGCGAGCTCAGTCACTCCACTCGCTCCAGACTTGCTCGTGATGAATTTCTTTGGTCCGTGACCTCATCAGATCTTACAAGCCAAATGATGGCCAGGTGTTGCCAGCACCGTTTGGGTGGGGTCTTTCCTACCCATGTAAACCATGGTACAGCTTGATCCTGAAGAGTCTATAAGACGACCAGATTTGGTGTCAGTGCTTTCTCATTCCCCACTACGGCTGACTCTTCCAATCTCAAGACCAATTTTCTTTTCAAAACAAAACAGAGCATGTGTTGTCATTAAAATCACCAGGAAGCCTGCGTAGACGTGCCCAGTCCCCACTCTGCTGAGACGAGCGCAGTCTTGTGAGGCGTGTGAAATTCAGAGCTCTAAACCACTAGTGACCATTAAGGATTTTCTGGCAATTTTCATATGATTAGGAATGGCCAAACTGCAGCTGGGGAAATTACATTTTCACTCCTCCCAACCCCCCTGCGGTTTTAAATACATTAGATCTTTTCTGCTTTTCCTGCTTTAGAAAGGTAAATTAAGTAGTGCGGTTGTGCACTACTAACCAGCTACTGTACTCTTTCCCAGGAGGGCAGAGTAGAAGGGGAAAGAGTCTCATTAATTCAGCACAATTCTTAGCCATTACTTGTCCCTATCACAACAAACCAAGGAGCACGGTTTACCTCCTTAGAACCACTTCCTTCAGAAATTTTGACTACTTAGATGAGGTCAAGAACAAATGAATTTTTGTCCTAAAATGTGCCAAAATGCCTCAATGATATAGTTTCATTATTTAATGTACCTTTAAACAAAGGGGTGGCTGGATGGCTCAGTCGGTTAAGCACCCAACTTCAGCTCAGGCCATGATCTCACAGTTCATGGGTTTGAGCCCTGCGTTCAGCTCTGTGCTGACAGCCCAGAGCCCAGAGTCTGGAGCCTGCTTCAGATTCTGTGTCTCCCTCTCTCTCTGCCCCTCTGCCCCTCCCCCATTCATGCATGTGTATGTGTGCGCTTTCTCTCCTCTCTCTCTCTCTCTCTCACTCTCTCAAAAATAAACATTGAGGGGCGCCTGGGTGGCGCAGTCAGTTAAGCGTCCGACTTCAGCCAGGTCACGATCTCGCGGTCCGTGAGTTCAAGCCCTGCGTCGGGCTCTGGGCTGATGGCTCCGAGCCTGGAGCCTGTTTCCGATTCTGTGTCTCCCTCTCTCTCTGCCCCTCCCCCGTTCATGCTCTGTCTCTCTCTGTCCCAAAAATAAATAAACGTTGAAAAAAAAATTAAAAATAAATAAATAAATAAATAAACATTGAAAAAATTTAATATGCCTTTAAGCAGAAACAAAGGTGAGAAATGCACACCATGGATGAGAAAAGACTCAGATATGTCAACATAGAGATCAGTTTTAAATCAGGCCAAATGATGAAAAGAAAATAGAACTGAGAGGAAAAATGAAAATTTTTACCCTAGCAGTAAACACAGATGTGCGTATCAGAAGATGTTCTTTCTACTAGTTTTAGAATGATCCCTACAAATTTTTCAACTTTGATAAAAATTGAAAACCCAAGGCAAAAAAACATAGGGGCTGTTATTATTGGTATCCTGTGGTCTCCCCCCTCTGCTTAAGGGTAGACAAAATTTTTTTGCACATTTTTCACAAACTTAATAAAACCAGACCCTGATCCCACATCAAGAAAATATTGTTACTGAAGTCACTACTCTTTCTTAGTCAGCACCAGGCCTTGCATCTACCTGACACACATACACTAATCTAAACTCTTCAGCATGAGTGATGATAACGATCGAGTAACTTGGACTTCCTACTGGCCAGTCTAGGTATGTGCAATAGCCAATATCTCTGGCTACACCTGGATTAATGGCATATTTAACTGGGTTTGCTCTAGCTATGAAGCCTGGCTATATTTATTTTCCAAGGAGTCCCTGGTTACTGTACTGCAATCATAGTCATAATCAGACTCCTCAGATGTCACCTAAAACAAACAGATTTGGCCCAAGCACCGATTGTATTGTATTGGCATAAGGATAAGCAATCGATGGAACCGAATGGATAATCTAGAAATAGATCCACCCATATCAGTTGTTTTTTGACAAATGTGGCTGGGTATTTCAATGGAAAAATGATTGGCTTTTCAATAAATACGTGACATCTATGTGAAAAAAAGAGAACTTCATCCTTCACTTCATACCATATATAAAAGTCAACTCAAACGTAAACCTTAATACTTATACTATAAAACTTCCAGAATTAACCATAGTAATATATTTTTTCAAATGTGGGCTAAATAAACATTTATTAAGAAACCAAAAGCACAAACCATAAAAGAAAAAAAGTTGATGAATCTTGATCCTCACCAAAACTAAAAGCATCTACTCTTTAAAAAATAGCCAAGAAATAAAAAAAAAAAAAAAAAAGGCAGAGTGTGGAACAAAATATTTGCAAAACACATATCTCATGAAGGACTGTGTCCAGAATATATAAAGAAAGCTTGCAAAACAATAATAAAACAAAAATCCAATTTAAAAATCTGCAAAAGAAAAAAATAAATTAAAAATAAAAATATGCAAAAGAGTTTGACACTTTACCAAAAAAAAGAGATAAGGATAAAAGCAACACATAAAAAGATGCTTGCCATCATTAGTCATTAGAGAAGTTCCTAAGAGCCACAATGAAAATCAAAATTCAAATGTGCAAGAATTTTCAAACAGTGGTGGTTGGACTGTTTGGTTGGTTATTCTCAAAAGAGAATAGCTGTTTAGAAAACACACGTCCACACAAAGACTTGTACTCAAATGTTCTTAGCAGCTTTTTTCAAGATAGCTGGGAAGTGGAAACAACCCAAACATCTACCAACAGGTAAACAGAATTTAGTAAATTCATGCAATGGACCACTACTGAGCAATAAAAAGGCAGAGAAACACTGATATATGTGAGATGGGAAAATCTGAAAATCATTATGCTGAGTGAAAGAAACTAGACATCGAAAAACACATACTATATTTTTTTCATTTATATAATGTTCTAGAAAGTTGCAAACAAATCTAGAGTGACAAAAACAGATCAGTGCTTGTCTGGGGTAAGGGTAAAAGGAAAGATGGACTGCAAAGGGGTCCAGATTTCTATCTTCTGGCATGATGGAAATGTTCTGCATCATAATTGGAGCCGTGATTTAATGAGTATATGCATATATATGATTTCTTGTATATTGTAAAAATTCATCAAATTGTAAACCTTAAACGGATTTTACATAAATTATGCTTCAATAAAAATGATTTTTAAAAAGCCCAATTGTAAAGGGAGGCTTAAGTTAACATGATTAACTCAAGGTCTCCGAAGAAGTTTCTGAGTTTCAACCCAATAGATTTCTCTTTTCTGAGTTGGGAGGATGTTACGAGATCAACACCCAAAAAGCTAATAGTCCAACTGCTACTTACAAAGGATTCGCTGAAAAGGGCAATACTCTTGATGAAAGCAACATCACTTCTGCATGAGGAGAAGGACAAAAGCAAAGTCTAGCAGCACGTCGTCTTTCCCATACCGGTGGTGCAGCACCCACAATGGCTCCTGAGGCCCTGAGCTCAGCATGGCAGAAAGTGCCACCTGTAAAAGGCTTCTGAAGCCCAAACAGTTCCACTATTCCGCAAGGTCGTCCCTCAAACATCCAAATATGCCAACCTAGAACTGCAATATACTGCCATCATTTCGCTTTTGAGCGGTTGAAATCAAAGAACTTGCACAAGTCCAAAATTTGTCTCCTAAGATGGCCTCCATTTCAAGTCAATACTTCAGTAAGTTCAGTATTCTAGATGAAAGCGCACAAAAGAAATTCAGTACAGAGGTGCCCTAAAAGTTCTCTCCTTCCCTAAAATCAAGAGCAACTTTTCAAAACCTTCTTTTAAAAAATGAACTGCCTAACTTTGGTGCAGATATATAGAGATTTGGCTTTTCCATCTTTATGGTCTTTATGAAACCAAAACATCCTGACAGAAAACAAGCTAATTCAATTATTCAATTATTCATAAACTGGAACAGAGTTTCTGGATTTTCCTCCCAAATACCCAGAATTCTGTTATCCTAGGAGAGGAAAAGTGTTCTAAATGATTTATTTTCACTTTAAGAAGAAAATGATTTATTTTCTCTTTAAGAGCAGCTTCTGTATATTGTAGATACGGTCATGTAGCAATGTATCTTCTTAGTAAAATGCCCCACATTGAAGAGCATCTTCCTGCAGGATGTGGTTTGTTTTCCTAATCGTCCATCATAGTGATAACCCTCTCCTCCACTGCTTCCCAATGTGGTCCCCCGCATGGCTAAAATAACAATGCAGTTGAAGCAGTCTGTTGGCTGCAGGAGCCCGTTTTGAAAACTTAACAATTGGTCTAAGTTTTAGTTTAAGTAAAAATGACTTAAACATTGAAATGGTTTTCTTCTTACTATTTGAGGATCTAACTAGACTAGACTACAAAAAGATTAGGGAACAAAGTGCTAAAGGAAGCACGCGTTTTCTGTGAGGGAGAAAGACAGAGATGGAAGTTCTCGCACTGCCTGGATGAGGAAGGATGACAAGTGGTAGGAGATTGATGAGCTGGCCGGCGTTCCCTGTTCTAGATTTGCAAACAAATCCTTAAAAAAGAAAGATTTTTGATTCAAAATTCAAGTAATAGCTACCTAGGGAGACATAGGTATGTGGTATGTATGCCCCCCAAAATGGAAAAAATAGTATGAAAGAATATTAAGTGAAAATGATTTGACAAGAGACAGAGATCAAGAAATGGTACTTTCACAGGTCCAGAATATTTGAATTATTCATCTTCTTCTTTTAAATGTGTCCGTTGTAGTGAACTTCACCAGAGCTTTTCACACCAAAGCTTTTTACATCAAAGTAATTAATGGGGCATTATACTGAGAATAAAAAGTAAAATTAATACCCTTTAAACAAAAGTGTGTTTTCCTTTAAATTATTAATTTTAGAGCGCCTGGGTGGCCCAGTCGGTTAAGCATCCGACTTCAGCCAGGTCACGATCTCGCGGTCCGTGAGTTCCAGCCCCGCGTCAGGCTCTGGGCTGATGGCTCAGAGCCTGGAGCCTGTTTCCGATTCTGTGTCTCCCTCTCTCTCTGCCCCTCCCCTGTTCATGCTCTGTCTCTCTCTGTCCCAAAAATAAATAAATAAATAAATAAATAAATAAATAAAACGAAAAAAATTATTATTTTTAAAAGAAAATAAATTAGATATTTAAATTAATGAATCCAACATCTTAAACAATTTAGCCATCCATGTGTCTATCAGTTCTTTTAATAAAACATGGAAATAAACATATTGTCCAGTAACAAAATAATAAGAAGTTGAGGGGAAAAGGAGCCCCTGGGTGGCTCAGTCAGTTAAGCATCCGACTTCAGCTCAGGTCATGATCTTACTGTTGGTGGGTTCAAGCCCCACGTCATCAGGCTCTGTGCTGACAGCTCAGAGCCTGGTGCCTGCTTCAGATTCTGTGTCTTCCTCTCTCTCTGCACCTCTCCCCTCGTACTGTGTCTCTCTGTCTCTTGAAAATAAATAAATGTTAAAGAAAAAAAATTTTTAAAAAGAAGCAAAGTGGAAAAGCATAGACTGGACTGCAAACAAACAGCGTAAGTCTAAAAATGTCCCCTTGTAAAATTCAGAAGCTGGGCCAAACATCTGTTTGGCTGGCTAGTGGCCATCCTAAGCAATGATCCATGCCTTTTACTTCCTGGGAAAATAATTAAGCAGTGAATCCAACAGTTCCTTCCAGCTCCCCCAAGAGCTGAAAGTGCCAATGACTCAGGAGTTTGTTATAAAAAAAATGTTTAACTATGGACCTTGAGTAACAAGGCTGCTCAGAATCAGAAACAAGGCAGAGATGTAGGCATGGCACAGAGCCCAGCCCAGTGACTTGTGGGTTCTGTTTTTGGTGTTTTGGGTTGTCACGAAGCCTCCCCAAGGCCTGCATGAATGACCTACCATCGTAGGCTTCTCTCCTTTCTTTCAATCCTTCCTCTCCTCCAAAGGGATCTAGATGAAGCAGAGACCTGCAAGGACCAGTCCTGACTCTGTGAAGCCCAATTTCCTCTATGAAAACAAAACATGTGTCCACAGGAGCTGAGGACGTAAGAAGAACAAATTCATCTGCTTTTGCTTAGATTATCTTAATCAATAAGACAAAACACACCGATATAGTTCCAGCTCGTAAGAAAAGAAGGGAAGGAAGGCCACAGTTCTATGGTACCTAATTAAGCTTTCAGTGAGTAAAGTAGGGAAAGTCTCCTATCTATGCTATGCACTAATATATTAGGGATGTTACTCCATTAATGCATAATGTAAAAGAGAATTAAACCTGTTAAGAGAAAGATTTATTCTACATTATCATTTAATTACCAACAGGTCTCTATATTCAATTATAGGACTATCGTTTCATTAGGCACATGAGCTAAGATTTTCTAATTAAAACCTTCCCAGATAACCTGATGCTTCAGCAGATTTGATTAGCATTTTTATCTTTCTTTTCCTCATTGAAAGCAAAATAACCTATCTTTGTGTTTAAGTCAAAAATAGCAACCTTCTTCCTAGGTCTCTTTTGCACAGACACTATTCACCACAATTTCATGCAGGTTGTCTCTAGGGACAATCTCACCTTGCACGATTCTTTTAGAGGAGGCTATGACTTTATGGAACAGAATACTGAGTCTCCCTGCACTAGTACGGGTTAAAAATTTAAAGGCTTTAGGGGCATGTGGGTGGCTCAGTCAGTTGAGCATCTGACTTGATTTTGGCTCAGATCATGATCTCATGGTTCCTGAGGTTGATCCCTGCATCTGTCAGTGCAAAGCCTGCCTGGGGTTCTCTCTCTCTCTCTCTCTCTCTCTCTTTCTCTTTTGCTCCCTCTTCTCTGCTTTTACTCTTTCTGTCTCTTAAAATAAAAACAAATAAACATTAAAAAAATAAAGTACAAAATTAAAAGGCTTGGTAATCACCTCCACCACTAACCTGTTACACTTCTTTCAAATTACTTGATTTCTGCAACAGTTCCACATTTGTAAATTGGGGAGTGTTATGAGGGAAAAACAACAAAATACGTGACATATTTAGCTCAGCATCTGGCACATAGTAAGTGGTAATTTTTACTGTTGCTATGGTCATTTTCGTTGTTGCTGCTGCTACAAAGTATGGATAAGGAAAATATTCAGAGATATCAATTATGGTGTATGTTCTCAGGCAACTTAGTTTCTGAAAGTCTATATTATAAGCATCTTGCTCCATAGACTGATTGGCACCCATCCATTTAGTATTAAGGTTTGAGCAAGTTATTTGTTCTGGTTATTCTCTGTACCACCTATTCGTTTCTCTGCCCCTCCTGGCTCTGTTTTGTATCCCTGGGGACTGACCCACACAGTTTTCATCACCAGAGCTCTCCTGCCTCTGGCTTCTGGTTGGATCCAGCCATTATGAGGCATCAACTGGAAGTCTGAGAGTGAGAAGACAGGTCAGGAAGATCTTCCTTCACTGCGACCCTGGGGCCATTGTTCTAGCAAGGGTCACATTCCTCTGCACCCATCACCCAAGGCCCTTCCACATCTCCAGCTCTCGCTAGACTCTGCTAACAACCCTGTTTCTTCCCGTTGTTCCTTCAGACCCACAGCGGTGTTTGCTTCATCTCTTACTAGTACTTGGGTTCGGAACACTCCTCACTGGTTTATCTATACTTTGTAAATAGTCTCTTCATTAAATTCTCATTAGAACTTCACCCAAGTATGCTTCTGTTTCCTGTTGGAATCATAAATAAAAGTGGCCCTTGCTTAACATATTTTCCTGTAGCCAACAAGATTAAGGTTAATCTTAAAGCATTCAATTAAGCCCTTACTATGTGCTAAGCACTTGGCTAAGTACAAAGTGCCAGGGAACAGTAATATATCTATACATTTAAATGTGCACGTGTGTGTGTGTGTGTGTGTGTGTGTGCATGCCATAGTCTTTCTTTTCAAAGACTTCAGTCTTCACAAGAAGCTAGATCTATAAGCTATAAGTCATAATCCAGTATAACAAATGTGGTATGTGTATATACAGAGTACTATGAGTACATAAAGATTTATATTCTAACTTATTGTAAGGATGGAGGGGCAGTCAGGAAGAATAATACAAAAAATCTTTCAGTTTGACCCACAGGAGAACAATTTAAGGGGCAAAATCATGAGAAAGTGGTATTTGAGGCATAGAGAATGTTTAAAAGTCACGAGGACATGAATATACACAGCGCGTTTAGTGGAAAGCAAAGTCATGCAGGGTAAGCAGAACATAGTGCTAAGATTGGAAATGTAGCAAGGTGGGTGGAAGTCATCATGAAGTATAGTGAAGTGGCTGGAGATCGCCAGGTTTTGAAGGACATTACCGCAACAGGAGCAAAAGAGTTAAGGCTGTGGAATGATTTGACCCTAACTAAAATTTGAATTGATAATTTTGAAGATAATGAAAATAGGGTGAACAGTTCAATGGATTGTAATAATACAGATGGAAGATAAAAGTCTAAAACAGTAGCCACTGGAGGACATACTGAACAAATATTTCAGAGAAAATTAGCAAGATTTCAAGACCTTTGAATAGAGGAGGCAGAGGGGGATTAGCTGAGATGTCTTGTTTAAACCATGTCATAAACAGTGACTTTGTTAACTGAAATAGGAAAGAGAGGAAAGGGAGAAGATTAGGCAGAGGTAGATGAGTTCCTTTTGAAAGAAAAAGTATCACCTGTGGGGGTTACAATAATTGGTTTAAAAAAAAGATATGAGTGTCACTTTAAGAGAAAAGGAAATAATCTCACGATTTAAAAAAAAATATTCATCGGGCACCCAGATGGCTCATTCGGTTGCGCATCCAACGCTTGGTTTCAGCTCAGGTCATAATCTCACGGTTCGTGGGTTGGAGCCCCACCTTGGGCTCCACTCTGAAGCTGCTTGGGATTCTCTTTCTCCCTGCCCCTTCCCTGCTTGCTCTCTCTGTCTCTCTTTTAAAATAAATAAATAAACTTGGAAAAAATAATAAAATCAAAATCACCCTAGAACTGCACCAAATGCCTCTCAAGTGCAAGGGATTTCAAAAGTAAATGCTTTAGAAGTTTTGAGTCAGACATTCACTCTACTTTGAGACCCTCCTTGTATACCAAGCACAGTTAGCCTCCGTCTATGCTGCCCTTCCACAGCATCACCACATTGTACTCGTTTGTTACCCATATCTTTCTGTCTCCCTAGCTTACTTTGACATATACCCATAGTGACCTATGCAGGGCTTGGCAAGTGGTAAGGGCACTTAATAATCAGTTTTTAGAGGCACCTGGCTGGCTCACTTGGTAGGGCATGCAACCTTTGACCTCAGGGTTATGATTTCAAGCCCCAGTTTGGGCATGGAGCTTACTTTTAAAAAATAAAATAAGGGAGGTGGCAGGGGTGCAGGGGTGTGGCTGGGTGGCTCAGTCAGTGAAGTGCCTGACTCTTGGTTTCAGTTCAGGGCATGATCTCGCAATTTCTTGAGTTCGAGCCCCACACTGGGCTCTGCCCTGGCAGTGCAGAGTCTGCTTGGGATTCTCTCTTTCCCTCTCTCTCTCTGCTCCTCCCCAACTCATGCTGTCTCTGTCTCTCTCAAAATAAATAAATATACTTTAAAAAATAATCAGTTTTTAGTATCATACTTTGGTAAATGCCAAAATTATGACACCTTCCTGTGTTTTAACATTAAATTCCAAAATAATAGGAGACATGTTATTTTTTTCTCATCAAGTATTCTAGTCATCAGTAATTTTTTAAACTACACGGATGCTTCCTCCCACTTATTACAAAAATAGTTATATAAGACAGATATTTTACTGAAGTACAATTAAGCTTTTGAAAACAAGATCACCTATGACAGTAAATCTCAATCTGAAAACCCAATAATTTGCTCAAATAGTTCCCTTAGCAAAATTTTTTACAGTTAAAACTGTCAGGCTTTAGAATCTACACACATTATAATTATTGTTTTCTCCCCTCACATTACCATGTTAAGAAATATCACTGGATTTTTGAGACTGGCAATATGAATATTAAACCCCACTTTATTCAAGTGAAGAGTGTGGACACACACACACACACACACACACACACCGTAATACATTCCAGTATAGCGATCATGTCACCACATCTTGGATCTTACGCAGAAACATCCAGGACTTTACCTCCAGGTATTAGAAGTGTGTTCAAGTAATTTCAAACACAAAGTATCTCTCTGTACTCTATCAGAGATAATTAAGTGATCCATATGATGGAAATGTTGATTGCTAAATTAGGATAATACATCACTTCTCTAGGGGGACCTATAGAAGGGGAATAAAAGGCTAAATGGATTCATTATTCTTGGTTGTTCTTATTCTTTTAATTAAAACCAAAACTAAAAATGAAATTATATTTGACTCTGCTTTGCCATTAAATTCATTCACAATTTTACTTTCCAATTTGCCTTTTTAGAAGAGTCTAAACATTCTGTTTTTGTGATGTCTTGCTAAAGGAAGTAGAATCTAGTGAGAAAACCTTGAACTCAGTGCTTAAAGACCTGGATTTACTTGAAGACTAGTAGCGGGGAAAGGGAGTTGCTAGCCCAACCAGATATAAACATATCCTAAGGCCTCTATAATTAAAACAATGTGGTATTGACATACGACTAGCCAGGTAGAACAACAACAACAAAAAGAACCCAGAAATACACATGATTAATTGTAGTATTCAATGAAAGTGAAATCACGAATCAAGTGGGAAACATGGGCATTTTAATAAGTGGTACAAAAATAAGTGGACAGTAATAGGAAAAAATAAACATGGGATTTATTTCTTACACCCCAAACTAGTGAAAATTCCAAAAAAAAAAAAACCCTAGAAATTTAAGTGTAAAATATGAAACTACACAAGTACAAACATTCGTGAATTTCTCTATAACCCAGAAGTGAAGAAAACTCTCTGACTCAAAATCTTAAAGCAATAAAAAAAAATAATTAATAAATCTGACTACATAAAGGTTAAAAATGCATGGCAAGTACAATTTCATTAGCCAAGTTAAAAGATCAACAATGCTATTAAAAAAAACAGTCTAGAGATATGAACAGTTTCTAGAAAAGAACATACAGGGACACTTGGTTGGTTCGATCTGTTAAGCAACCGACTCAGTCTCACTCAGGCCATGATCTCGCGAAGTGTGAGATCGAGCCCTACATGGGGTTGCATGCTGACAGCTTTGAGCCTGCTTGGGATTCTCTCTTTCTATCCCTCCCTCTTTTGTGCACGTGCATGTGCACGCACACCCTCCCTCCCAAAATAAATAAAATAAACTTTAAAAAAAAGAAAATGCAAATGGTCCTCACATGTTTGGGACTCTCAAGTACATGAGGCTAGCTCATACAGAAATATAAATTAGTATCACACAGATATATTTATCTTATTTATCAAATTGACAGAAAAACGAAAGCTTGACCACATACTTAGTTGGAAAGCATAAGGGGAAATAAATACATCTGCATTATTAAAAAGAATGCAAAATGTTACAAATGTTATGGAGAACAATTTGACACTATTTAGCAAAATTGCCTATTATGTATGTTTACCTCTTCTCTAGGAATCTAGCTCAAAGATAAAACAATAAAATGTGAAAAGATATACATACATAGACATTTATTGTAAATTTTAAAATGGTAAAAATCCAGAAACAACTTAAATTTTCATCAAAACAGATGAATTAGATTAATTCTGGTATACTTACAATGGAACGCTATACAACTGTAAAAAAAAAAAATTACTTTCTCATGTGTGATCCTCAGTATACACCATTAAATGAAAACAGCAAGTTGTAGAAGCAATATGTACATATACACCGTATTACCATTTATCTAGGAAAGGGAGGATATGTCTGTGTAGGTATCTGGACATACACACAATGGGATATTACACTATAGTTACATGAAATTATCACATGTGATACCAGAAAACATAAATCAGATATAAAATTCCGGAGCAGGAAATTTATAAAATTAATCTGAATACTTTGCTATTCCATAAAGCAAAGAAGTTATCAGTATCTGAATATTGTCAGAAGGATTCATGAGCCATCTTGAAGCAGCTCCCACTGTTCAAAGATGAGTCATTTGCAGCATCAACAAGAGTAATAACATCAGAGGATATAATGAATCAAATATGTTAAAATCCAGGAATTTGCAATGATCATTTTGAAAAAAAAAATTGACCACCTTTGGAGGATGCTGGGAAAACCAGCTCATTATTCTAAATACTAGTAAATATTATTGGCCTATTAAATATTTTTACATGTATGATTTTTTACCTTACCTATTTTCAGTCAGAATTAGACACCATTAATCATTCTGGATATTCCCAACCTATCAGTATTGAGGGCAAATGGCCATTAAAATAAATAAATAAATAAATAAATAAATAAATAATAAATAGGTAGATAGATAAAGTAAAACTTTATTTACAGTAAATAAATAACCTTATTACAGTAAAAACTGTAACACAGGGTATTCAAAATGTTGATGAGAAAAAAAATTCCTTCTACAGAAGTATTCCAGCTAGCATGTAAGGATGTAATAAAATAATTGGAATGTCACCATTTTGCAAACACCTAAGTATACTCTGAATCTGGGGAATGATTCTTAATGGCAGTTAACATCACAGCAGAAGACAGCTGGACGTTATGCATCTCTTGATGGCAATTCACAACACCACCTAAGAAATAGTCTTGCCAAAAAATATAACCTAAATACGACCAAGCCTTTTGATCTAACCCACAGGACAGGAGACTATGGGGAATGGAGAAGCAGATTTGGGGGGTGGGGTTGTTTTTTGGCTTTTGGTTTTTAAGTGAGAATGCAATCAGCAATATACAGAATGTAGGAAAGTTCACAAGACAAATTACTCAGTTTCTTCAACAAACCAATTTCAACTAAAAAATTTGAAAAATAAAAGTTAAGTAACTTATGAAATAAAAAAATCTGTAAGAGACCTTCCAACAGAATGCAGTGTGCAGCCTGTTGGATACCAGTGCAAACAAATCAGTAATATAAAATCTTTAGACAAACAAACAAATAAAACTGTGTATGAGAAAATACCGACTGGATATTTGATGATGTGAAGACATTACTAGAATTTTTTTATGTATGAACATGGCACTATGACTGCACTCTTTAACAGAAGTTATTTTTTGTTAGAGGCACATACTCAAATATTTATGGATGAAATACGCCTGGGAACTTGTTTCAAAAGAATTCTGGGGGCAGAGACACTAATGGTGTGCAAATGAATGCAAGTATGACTGTGAACAAGTGTAACTATGTTAAGTCTGAATAACGGGTACAGGCAGATGCCTCGTTCCTTTCTCGCCACAGTGTGTGTTCAAAATTGTCCAAATACACTACTGGTGGGAATGTAATATGATGCAGCTGTTATGGAAAGCATCATGAAGTTCCCCCCAAAATTAAAAATGGAATTACCATATCCAGCAATCTGACTTCTGGGTATCTTTCCAAGAGAATTGAAATCGGGATCTCAAAGACATATGTGCACTATACATCCATTGTAGCATTATTCAAGAGCCAAAACATGGAAATAACCTAAATGGCCAGTGGTAGATGAATGGATACATAAAACGTGGTATATACATACAATGGAACATTATTCAACTTTAAAAAAAAAAAAGACATCCTACTATATGCAGCAATATAAATGAACCTGGAGGACATTATGCTAAGTGAAATAAACCAGTCACAGGAGGACAAATACTGCATGATTTTACTTACATAAAAAAATTGAAAAAAAAGTGATCACCTTTAGAGGATGCTGGGAAAACCAGCTCATTATTCTAAACACTAGTAAATAAAGGGAATTTTACAGATAACTTATGTTTCCAGTAAAAACTGTACCTCAGGTATTCAAAACGTTGATGAGAAAAAAAAATTCTTTCTACAGAAGTATTCCAGCTAGCATATAAGGATGTAATAAAATAATTGGACTGTCACCATTCCAATTGGGGATTGGGGATTATGAGGGAAAAGAGGAGGTGGGAATCAGGAATTACCTCACTCAAGAGGTATAAATTTCATCTATGCAAGATGAATTAGTTCTAGAGATCTGTACAACACTGTGCCTATACTTAACAAGACTGTATTGTGCCCTTCAAATGTTTGTTAAGAGGGTATATCTCATGTTAAATGTTCATAGTACAGTTTTTAAAAAAGAAAAAAGTAAAAAAAATTAAAAATAAAATAAAAATAAAAAGGGGCGCCTGGGTGGCGCAGTCGGTTAAGCGTCCGACTTCAGCCAGGTCACGATCTCACGGTCCGTGAGTTCGAGCCCCGCGTCAGGCTCTGGGCTGATGGCTCAGAGCCTGGAGCCTGTTTCCGATTCTGTGTCTCCCTCTCTCTCTGCCCCTCCCCCGTTCATGCTCTGTCTCTCTCTGTCCCAAAAATAAATAAAACGTTGAAAAAAAAATTAAAAAAAAAAAAAAGAAAAAAGTATCCATAATAATAATAAAAATATTAAAAAGGACCTAAGTACAAATCCTGGATCCACCACTTGTTGTCTATTTAATACAAACCAGGCCACTTATACATTCTGAGCCACCATTTTCTCATATGTAAAACAGGATATAATGCTAACAATCTTATAGATTGGTTTGGCACCTCTCCTCTTGGAGCTTGATAATGGTTAATTGAAAAAAACGAAGAGGTTTGAGAGTCAAAGATGACCCCCACTATGATATTATCCTTCTATGACGTTAGGCAAGTACCTGGCTTCCCTGAGCCTTATTTTCTTTCTCGTTAAAATGGGGATCATACCAGCATCATACCATTTTTATGAGAACTATGTAAAGTTGGCACCATATAAATAGCGCTTTCTCTCCTCCATGAATCCAGTTTGACTCCCAGTTGGAAATACTCTCTTGACAAATATACTTTGGTTATTATTATACCATTAATCTCCTTTGACTTATTACTTAATAATTTTTTATTACAAGGCTCTGGGCCCCTTAAAAACAGAAACTATTCATATCTTCCCCCTCATGCAAAGTATATCGTACATAGTTGGAGATCAATAAATTCCGATGAATTAAATCCCTTAAATAGATTAGATGCTACCTTCACAAACTGATTAATCCCCTGAAACTCCTGACCCTAAATGCCGTTGCCAAGTATTACTTAACAATTGTAAGATGTACATAAGAACCTGGGAAAATGTCAGATAATTTCTTGGACAAACCATGAATGTGATAGGTGAAAAACAGGGTAGGATTTGTAGTCCACGTTGATCAACACGGTGACCTGGGCAATTTATTGACAGGTGACAAGCTATAGGATGACTGTCCGCCCCAGGTTTGTCAGCTCCTACATGCCATACAAATGTGTCGTGGATCCAGTAGAATATTGTTTGCAGCATAAAGTGTCAGCTTTGTTCCAAAACTTGTGTGGCTGTGAAGAATCACCTCGCACAGCTCCCTGCCGTCACAATGGGCAGTGGGAATGGAGCAGTGGAGTTTCATACATGTGCCATTCCCCTCAGATCAGGTCAATAATGAACGGGAAAATGAATGGGGTCTCCAAAACACAACAGATTCCAAAAGGACCTAAGGTTGGTGATAAAACAACCAACCTTAAATGTAGTTTAAACGTATTTCCACTGGGGGCTAAAACTCAATTCCAGCACTTTGACAACGTCTTGACAACATAGTTTTTACTTCTGAGAATTGTTAAGGCCGTTTGCTCATAAAACCTGAAGAAAGCCAAAAGCAGTTCAATTAAAATGTCTAAATGCGGTCATCTGTTACCTACAGCTCAGTGGGACAGCTCAGCTCAGCTGAGGCCAATGGAGTGAAGCTGTGCACTCTTCCCAGAGTACTCCCGAAAGATTCTCTGAAACTATTAATTGTGCAGGTCACTGTAGCAAAACTCACTCTTCATTGCTCTCCCTTGATGTTCACAACCAAATACTTGCGTATCGCGGAGATAAATGGAGGCTTTCTCTCTAATTAAAGGAAAGATCGTGATCTATAATTTCAAAGCCCGTCAAACATAATCCTATAAAAATATATGAGCTATGCATTAAGCAATGGGGTCTATATCCCCCCCCAAAAAAAGATAATAAAATTAAAACAAGCTTAGTTTACACCTTACAACATAAGACATTTGACAGGAGATCATTGCAACATCATTAGTTCACCATAAAGCAATGTTTTGTAAGACCAGGACTCTACTAAAATCTTTAAAGTCTCCATGTAGTTGTGTCAAAGCATGTTTGATGCCGTAACTCACAATTTTATTAACGTTTTTAATTTACATCAAATATTTTACATAGTGTGATATGGGGATTTTATTTCACTTCCTGGAAAATATTATGCTTAAGAAGGGATGTGGAGCACTTGCAATATATCGCGTAGAGTTTTCCTCAATTTACATTATTACATTCTGGAGTGAGTTGAAATATGCCAAGACTTTATGTAACTGAAATTGTCTATTATTTTCATGACTTGAAATGGGAAAGGGAGTGAAAAATCAGTCTGTAGAAGAACAAGACATAAATCCATTGTGGTCACGTGTTGCCATAATCAGGAAAACCCTGTAGAATTGCTTAAGAAAGAATCTGAGCAAATGACTGCATATATTTCGCAGAGGCTGTACTCGTGACAACAAACTAGAGTTTAATTTCTCCTTTAAAAAAAATCTGTTAAAAGTCAAGATAAGATTCATTATCCATGAACCAGAAATCATAACTCCTTTCATACATGTCACAGAAAATGTTTGTGACATTAAAAAATGAGCTAATATACATGGGAATGGAGAAGCTTTGTAAAAAGCAAAGGAGCAGACGCATATAAGTGATAACCAAGAGGATGATCGTTACCTGCTTATTTGACAAAAATAGATGATATTACACCCAGCGTGTAGCAAAGTACTTAGCACAGAGTGTCTACTATGTTTTTTTAACTGAAATATTAATAGATGTTGGGCAGGCACATTGTCAAACATACTTCTTTAAGTAAAATTAAACACAAAACGAATCTGGAGCATCTTGCAATGCCAGAATGTAAGGACATACTAAAAAAATAAAAACAAAAAAAAAAAAACCACCCCACAATGACATGACATAGCATGCCAAGGGAACTCCGGAACCAGAGAAACAACTTCCAGTGGCCAAAGCTGCAACAATCTGAGCATCAAAATAAATAAAATAGAATTGGACTATAACCCAATATAACCCCAAATATAAGATAAAATCAGTCAGCCCATAGTGTAATTAATAAACAAATTTAAAAATGAATGGGGGAGAATTAACAAACTCTTAGGCAAAAGAATTCCAAATAATTTATGTAGATATTTCAACCTCAAAGAGAGGTAGAATAACTCCCTACTCATTAAGTGTGGGCTGTGGACAGTGTGGGAAACAAAGGCGAGAAGGAGGAACTTTCCAGTGGAGAAATCTGACACCACCTCAGCCCTCGATCAAGGTTAACATTAACAGTGATGAGTCATGTTGGTGGTGTATACCCCTGATATGATGTGATGAGAATGGCATTTTGCCTCAGTGGTCTTCCACCCCAAAACCCATAACCCCAGTCTAATCACGAAGAAAACATCAAACAAATCCCAATTAAAGAACATTAGATATGGAGGGTGGAGTGTCAAGGAGTATATGGGAATTTTCTGTACTATCTGCTCATGTCTTCTATAAATCTAAAATTTTAACTTAGAAAGAGACCTATCAAATATGCCTTTTTCTTTTCTTTATAGGTGGTGCAAGAGACAGCAGCAACTTGCCTTCCAACTTGAAGAAGATATCGCAATGTGTTCCTGAGCATTGGATTTCCAGAAACTTCACTAAGACGACAGTCTTCTGAAAGATGGTAGGATTTTATCTCCCTGCTCCTGGTTGACACATGTCTTTCTAAGACATAAAAAGTACTTTATTAACAAACACGCTAAGGAGGAAAGAGTCTGGGTAGTGTGGACACCAACACTCTGGGAGGTCATGGGGGGAGGAGGGGTGGGTGGCCTTAGTCTGCAGCCTAGGAATCCCCGATGATCTTTGTCCTGTGCTGGTGCTGGTGCTGGTGCTGGAGGGCTGAGGGGCGGCAGAGCTGGTGCAGGGGGTGTAGTCCTCACAGCAGAGCATGCGGATGTGGTAGTTGAGGGAAAGAGAGAGTGTTATATTACACAGCCCTAAAAAAAGACTGGGATCATGTCATTTGTGACAACATGGATAGACGTAGCAGGGATTATGCTAAGTGAAATAATTCAGCCTGAGAAAAACAGGGACACCTGGGTGGCTCAGTTGGTTGAGCAGATCATGATCTCACAGTTCGGGAGTTCAAGCCCCAGGTAGGGCTCTGTGCTAACAGCCTGGAGTCTGCAGCCTGCTTCAGATTCTGTGTCTCCCTCTCTACCTGCCTCTCTCTCTCTCTCTCTGTCTCTCAAAAATAAATAAACATAAAAAAATTTTTTTAATTCCATATGATTTCACTCATAAGTGGAATCAAAAAAAAAAAAAAAAGAACAAAAGAACAAATGAATTGAATAAACAAACAAAAAGCAGAATCAGACCTCTATATACAGAGAACAAACCGATGGTTGCCAGAGGGGACGAGGTAGAAGATTAGGCAAAACGGGTGAAGGGGAGTGGGAGATACATGCTCCCAGTTATGGAATGAGTAAGTCATGGGGATAAAAGGCACAGCATAAGGAACAGAGCCAATGATATCACAATCGTGATGTGGGTGACGGATGGTAGGTACACTCATGGCGAACACAGCATAATGCATATACTTGTCCCACCACCATGCTCTACACCTGAAACTAATGTAACATCGTGTGTCGACGATACTCAAATTTTTATAAAAAGGCAGTCTCAGGGGGTGCCTGGGTGGTTCAGTCAGTTAAGCATCTGACTCTTGATCTTGGCTCAGGCCATGATCTCACGATTCGTGAGGTGGAGCCCCACCTGGGGCTCTGCGCGAACACTGTGCTGACAGCAGGGAACCTGCTTGGGGTCCTCTCTCTCCCTCTCTCTCTGCCCCTCCCCTGCTTGCACGCGGTCTCGCTCTCTTTCAAAATAAATAACAACTTAAAAAAAATTTTAAGGCAGAATCAGACCTATAAATACAGAGAACAAACTGATAGCTGCCAGAGGAGAAGAGGGTAGGAGGATGGCAAAACGGGTGAAGGGCAGCGGGAGGAAAAGAAGGTACTTGACCACGTGTTGCATTATATCCGAACAGCATGATGTCCTCAATGTAGTGACCCCAGTGACATTTGGTCAAATTTCAAAGCAATAATGATCTCTGAAGGCTATATTGCAGCAGAGAGCAGGTAGGCTGACAGGCAAAGCAGTGAAGGTGTAATACTAGCTCAGGTTAAAGCAAATGCCTTTGGTGACCCTTACAATATGAAGAAAAGAACACCGACCAGGTCAATAACTGCATATCCAGTGCCAGAAGCTATGCTAATTTTCTTCAGTAAAGATGCTCTATCTTGAACAACAACTGCTGTCTCCATCTGATAAAATTTACAATAATCCACAGTCATTCTCTAAAATCTATCCAACTCCTACATAGGCCAAGTAAGCAAGTTAAAAAAGAATGTGATAGGTATTACCCGCCCCCCCTCACTTTTTGCCTTTGATGGTACCACTAATATGTGAAAATCCTCCCAGAGATGTGGTATTGCTTCTGGCTTACTACTGTGGTGAGAAGCAGAAAAGTTCAGAAGCTTCCATTAGCCCTTCCTACCATGATGGCCCTTAACCCATGGGTCACAGGCCAATGCGGGGATTCTTCCAAGTGCCAAGTATTTCCAATCCAATTCAGAAATTAGTGAAATGATAACAAAGTGGGCCTATGAACTAGCTGGTTATACTGTGGGTCACACCTGGGTTGACTCCTTGTGTCACCTGATCACAACTACACTGGGGTCACCAGGAATTAGCAACAATTTAGAGACAGTGTTTAGCAATTCCCAAAGGTCTGAGAATTTTTCCCTGATGCAGAGTCACTCTAGTATATGTATGCAAGCTTGAAGATAGATTCATAGTTTATACTTATGGCAATGTTTCAGGATTCTTCCTGAAAAGAACCTGACTTTCCCTTCAATTAAGAAGCTCTGGATCTATGAACAGGCTTAGGTCTGGACACCTAGGGAAAGGCCATGACCTTCCTCAAGCATTTAATCACTAGTCCTAAAGGGTTTTCTGTTATAATTAAGCCATTTTCTCATAGACTTCCCATCTACTCCATTCCTAGGAAAACTGTGATCAATTTTCTGTAAGTTCTGATTATTGTTATGTCCCTGCTGACCTTTCTAATAAATGTGACAACTTGTCTTTCCTCAACTGGTCACTTGACTTCTGATACTCTAAGATCCTATCATCTCTATTAAAATCAAGGAATCTATGCCAATGATAACATTATCTGCATTCATGCTTGGCTACAAAGGACAGTGAGCCCAGATCTTTTTTAAGGATGCAGGTGATCCCCTCCTTAATGTATTTGTCATCACCTGGGTAAAGAGATTGAATTCTGGGCATTTTAATTCCTAATATCATGCCATATAAGCACTGGTATCTCAGCATCAGTAAACATAAGCCACCACTGAGTTTAGAGTTTGGTCAACCAACCAAAGAAATTGTTAGAGTCACTTCCAGCTCCATGAGCTAGCACAGTCAATGCAAAATTTCAGCAATTGCACCTATATCAATGTACTTAGTCCCACCCTTCCAGTGTCGTTTCCGTCCTTCTTGGTCTAACACCCCCAGAATCCACTTCCACATACATTCCCCATGTTATGGATTATAATCAGCAAACTTTGCAATTCTATTTCTTCTTGACTTCTATACCTGAGTTCTGAAGCATATTGAGATTTGGCCCCAGTTATAGGTCAAGTGGCAACAAGGGGTGGATATGAAAAAGCATGAACATCCCCCTTGCAAGACCTGTGCCCAAGGTAAGTTTGTCATGATTTTCCAGCAAAGAAATTCTCATACCCTTAGACACAGGAGGGAAAGCTATTTCCACTGGCAAGAAAGACTCAGAGTAACGTGGGGAGTTCAAGACTGTTTCCATACGATTCCAACCAGATGTCCTGATTTTAGTTTTTAGGGTCTCATTTTTTATAGTTAATTATGTAAATTTCACATGAGAAAAGGTTGACGCTTTTGGTTCAGCTGATGCTGTAATTCTGCAATGCTTAAAATTAATTTTGTGTTTGATTTTCAGCCATGAAATTTCTCTGGTTCTGAGATCATGACATAAGCAGAGAATTTAAAGAAGGACCTTAGCTTATCACTTGTTTTTTTTCTGCAAGTGATCCAATTTCCTTATGAAAAACACCATAGTTCTTGCAGTCACCACTGCTGCTTTAACAGTCAAGTACAGCAGCCACTTGGGCTCTCAAGGCATTTGGTTCAAATTGGCACTTCATCACAATGACAGATGATGGATGGTTTCATTAATCGTGATGCTACTGTATGTCATGGACTATCATCCCATTTTCTCCTGATAAAAAGTGCAGCACTGCACCAGATCCCAAGGACATGACCAGACCAATCTCTAAAATTCCATCTTTAAAGCTTTTTCTACGAGGACCATTCTCATCATCAGTTCTATAGCCGCTCATGTCCAATCAAAAACCAGAAGCCACACAGTAATTAGAACACAGAAATTTTCATTCAAAAATAATCAACTAGTAAAAGGTGGTTAACTGTTAAAAGGAGGAAATAGGACTATAAAGGGTTCAGAAGTAGCAAATACAGAAAGCAAGAGGAACATGCAGACTGACAATGGCCGGCTGACAGGTGCTTGAGCTGGTCTACAGAAACAGCAGACCCAGGTTTGGAGAACCTTGCCTGAGGGTCCAAGTAAGGCAGAGGACTGGTGTCTATTTTTAAAGGGTGAGCTGTATAGGCAAGAAAGCAGAGACCTGGAACTAAACAGGTACACAAACTTGGGCAGGAATTATACATGGTAGTTGCATCCTCTGGGATGTACACCAAGATGGACTTAGAAGTACATATATGCTGGGAGCAAAACCTGTGAAAGATGAAGGAAAACTGGGGCAAGGTAGGCAGAGAAAGGCTTAAGACCATGATGCAGGTCCAACACAGTTGACAGGGAAAAGGAAAGGAGAAATGGCAGGAAAAGACTCAGACTGTGGTGAAAGTCTCATTTATCCCAATGGTTGTCCACAGAGGAGTTCCTCACAGGCCAGATATAGTGGGCATTTTTGTCACCACCATGTTCAGTCATTAGTTGAGGGTTGCCTTGAAAGCCCAAGACTTCAACTCAAAGCAGAAGATCCTAAAAGCACCTACAGTCAGGGGTTTTTGGCTAACTGCGCTCCCCACAGTAAGATCTGAGCACAGTCCTCCATGACTATCACCTAAGTTACGTCCAGTTGCTACCAAGAGGATAAGTGTGACCATAGTAGATGGAGTAGGCTGGGACTAGAGAGAGGGAAGAGAGGCACACAGGTGCAAAATTCAAAGAGGCACTTGCTCGCAGGGGCCCGCCATGTACTTGCACGAGTCTAAAGTGAGTGTCTCCAATTTTGCAAGCTGTGTGCCTCCCTTGCCTCTCCTGAGTCCCAGCCCTGCACAAATTCACTATTCAGATACTACAGTTCACTTTATTATATTTGCTTTTTCATATTTTTATCCAGCCAACAATTCATCTTTTTTAAAAAAAAATTTTTAACATTTATTTATATTTGAGAGACAGAGAGAGAGACAGAGCATAGGCGGGTAGGGCAGAGAGAGGGGGAGACACAGAATCCGAAGCAGGCTTCAGGTTCCGAGCTGTCAGCACAGAGCCTGATGCGGGGCTCAAACTTACAAACCGCAAGATCATGACCCGAGTGGAAGCTGGACGCTTAACCAACTGAGCCACCCATGCACCCCTCACCCAACAATTCATTTTAATTTTTTTATGTTTTTTGAACTATGCTTATTTCTGAATATTTCTCCTTTTGTTTTATTAACTAGAGTTTACCATTTTTATGGTTTCATTTTTGAGATAAAATTATATACATTTACAGCAAAATGTAAAAATTTTCATTGGATGTTTACTGAGTTGTAAAAAATGTAAACATCAATGTAGCATAAACCTCTGTCAAGATACATAACAAGATAGCTCCCAGACAGTCCCCACACACCCCTTGCCAGTGAGTGTCCACCTCCCCCACAAGAGGCAGCCACTGTTTTAAGTCTTTTTTTATTATTATTGTTAGGGACTCGTTTTACCTCTTCTAGAAATTCGTATAATGGAGTCTATGCTATGTAGAGATGGCATGTTTGTGATTCTGTACAGTTAGAGTTTTTTGAGCAAATTTTGCTGAAACTTGGTACCTGGGTTAAGAGTTTGTCATTACAAAGGAATTTATACCAGTTTACCTAGAAAGATTGGCCCTACTCCAGAGGTATTTGTCTACATTTCACAGGGGATGAGGCCCAGACCTTTAGAGTCACTGGATTCTGTTATTTTCCTCAAAAGAATAATGGTTAGTTGGTTCGTTGATTGGCTGTTTGATTGGTCTGTGTTAGCAAACAGTTTAGCTGGACTAAAATCCCTTTGATGAGTGGAAGACGAAATCTGTGTTAAAGTGTTTGTTTGGTTCGTTGGTTGGTTTTAAATCCTTAGTTGGTTTGCTTATCATCCACCCCTACATACGGAGCTCAGAGGTCAGCCAGAGAATTGAAAAGAGTTTATATGTAGAATGTAAATCTTCAGCTCTCTGGCTCTCCTCTTCCTGAGATTGAATTCCATTCTACTTTCAGTCTGCTGTGGTCATCCAAACCTTATCCTCTGGTTTACCAAGCCAGTATGACTGCACATTTCTACCAGAGTGTCAGTTATTTTTTATGATGCTGACAGGGCTCTGTACTCAGGCAAAGGGCCAACCAGTGTCATTCCCTTCTTCAAACAGTTGTTTTTTACCCTTTGAAGAGAGTTTATAACTGTTATCTGTAGAATACAAAACCTCCTCCACACTGAGTTTTTTAAAAGCTCAGAAAAAAATAGCATATGACAAATCTATTTTTCATATCATTTGCGCAGCATATTGTGTTTTCCTAAATGACTGCAACATTACCCAACCCCCCCCCCCTCCGCCGCGCCCCAGCCCTCGTTTCTTTTTCAAAGTGACTTTAGCAGTCCTCACACCAAGAGCTTTCATCTATGGGGATGGGGCTTGTGCCCACTCTGACCACTACAGTACAGTGAAAGTAAGGCTGTCTAACTTCAAGTCTAGGTCTTTACAAGGATATGCATCCACATGTCTTTCTCTTGGGCTGTTAGGTCTGGGGGACTGAACCAGCCAAAACCCCTGATCTACCACCAAATAAGTGAGTGAATGAGCCTTTGGATGATACCAAATTCCAGCCTTCGAGGCTTCCAGCTGACCCTAGACATCACGGAGCTGGAACAAGCTGTCTCATTGTGTTCTCTCCAAACTACTGACCCATAAAATTCTTGGCTGGTTTTTACTAGTAAGTTTTGGGGTAATTTATTACAGAACATAAATGACCACAATGACTTAGATGTTAGGATTATCCAGGTATGACATCTGTAACACCAATGATTTCCAGATTTATTTGGGTTGATATGGATGCTAAAAAAGATGCTCCTTTTTCCTCTCCCAATTTCCTCTTAAAGTGGCAAGTTAAGAAAACAAAGTTAAATTTTCCAGATAAGAGAGGACTGTTGTTGACTGAAATGTATTCCTTCATTGGGATTTCCTGCCCCTTGAAAATTTTAAATGATTTGAACCTGAATTCTCTGTTTCTAGGAATCAATAATTCAATTTTTATTTGGAGTATTTATGATTAATTGTAACACTTCCTGTAATATCATATATGCAAGGTCAATCTTTTACTATACAAGCCAGCGTTATTAAATCTTAAACAGGACATGAATGCTTTTAGAACAAATTCAACAAAGGAAGAGTTTAGTAAATTCTATCTTTTGTCAAATAATAAACTGCATATTAGTAAACAATTGCAAATAATAATAAAGTATACATACATAGCTCCATACCCAGGGGGGAAAAGGCAAAGTTATAGATAAACCCCTTTTTAGAGGAAAAAAATTGACAATGGATTCAACATCAAGGGGAATTATGTAAAATCTGTTGTATAAAAGTGGATTAATGTTTTGAAAGAAAACAATTTCCATGCTACATTTCTTTTGATTCATTCACATTTTCTTCAAAAGTTATTGATATACATGATCTAAAATCTATCTAAAATCTATCACGTACAATTACAGGAGAAAACAAGAGAGGTAGATAATGGGATATTAATGCTAGATTGTTAAAGACAAACTCATTTATCACTAATGGCAACATAAACTGGTACAATGCTTTTGGAGAGCCATTTGGCAACGTCTATCAGGAGGAATAAAACTGTTCATACCCGATGACTCAGTGGTCCCACTGCTGAGATATAAAAGCTATAAGTATGAAGGTTTCTATTACATAAAACTTCTAAACTAAAAAATGACAACAATCTAAATGTTGAGCAATTAGGGAATGATTTTTAAAAGCCAGTGGACTTTTATGTAGTTATTAAAACTAATAATTTTAAAGGCTATGTAATGCCTGGAAAATATACTAGTTTATGATAAAACATTAAATGATAATATAATAATACAAAGACAGAACATTATTAAATTAAAAAATAAATATAAAGGTAGACAAGTACTAGAAGAGAAAACATAAAAATAAAAATGTATTGGTTTTTAGGAGTTGTGAGCATCTTCAGTTAATTTTACCTTTTAAAATTCTGGTACTGTTTAACTTAGAAGCAATGCTGATTGTACAATCAATTATAATAGACTCATACTCTTTATTTTGTTTTTTAAAAAAAAAACGTTTATTTATTTTTGAGACAGGGAGAGACAGAGCATGAACGGGGGAGGGGCAGAGAGAGAGGGAGACACAGAATCGGAAACAGGCTCCAGGCTCTGAGCCATCAGCCCAGAGCCCGACACGGGGCTCAAAATCACGGACCGCGAGATCATGACCTGGGCCGAAGTCGGATGCTTAACCGACTGAGCCACCCAGGCACCCCTAGACTCATACTCTTTAAAACACTGTTGGCTATTTACTTAAACCTCTGTCATTTCTGACAGCATTAATAAAAAATTATGCTAATCATTCAACATGATATCTCATTGTGGTTTTGATTTTCATTTCCCTGATAACTTGTGATATTAAACATCTTTTCATGTACCTGTTGGCCATTTGTATGTCTTCTTTGGAAAAATGTCTATACAGTTCCTCTGCTCATTTTTTAATTTGATTGGCTTTTTATGTTAATGAGTCATGAGTTCTTTATATATTTTGAATATTACCCGCTTATCAGACGTATGACTTGCAAATATTTTCTTCCACTCTTTAAGTTGTTTTTTCATTTTGTTGATTGTTTCTTTTGCTATGCAGAAGCTTTTTCATTTAACATACTTCCTGTTAGAATGACTATCATCAAAAAGACAAGAGATTACAAGTGTTGATAATGACGTAAAGAAAAGGGAACACACTGTGCACCGTTGGTGAGAATATAAACCGGTACAGCCATGATGGAAACCAGGAGGGAGGTTTCTCAAAAAATTAACAACAGGACTATCATATGATCCAGAAATCCCACTTCTAGGCATATATATAAATGAAATGAAAACAGGATATCAAAAAGATATCTGTACTCTCATGTTTTTTATTGTCGCAGTATCCACAATAACAAAGAAATCGAAATTGTCTGTTGATGGGTGAAAATGCACCTTATATGCATATATACACACACTGTATATACCCAATATGGTGTGTGTGTGTGTGTGAGTGTGTGTATATATATATATATATATACACACATACATACACATATATATACATATATATATATATACATACACACACTGTATATACCCAATGTGGTGTGTGTGTGTGTGTGTGTGTATATAATATATACACACATATATATATACCACATATACATATACACATATATATATACCCCATATATATATATATATATATATATACACACACACACACACTGTATATACCCAATATGGTGTATATATATACACACACATATGTACACATATATACACACACATATGTACACATATATACTCACACATATGTATATATATATATATACACCCAATATGGTGTATATATATATACACACACATATATATGCATACATATATATACACACACATACACACACACACACACACATATATATGTGTGTGTGTATATATATGTATATATATGTGTGTGTATATACAATGTATACAATATACATATACATATACATAATATACAATATATACAATACATATATGTGTGTGTGTGTATATATGTATATGTGTGTGTGTGTGTGTGTGTGTGTGTGTGTGTGTGTATACAATGTAATATTATTCAGCCATGGAAAAGGAACTCCTGCCATTTGGGACAACATATATGGACCTTGAGGAAATCATGCTAAGTGAAATTATGCTTAGTCAGACAGAGAAAGACAAATACCATATGATATCATTTTTTTTAAAACGTTTATTTATTTTTGGGACAGAGAGAGACAGAGCATGAACAGGGGAGGAGCAGAGAGAAAGGGAGACACAGAATCTGAAACAGGCTCCAGGTTCTGAGCTGTCAGCACAGAGCCCGACGCGGGGCTCGAACCCACAGACCGTGAGATCATGACCTGAGCCGAAGTCAGATGCTTAACCGACCAAGCCACCCAGGCACCCCCATATGATATCATTTTTATGTGGAATCTAAAAAGACTGAATTCATAGAAATAGAGAATAGAATGATGGTTAACAGGGGTTGGGGCTGGGGGAAGTGGGGAGATGTTGGTCAAAGGAACAAACTTTTAGTTAGAAAATGAGTAAGTTCTGGGAATCTACGGCATAGTGTTGTCATTTTAGTTAACAATACTGTATTGTATACTTGAAAAGTGCTAAGAGAGTAAGTCTTAAATGTTCTCACCACTAAAAAAAGGTAATCATGTGATGCGATGGAAGTGTAGTTAATGCTATCGCAGTAATCTTATTGCAATATAAAAGAGTATCAAATCAACACATTGTGTATCTTAAATTTGCACAATGTTATAGGTTAATTGTATCTCAATAAAACTCGAAAAAAATGTATGCAGCATCTCAGACATAGCTGTGAAGGGAGTGAACTGTTTAAGGAGCCGAAATTTCCTAAAGCTGAAAGTTTTCAGCTTAAATAGATAATACATATACACATGGCAGCCCTTGCCTCTTTGAAGCCCTATGATTTGAGTAGATTACTCTAGTAAATGAAAAATACTTTGTTCCATAGTCCTCACTCTGCTCCAGATTTTACAAGCTTTTTCCAATTTTTTTCAGAATCTGCATTTTGTTTTAACATAGCGTTAACTAAAGCTATCCTGGTTTGACAAGAGATTTTTCAGGGAGAAGTAAAAACACAAGTGGCTTGGAGTTACAGGTAAAAGACACAGTTAAGCAAATATTTAATAAAAAGGAGACTAAGTTTCACCTACTTGATAATTTTGTTTGAGAAGGACCCATTGATGGTCCCATAGTACAGGGGTTCTTAAACTTCACTATATTTAGGAACAGCTTGAGGTATGGAGTTTTTAAAATATAACTTGTACACCAGTCCACATGCCTAAAGAAGGTGCTTGAATTTATGAAAACTGGCCCAGGATCTGCGTTGTAACCAAGTTCCAAAGTGATTCTGATACAAGTGGTCCCAAGACCATGCCTGGGGAACTTTGATATAAAATTTAAATGGATGTGCCTGGCTTTTCTTTTCAGATAGTCCTGGTCTGGTCGAAAAACGGGGGAAAATATACATTATACATACATATATATATATATATATAGAGAGAGAGAGAGAGAGAGCCTCCATGATATTCTTCTTTGTTTAATTTCATTGCTTTGCCCCAAGTGGAAGAGAGCACAGAAAAACAAAATCCATTTTAAGACAGAAAGATGTTACTATTTGCAAAATGTTCTGTTACTGACTAAATCATAATAAGGTTATCTATAGAAAACAGTGGGAATTTACCTGGTAAGCCCCAAGATGGAGGCATGCTGGGAGACAGGCTACTGCCCAGATCTCTCTGTCCTCAGTTCTCCACACTCCCAGATGGACCAGAGTGAAGGCAGCAACACTGCGACCAGTTCTTCGCTCTCTCACCTCCTCTGATTGTGCTTTCCATTTAAGAGTTATCGCTTTGATATATATCAAACCTGATATGTATCAGAAATAGGCCTTCGAAAAGAAAAAAAAAGGAAACCCTGAGAATTCTGGCAAAAAAAAAAAAAAATGGAGTCAACCTATTTAAAAATTCCATAGTCATCAAGGAAAACCAACCAAACTGGTGGACGTCATGGACATTTATGTCTTTCCTGCTCCCCAGTTTCCATGGGTCATTAATACTGAGATTTGTGCACATTCTCACCCGCTAACGAAAATTTCAAAAACCTTAAAACACATGATAGGTTTAGCACTTCCATGTTTTGGCCTTCACATTAGCTGTGTCTGGAGCCATTGAAGCTTAGTACATGCAAAGCCTATAAAAAGAAAGAAAGAAAGAAAGAAAAGAAAAATAAGAAATATTTAAGAATAACCTATGGCAAAAGGAACACTGAAGATGTGATGTGTTGCAGATTGCCAAGAGAGAATTATAAATGTCAAATTGTGTCACACCAAAGCCCTGAACCGCAAAGGGTAAAAAGACTGAGAAGAGTTAAGAAGAGAAATTAACAGAGCGAAGGAAAGGGAAGGGAGTGAAGAGGAACAGAAATGGAAAAGGGAAAAGTCAGGGGCACTGCTACGAACAATGGGGAAGGCTGCTGCGGGTACATAAAAACAGCTGGGCAAAATAAAAGACATGTTTTAGAAGAGAGAAAACTACCAAATAGAACCTGACAGTCTAGAACATTCAAGGAAGAGCAAGTGGCGTGAACTCTCCTCCACAGTCCTCGAGGACGGATTGCATCTTCCGTGAGAAACTACAGAAGAAACATGGCTCCGGTTCAGCAACGGAAAGAGCTGTGTTAAAGGCTATTCTAACCTCTCTGCAGACAAAGCCTGGAAGAAATATAAAAAGGTTGGTGTCACCTTCTCAGAAAATGGAGACCTACCTGCATTTTGTAACCTAAAATAGGAAAACTTTAAAAGATCAATAAAATATCGATTCAACATTTTATATGACATTGAGAGCCATAAAGGAGATATTACATTCTTTGTAGATTCTGAGGCAAATAAGGTTCATCAGCATGGCCCTTTCATGAAGTCAAACTAATTCAAAACATTCTTTGTTTGGTCTCATTAAAAAAAAATCACTCTGTCCAGCTTTGTCCCAAATGTGCTAAACATGTTGCAGATGATGTTTATGATGGCAATGAAGTGCATATTGGGGTAAAAAAAAAAATATCCTGACATTTAAATTATACCTTCCACATTCCTAAGGTCAAGATGGAGAAATATAAAGAATTCAAGGAGTGCTGGGTGGCTCAGTCAGTTAAGCATCTGGCTTCAATTCAGGTCATGATCTCATGGTTGCTGAGTTCGAGCCCCACATGGGGCTCTCTACTTTCAGCCCAGAGCCCACCTCAGATCCCCTATCCTCCTCTCTCCCTGCCCATCCCCCCATCACGTGCACATGCATTCTCTCCCTCTGTCTCTCTGTCAAAAATAAATAAATTTTTTTTTTAAAAAAAGAATTCAAGAGAAGCTCCTTTAAAGAATAATTGCTTTTGCTGACTCTCAGAAACAAATTTCAAGGGATTCATCTCTGTGTTTTGGGTTTTGTTTTAAAAATATTTCAAAAGGTAAGATAAAATGTGAAAATGGAGTCATTGGCAAAGCATTTCCCATTCAAAATTCTTCACAAATATTTGTAGCAGTCATGTGGCTCTCTGACCTGCCGCGGGGCATATTATAGATCGCAGTTGAGAAAAAGACTTAAAAAGGTAAATGAATTTTTAACACCAGGGTTTTATCAAATTGCCTCAATTTTTGTGTAATTGCCGGACCCTGAGTGCCTTGCAGATGTCTGTAATTAGCAAAGTTATAAAATATTCTAAAAGCCAACAGGAGGTTGACTGCATAATGAAAGTTTTGTGTCCTTCCTGACTTACAACACGGCTGCCCTGAAAATGCCAACTTTGGCTGTGATGTTTTCAGAGATGTCTGAAGCTAAATACTAAAAACATAGGCAAACAGGTTCAGCTCTGGACTAGGCTGACCATATGCTAAATATGCTATCAGCCTTGCCGGGCATGTTTTCACCTTTATATAAGAATTTTTTTTTAACTTAATGGGATTGACTTCTCAACTGCAACTATTCAAATATATCCCCAAGTCTCAGGATATATCCTCTATAACTGGATAATTCCTCCAGTCTTCTTCATATCCACTGTTTGGCAGTGTGTTGGGACATTTGGTTAAAAAGCAGACCTCAGTGGGGGCACCTGGGTAGCTCAGTTGGTTAAGCGTCTGACTTGGGCTCAGGTCGTAATCTTGCAGTTCGTGAGTTCGAGCCAAATATCAGGCTTGCTGATGTCAGCACAGAGCCTGCTTCAGATCCTCTGTTCCCCTCTCTCTCTGCCCCTCCCCTGCCCATGTGTACTCACTCTCTTTCTCTCTCAAAAATAAATAAAAACTTTTTTAAAAAAATAATAAAATCTAAAAAGCAGACCTCAATGCCATGTATGTATACAAAAGGGTTACATTTAAAGAGCAGGACAAATGACCCAGTCTTATCAGCTGGTTAGTGTATACCACAAAACCAGCCTCCTGGAAGATCATAGGTGTTGAAGTTCACAGACTTAGATCTAACCCATCCCGACATGTACTAGCTGAGCGACCTTGATTAAGTTACTTAATTTCCTGGGCCTCAAGTTTCTCATGAATAAAATGGGGCTATATTGTGTAAAGTTGCCGTGAAGATTTAATGAGCCAATGTGCGCGCAAAACAGCCCAGGGACTAGCACCGGACAAGATCTCAATAAGTATTAGATACTAATTTCAACATTTTAACCAGATCGTTGTAAGTTATTTGGGTCCCTTGGGACTACTGTGGTTTAACTGAGCACTTAACTACCAGACAGAACTTCAAACTACAATAAAATATTAGCTCAATATTAAAAATGCTCTAACAGAAATATAAAGTGAGTAGCAGGAAGTGATGTGAATAAATGTACGATTCCATGATGGATGGTGGAGGGGGGAAACTTTCCAAACTGATAGAGTTACCAGATTCAAATTTCAGGTTAGACTCACGCCAGTCAGAGTGGCCAAAATGAACAAATCAGGAGACTATAGATGCTGGCGAGGATGTGGAGAAACTGGAACCCTCTTGCACTGTTGGTGGGAATGCAAACTGGTGCAGCCGCTCTGGAAAGCAGTGTGGAGGTTCCTCAGAAAATTAAAAATAGACCTACCCTATGACCCAGCAATAGCACTGCTAGGAATTTATCCAAGGGATACAGGAGTGCTGATGCATAGGGGCACACGTACCCCAATGTTCAGAGCAGCACTCTCAACAATAGCCAAATTATGGAAAGAGCCTAAATGTCCATCAACTGATGAATGGATAAAGAAATTGTGGTTTATATACACAATGGAGTACTATGTGGCAATGAGAAAGAATGAAACATGGCCTTTTGTAGCAACGTGGATGGAACTGGAGAGTGTGATGCTAAGTGAAATAAGCCATACAGAGAAAGACAGATACCATATGGTTTCACTCTTATGTGGATCCTGAGAAACTTAACAGAAACCCATGGGGGAAGGGAAGGAAAAAAAAAAAAAGAGGTTAGAGTGGGAGAGAGCCAAAACATACGAGACTGTTAAAAACTGAGAACAAACTGAGGGTTGATGGGGGGTGGGAGGGAGGGGAGGGTGGGTGATGGGTATTGAGGAGGGCACCTTTTGGGATGAGCACTGGGTGTTGTATGGAAACCAATTTGACAATAAATTTCATATATTAAAAAAAAAAAAAAGAAATTGTGGTTTATATACACAATGGAGTACTACGTGGCAATGAGAAAGAAAGAAATATGGCCTTTTGTAGCAACGTGGATGGAACTGGAGAGTGTTATGCTAAGTGAAATAAGCCATACAGAGAAAGACAGATACCCTATGTGTTCACTCTTATGTGGATCCTGAGAGACTTAACAGAAACCCATGGGGGAGGGGAAGGAGAAAAAAAAAAAAAAAGGAGGTTAGAGTGGAAGAGAGCCAAAGCATAAGAGACTCTTAAAAGCTGAGAACAAACTGAGGGTTGATGGGGGGTGGGAGGGAAGGGAGAGTGGGTGATGGGCATTGAGGAGGGCACCTTTTGGGATGAGCACTGGGTGTTGTATGGAAACCAATTTGACAATAAATTGCACATATTGAAAACAAAAACAAATTTCAGGTTAGACAATTAGTACCTCTATCTAGAGGGGTTTTTTGTTTGCTCGTTTTAATCTCCAAAAGCTTTCTGAACCAAAAACCTTATAAAGGCATATGTATATTATTTACTTTGTCACTCTCCAAACAATCTTCTGAGGGTTTGAATGGTTATATTAATTTGGCCTCATATAAATCCTTCCTCCACAACTTTTAGGCACCAAGAGATAGTACAATAAAAACTAGAAAGTGATCTCAAAACATAAATGATGCCACTTACAAAGACTCAGATGCTACCTTTGACAGTAAGGACTTGGCCAGTAATTGATAATTCTGCCTTCTCAATGTATTAGCATCTTGAATATTCTGAGCAGTGGCTGTAAAAATGTATCTTGCTGAGCCTCAGGGTTCCTCGGGGGAGACTCACGGGCAACACGGGGGGGTGGGGAGAATGGGTGGATTTCGGGGCTGCCCGTACATGCCCCACTTTCCCAAGCCAGTTCTAGTTCCACTTTTATCGATTTTATATATGACGGTAATTCTCCTTAGTGGAAAAAAATGGTTTTACTCCTATTCAATAGTTTGACATCTCTAAATATTACCATGAAATTCTAAATTAAAAATATTTTCATTCAAGAACCCCAATTCTGGAACTTCTCTTGGCTATACTTCTTCCTGAGTCTTGCCCTTCCAAACAAAAGTGTCTTTTCCAAATGTAGAAAATTGTAAATTTCAAAGTTTTAAGCCTAACTCATGCTTAAAGACATTGCTAAAATCTCTAGGCCACCTTGTACTCTCCCTTCACTGATCTGCTAAAGAAGTGAGTGTCCACACCTCTCCCAGGGCCCCCAGTACTGTCCACACCACTCCTCCAACAGCAGTGTTGGTCTTCTGTTGTTCCCTCTCTCCCGGGTGCATGCTTCCTTCCTCCATTGAGACCACACATTTTCCAATGTCAAGACTATGCTTTAGAACTCTTTAGTAGATTTTACCTTCTCTGCCCATTAGACGTGACGAACCCAAAAAATATTGGCTGAACAAAATTAAAACATTAGCTATAAGTTTGCAGAAAGTCTTCAGTGGGAAAAATAAAAGGCAGAATTCAGTTTTAGGGTTTAAACACACACCCCTGAAAAAAATGAGCAAAAATACAAAAGCATGGAAGCTGGAAGCTTTAATATGTTCTTGAAAGGCAACAAAGTAGCAAATGTAAATCAAACATCAGTCTCCCTGTAGTGCAGTAGGGTGGTAATAGTTTTCAATTTCTAATAAACACACAGGGTTTTTTTTGGCAGACTGTAATAATCGAAAAATTGGGTAAGGCACCCAACTGGGGGAAAATGACAATGTAGGCTTGGTCTTCCCAATTGTTTCTATGATTAATGATTACCATCACATAAACCTCCCAGCAAACTAACCCTAAAACTCTGAGAAGTAAAGACATGACTCAAAAAATATATAAATAATGGAACAAACAGATTGGGGTTGCATTAGTAAACTATTTAATACCAAAAAAAAAAAAGTGTCCAATAAGAATTGGACAAGAGATTTGTTTTTTATTACCTTCTCATTATTCCAGGTTACCAAGCAAAGCTCAACACAAGCAAAATTTTTTCTTCTAGGAATCTCCTCAGTCCCTCTATTTAGGTAAGAGCAGAACTTCCTCTTCCATAAAAAATGCACTTGAATCCAGCTGTGATCTAATTGTCTCCTGTGGCTACACGTGCATAAATGTTTGTGCACATATTCCTATCAACAAAGTTATGAATCAGAAATGTGTTTATGCATTTTTTGAAAATAGTAATAAATGTTTACAGTGGTAAGACTGTATGTCCTAATGATTATAATAATCCTTTCAATTTGTGTTGAGCTTTACAGTTTATAAAGTGGTATTACTTAGTTTCATTTTATTCTCACAGTTACCCTGTAGGTAGGTATAACGCAGTCACTGGCAGATCCACTGGGTAGATGAAGGTGCTGAGACTCGTGGAGCTGGAACCATCTGCACAGTTATAATGGGGACATACACATATGTCCTCAGCACAGTCAGTGAAAAAGATGTATAGACGCACAAGGGAAAGTCAACTCTTCTGAGTACGGATCTGCTGCCACATGACACTTTTAGCTGCCATTATTTTTAAATATATTCTGAATCTACATATCTGATACGACACACAAAATAAAAATTTCAAATACAGTATCTTCCAATGATATTAGAACTATAGTAACAAGCCACTGATTAGAATCAGCAAAGCAAATAAAATAATGAATCTCATTTATCTTCCCTGTTGCATTCTTAACTTTATATACCTATGACATCTTTCTAAAATCTATACGTTTGCTTTCTTTCATTCATCCAGTCACTCGGCAGATGTTTACCTGGTCTTTTATTTTTCCAGCTAGGTGCTTGAGATACAGAGCTGAACAAAACAAAGCCACCCCATCGTCAGGGAGCTGATAGCCTGCTTACAGAGGCAGACATTAAGCCAACAGGCAAATGCAGAAGTTGTGAGATTGGGACAAAGGAAAAGAACAGAATGGTCTGAGATAAGATAGTGAGGGTCTTAGACTGGAAAACAAGCAGCCTTCTCTGGGTATGTAACATTTAAGCTGCTGCCTGAATGGTTTTTCTGTTTCTTTAACACTATTCCCTGCATACATTCACTGTGCCAGCCAGAGTTCCCAACGGTGCAGTCCTACAAATGCTGTGATGTACAAGGCTAAGCAGGACAGCTCTCAGGGAGCTCATTGTGCAAGGGTAACAGTGCAGCCAAACTTGATTTGGAGCTTGGAAAACATATATTTAGCTATTGAGCTCGAAATAATCAACACAGCACATTCTTGCTGGATACATTATTTTAAAACCTAAATCCAGACCTAACTCATTCATCCCATAAGATTGAGCAGATCTTCACCCTTCAGTATCATCACTGAAAGAAATGTTCCATGGGAGAATATTGGGATAAAGCTTTGCAATAAGCAAAGATCACAAGAGACACCATTATCTTACTACCCTTACCCATTCTTTTCTAATTGTAAATGTAATGTCTTAATTTTTTATACTTCTCTGACATAATTTCATATTTTCCAATGAATCATATTTACCTAAATTGGATTAACTAAAATTAGCTGTCATATAAATATCCATGTATCAGTCCACCCAACTGAAGAATATTATCATAAATATGTTGATAATTATAAGTATTGAATCATGAAAACAGTCAATCTTAAAATATATTGCAAACTATGATAATCTATTTTATTTCCATAATTTTTTTCTCCTTTTAGCCTGTCTTTATTATTTAGCTATTTTTATTTAGCTATTTTATTTTTATTTAGCCTGTCTTTATTATTTAGCTATTTTAGCTACTCAAGAATAATGTCTTTGGGGCACCTGGGTGGGTCAGTTGGTTGAGCAACTGACTCTTGATTTTGGCTCAGGTCATGATCTCACAGTTTATGAGATGGAGCCCCCTGTGGGTCTCTGCTCTGACAGTGCAAAACCTGCTTGGGATTCTCTCTCTCCCTCTCTCTGTCCTTCCCCTCTTTGCATGTGCACACACAAGCTCTCTCTGAAACAAACAAACAAAAGAATGTGTCTTAGTCATGAATCAAAATAACAAGAAAAGAGATATATATCTCTAAAGTTATTATGAGAACGGAAGCATAAAAAAAAAAATCACTATGGCAATGCTAGGCTTTCTTGCTCTAACTGTAGAAGTTTACCTGGGCTTCTATTTCCACTCAAGCTTATTCTTCTAATGAAATACGATCTGCATACAAAAATAAAGAATAAAAAATCAGTTATCGGATCCATTACTTATGATTACTGGAGATTTTGTGACTCTTTGTATTCCAAAAGTTTGTTTAATTCTCTTTATATGGCTTGTCTAGAAAAATTAATACACAGTTTTCTGGTAATCAACACTCAGTCTTCAAAAAAAAAACAGAGCACAAATCATAAATTAGGTGTTAAAGGTATTTTGTGTACTTGGGGCACCTGGGTGGCTCAGTCAGTTGGGCATCCGACTTCAGCTCAGGTCATGATCTCATAGTATGTGAGTTCAAGTCCAGTGTCGGGCTCTGTGCTGACAGCTCAGAGCCTGGAGCCTGCTTCAGATTCTGTGTCTCCCTCTCTCTCTGCTCCTCCCCTGCTCATGCTCTGTCTCTCTCTGTCTCAAAAATAAATAAAAACATTTTTTAAAAAAAGATATTTTGTGTACTAAAAAAAAAAAATCAAATATGTTGGAACAAAAAAACTTTAACAAATCCCATCAGGGGCACCTGGGTGGCTCAGTTGGTTAAGCATCCAACTTTGGCTCCGGTCATGATCTCATGTTTGTGGGTTCAAGCCCATAATTAGACTTGCTGCTGTCAGCATAGAGCCCACTTTGAATCCTCTGTCCTCCTCTCTCTCTGTCCCTCCCCAGTTCTCTCTCTCCCAAAAATAAATAAAACGTTTTTTTTAATCCCATCAAAGTTTCATTTTCCAACTTTCAGCACGTGCAATGAAGATTGATGTCTATTTCAGTTTGATTAGAACCTAATCTTGCCTTTTTGTCCTCAAATACCATGTTCCAAATTTATATTTCAGTCTCAAACACTCATGACAAAGCACTTAATTCAAAACATCAATCCTCTTTTTCTTAGTTTTTATAATTATCGATTAGTTTTACAAACCATTGAAAATGTGACCCAAAAGTATGTTGCTTCTCACAATAGGTGGCATCTTTGATTCTGTGAAATGTATCATGTGTTATATACCTTGACGTTTACGAATAATCTAACATAAATTGAGAGCAGAGGGAAATGAATCGAGTTAGAATAGGTATATTAATTTCTCCATCTTAACAACTAGAATTCAAAAGATGTTGTTAAAGCCTTCAACTAAAATAACAAAGCATAAACGTTTATCATTATAAAGTACTAAGAATGAAAAAATTAACTAAAATATAGTGGAGAAAAGAAGAGAAATACACTAGTTTTATGATTGTTCATAGCAGAGAAGTAAAAGATAATGTCTAAAGTATTAGAGAATTAACAAAAATATATAACATAATAGCTATAAGTTAACTACTGGAACAAAAATGCAAATCTTCTTAAATATAGGAATTATTTCCTATTCATAAAGAACTACACAATGAAAGTGAAGAATAGGGACTATATATGATTTTTGAAAGAGTGAAAGCATAAAGTATAAATAATTTCAAAGAACTAGCTTCAAATATACCTATCATATCAATAAATATAAATGGATTAAACTCATATTTTTAAGAAAAGAAAGAAAACTGTGGACAAAGTTATCTAAAGCAAATGTAGAAAAAGAAAGAAAGAAGCGGGAAGAGGAAGAGAAGGGAAAGAGGTAGGAGAGGGAAGATGGGGAAAGGAGGAGAGAAAAGAGAGAGAAAGGAAAGGAGGGAAGAAAGAAAGAATCCATTGTAACCTTAATATCAACCCATTTTAATTCATGTCATAAAACATAAACAAGACAAAATGTCACTGTATAATGTTAAAAGCAGATATTCATAGTAAAGATTTTAAAAGGTCAAGACTATCAATGCATCAAAAGATATATCACAAAACAAGAACTATAGGCATTACAAAGAAAAACACAAAAGTAGAATTTTAGTCACCTCTCTTAGTCTTTGACAGACCAGAAAGAAAAAAAATTAAGGAATAATATAGAAGATCTAAGTGACATAATAAAGTAGGACTAACTATAGATCAAACTCTGTTCCCTGAAATAAAAACTACGATCTATGTTTACATAAAACCATCATAAAATGACCAACAGCCCCAATAAAAATCACAATTAATTCCAAAATGTTAAAATAATACAAGCAACATTCTCTGATCATAATGTAAAAACCCCTAGAAATTAATAAATAAAATCAAAAATAAAAATATACTTATTAATTATGTGACTTTGTACAAGTTACTTATCTTTCAAAGCCTTCATTACATCAACTGCAAAATGAAAATAATACTGAAATTATAGGGTAATTTTGACATTTTTTTTAAATTTTAAGACATTATTCAAGTAAAATATTATCCATGAAAAATCATATTCCTCTTCACACTTGAGAAGTGACTTATTTGGCAGCTCTGAACATTTGAGCAACTTGGTCTATACTGTCTACATATGGCTATTTAAATAAATCAAATTAAATTATAAAATTTTAGATTCCAACATTAGCAGCACTTAAAAAACTCATTAAAAACATTATGCGAAATGAAAGAAGCCAATCACAAAAGACCACATATTGTATAATTCCATTGATATGAAATATCCTGAATAGGCAACTCTATAGAGACAGAAAGTACATTAGAAGTTGCCCAGCACTTGGAAGGGGTGTGAGAGAGCAGTGAGGGACTGCTAATGAGTAGAAGTTTTCTTTCTAGAGTGATGGAGCTGTTCTAAAATTAGATTATGGGGATGGAAGCACAAATCTGTATACTGAAAACCATCAAGTGATGCACTTTAAATGGGTGAATCTTCTGGTATATAAATTATATCTCAACAAAGCTGGGGTTTTTTAATTGTGAAAAAAAAAGTTCATTAGCTACATGTGGCTAGTGGCTACCATCTTGGACATCATAATATTTCCGTCATTGCAAACAGTTCTGTTAAATACTACTCACTTAGCTGATACTGAGCAAATCAAACAAATATCCAGAAGTTCACAAAAATTATTTAAGCTTTACTTCAGCAAATTAACAAGGTCCTCCTAACGAGAGCCTCAGATGAATTTTTTTTCTCACTTCACTTACTAATTATACTAAAAGATCATCTCTCACTTAATATAATCCAAATACATTAAGGTGCTAATTGAATATGCTGAATAAGCTGTGCATACTAATTGTCACTAATAAGTTTAATGCTGATTGCTTAAGTTTATAACAGCTACTCACCTACATAGTGGTTCAAGTCAACTTGATATCCCTCACTCTTCATTAAGAAAATGTGTTTCATTAACTTGATGTCATTATATGTGAGCTCAGAGGATTTACACCATGGGTAGTCCTTTTAACGTTCAAAAGTATACTAAATGTGAATCCTGAACAAACTGCTCATGCAGTTGAAGGTGACTCTTACATCATCCTCAGTCTTCCAATGATGCTTAGAGTATTCCAATATGGTAAGCTTTGAATCAATAAGTACTTCTATGTCTATTACAATTCTTTACTCCTTCAGTATATTTTTAAATACCTAGCATTAATTATAGTCTTATGATCCTAGACAATTCTTCTCTGGGCTTCAGATTCCCCTTCTCAAAATTAAGGTGAGGGGGAAGGGTAGAGAAGTTGGTAGCCTAATGACAAGTTTATGTCACCTTTTCCCTCCCAGTTGAGGAAACTCTACCTAAAAAATACTGGAGATTAGAACTTAATTGTTCTCACCATGAGTAGAGAAATGATAATTATATGACATGATAAAGGTGTTAGCTAACACTACAGCAGTAATCATATTATAATATATAAATGTATGAAATCAACACATATACCTGTTATTTACACAATGTTATCTTTTAATTATATATCACCAAAAAAAGTAAGGCTCACCTGGGGAGCTTGGAAAGGTCACAAATATACCTAAGAAATGATTTTTTTTTTAATGACTATGTACCATTGTGAGCAATGTCAGGGAGAAGAAAGGAAAACCAGCTGCTCCTTCCCTGCTTCAGTACGAGGTAAAGACCACATGCCCTGAGACAGCCCAGAAAGAAGAGCATGGATCTTTCTGCAAATGAAGAAGAACTCCCTCAAATGCCAATGTAAGAGAGGTTGGTTGACCCTGCATGGACGGCAGTGCTAAAGGAAAATGACCATCTTGAGCTAATTCAATAAGCACTGAACAAGACTGTAACAATCTGATTGTTCCTTCCCCCTCACAGCTTAGAAACCTAAGAACAGAGATTTTCCATCCCTGACTTGATACAGAGATTCCATCTTGTCTGTCCTTCTGAGGTTGGCGGGACTACTGGAAAATAAATATCTGTCTTACTTTTCACCATCCCTAATCCACATCCATTTCACCTTCCCAGGAGCAAAAAACTACAAGATCTGCCAAAAGCAATAGGAGAAAAGGCCAGGTGAGAGGATTCAGGGACCCAAAAGAGAAAGATTAGGAAAGCCAACCTGTATATGTGTCCCCACTGGGCCAAAGCTAACGGAAGAAACAGAAAAAACCCACTAATGAAGCTTGCAGTAAGAGGATATGTGATCAAAACAATGAGACTCTAAAAAGGGCAAACAAAAAGCTAATAATTGAAAATTAAAATACAATGGAAGAATTAGAATTAGCAAATTACAATTAGAAAACACATTGGCCAAAAAAATAAATAAATAAATAAAGAAGAAGAAGAAGAAGAAGAAGAAGAAGAAGAAGAAGGAAGAGAAGGAAGAGAAAGAGAAAGAGGAATGACAAAACAATTTTATGTCCTGGAAAATCAAGTGAAGTTGTTTCATCACACATAAGGAAAAAAATTTAAATAAAATTATGAATAAAGAATTTAGAGAAAACACCATACACCTATTATAATGGCCAAAATCCAGAACACTGACAATATCAAATGCTGTGAGGATGTGTAGCAACAGGAACTCTCATTCATTGCTGACAGGAATGCAGAATGGTACAGCCACTTTGGAAGACAGTTTGACAGTTCATCAGAAGATTAAACATATTCTTACCACACAATCCAGCAATCACGTGCCTTGGTATTTAAACAAATGAACTGAAAACTTACATCTACACAAAAAACTGCACATGGATGTTTATAGGAAAAACTATATTCATAGTTTCCAAAAATTGGAAGCAGCCAAGATGTCTTTTAGTAGGTCAATACATAAATAAGCTCTGGTATATCCAGAGAATGGAATATTATTCAGCACTAAAAAGAAATGAATTATCAAGCCATGAAAAGACATGAAGGAAACTTAAATGCATATTGTGAAGTGACAGAAGCCAATATGAAAAGGTTACATACTATATGATTCCAAATATGTGACATTCTGGAAGAGTCAAATTATGGAGACAACCACAGCAACAAAAAAATCAGTGGTTTCCAGAGGTTAGAAAGGAGAAAAGGATAAATGGGTAGAGCACAGAAGATTTCTAGGGCAGTGAAAATACTCTGTGTGATACTGTAATGATGGGTACGTGTCATTACAAATTTCTCCAAACTTATAGACTGTACAACACGGAGAGTTAACTCTAATGTAGACCATGGACTTTGGCTAATAATGATATGTCAATGTAGGCTCATCAGTTATGACAAATGTAGAGCTCTGAAGGCAGATGTTGATAATGAGGGAAGCTGCACACGTGAGGGAAGCAGTGGGTATGTGGGAAATCTCTGTCCCTCCTGCTCAATTTTGCTATGAACCCAAAACTGCTCTAAAAATAAAATCTATTAAAAAATAAGTTTGGAGGGGCGCCTGGCTGGCGCAGTTGGTTAAGCGTCCGACTTCAGCCAGGTCACGATCTCGCGGTCCGTGAGTTCGAGCCCCGCGTCGGGCTCTGGGCTGATGGCTCAGAGCCTGGAGCCTGTTTCCGATTCTGTGTCTCCCTCTCTCTCTGCCCCTCCCCCGTTCATGCTCTGTCTCTCTCTGTCCCAAAAATAAATAAACGTTGAAAAAAAAAATTAAAAAAAAAAAATAAGTTTGGAGACACATGAAGAAAACAACTTCTGAAAACATAATATGAAAGAGGTAACAACCAATTAAAGAAATAATAGTACATTTTACTGAATTGAAGAAAAACTTGAACTCAGAGTACAAGAGAATCTCCAGGTAATAGGTGAGTCTAAAGAGAAAAAAAAGATCTATATCTAAATATACCTTTGTGAAATGTCTTAGATTTAACAGTAAAGAGAAAATGATATGACCAGTCCAAAATAAAAACTGGCTTTCAAAGTAAAAAGAATCAGACTTCTCACTGAAACCTTGGATGTCAGGAGACAGAGATATAATCTGTAATATAAAAAAACATCTAGGGGCGCCTGGGTGGCGCAGTCGGTTAAGCGTCCGACTTCAGCCAGGTCACGATCTCGCAGTCCGTGAGTTTGAGCCCCGCGTCAGGCTCTGGGGTGATGGCTCAGAGCCTGGAGCCTGTTTCCGATTCTGTGTCTCCCTCTCTCTCTGCGCCTCCCCCGTTCATGCTCTGTCTCTCTCTGTCCCAAAAATAAATAAACGTTGAAAAAAAAAATTAAAAAAAAAAAAAAAAACCATCTAGGAGTCTTAGTCTTGGGCAAGAAAATGTTTGCAAATAAAATAAAACAACACTATTTTCAGTAATGGTAAGAAATATACCAAAAACAAAAGAAGATAAATGGTTGAACATAAAAGAAACAGGCAAAGTGTATCAAGTAAATGCAAAAATTATATAGAGATAGAGCAAAAGAATATAAAGTGAAATTCAAAATAGTATTTTACGCTTTAAAAATTATAATCTCTGAACAATATGTAAAAACTGCATATTTATGGAATAAAAATGAAAGCAAAATACATAAAACAAAATGAATATTAAAAACAGGACACTGATAAACTATGACAGGAATTTTATATATCTAAGTATTTGAGATCATATAAATGAAAACTATGTAAAAATATGCAGGATTTGAATAATGTAATCCTAAAGTTGGACTAAAAAATACACATTTTTTAAAGAGAGTATTTTACCCTTTAAGAGACAATAAACATCCTTCCTTCATTACTAGAAATATTTGCAAAAATGTGATCATTTACTAGACCAGAGAGAACAACCCTATTTCACTCAAGAAAAAAAAAAAATGTCATTTCTTGGACATTATGCAATAAAACTTAAAATCAGCAATAAAAAACATTACCTATGAGAAAGTTATAGAATCATAAGTATAGGAAAATACATAACTTCACATGCTTTTATATTTAAGAATGAGAGACTGACTATAAATATCATTAATATTAAATTTAGGAAACTAGAAAAATAATAAAACAAAAGGAAATAAAAGAAGGAAATTAATATAAATAAAAGTTAAACTTGATAATATAAGATTGGAGACGTACACCTACAGACTCTGAAGCCAAACCGCTGAGTTCTGCAAGGGAGGCAGAATTCTGCCTCTACCGTTCAAGGTCTTCCAGCTAGAATAAGAATTCAATTACATGAGACAGAGTAACAGGAGAAAAAAAAAAAAACACACACACACACACAAAGTTTTATCACACGTGCACGGAGGCCCAATAGTAAAATTGTGACCCCAAAGAAATGACCAAGGCAAGCAGTTTTTACACACTTTAGACAAAAAGATGATATTTTTTTTGAGGAATTTACAGGATAAGGAAAACAGGTGTTTGGGAGGTTTAATTAGTAAGGAATTCTAAGTAGAATTTGGGCCTAGGCAGTAGTTTAATAAAAAAAAAAAAAAAAAAAAAAAAAGTGACAAGGTTAATTTCTACAGCTTTCTCCAAAATCCTTATCTCTGGTGATAAGGATGTCTTTTTACTCAGTACAAGGAGGGTATTTTTCATATGGGAGATTTGTTTCCTGCTTTCGGGGAGACAGATGAGAGTTTGAGTGTCCTTACAATGGCTATTACCCAAGCAGCTTTAATTCAGAATGATAAAAATATGCCATTGGAGTACATTTGGGGGTAGTCTGCCCTGGGCTCCTGCATATCTAATTGCAGCTGTACAGTTTTTGCTGAGTAACTTGGGCAATAGTTTTAATCTCCCTGTGCCTCATTTCTCTCATATATAAAGTGGGAAAAAAAATAATAACTAAAATATAGAGCTATTAAGAGAATTAAATGAATTCAAAGTTGCAGAGATTTTGGACAATGTCTGACAAATGTGTTTATATGCACATCGTTAAATAAAATCATAAAATAAAATAAAAGTAGCGAATAATGATAAATCAAGCACATTGATGTTTTTAAATATTTAAAAATAAATATCTTTGATATGAATTGGCATATTAAAATAAAGTAATAAAATAGATAAGTTCCTAATAATGTGGTCAGATCTCCGTGTTTTATAGGGCAAAAGTAGGAACTGTGTTTTAAGACTCAGGACAAACAAGAGTACTTGATTCCAAACAGAGTAAGCCTAAGAACAAACAGGCAGTTCAGGCTGGGGAAACCAGATGTCCAGAACCCAAAGACCCTGAAAACCATAGAACCACAGCTCTGGTGAGGGTGAATTTGAACACAGCCCCTCCTAATGCAGTCCCAGATGCTTGGCCAGAGAGAACTCTGGAGTCATGTACAGGACAATCTACTTTATCACCCTCCCGACATCTACCCCACCTTCAATGAGTGAGTAATTACTGTGTGTTTCAACCTATTCCTGCACCTAGAGAAGGACAGAAAGCTTCCCAATTCATTTACAATAGCTTGATAAAAGTACAGAAAAGGAAAGGAAAGGAAAGAAGAGAAAAGAAGAGAAAAGGAGAGAAAAGAAGAAAAAAAAAAACCATAGGTCAATTTCACTTCTGAATATAAAATGTTAAGTAAAATATAACAAATTGAATCAAACAGTGTATTTTAAGAAATAATACATAATGACTGTGCAGGGTTTGCCTTATGACTGAACGGATGAGTAAACATTAGTTGATCAATCAAAATAATTCATTATATTAAAAAGCGAAGGAAGAAAATGTTATGTAAAAAGATGTGAAAACAATCTAATTCCTCAGCTATTCCTCAAAAATTATTAAGTAGCAACACTATGCAAGATGCAAGTTTTTATCAGATACTATCATTAAAATTATTTACATTGTGAAATATTAAGAATATTTCTCCTAGAATCAAGAATTAGATAGAGATGTCTTATGTGACTGGTAGTCAACATTTTTAAAGATCTAATGAAAAAGAAAATATAATTATTTTTATAAATGAAATGCTTATATACATCCAGGAGACTCAGTACCAAACCAGTTAGCACTGAAAAGGATAGAAAAATGAAGGAGGGGAATCTTAATTCACAGCAACAAAAATTATAATATACCCGAGATAATCCAAATCAAAATAACCTATATTTCTAAAACCACAATAGTTTATCAAAGAACAGAATGTAAAACCTGAATAAATGAGGTAAAATAAAAGCAATAATTCTTCCTAAATTAACATAGAAAATTTAGTGCAATTATAAACAAAATTCCATAGTTTTTTTTTTTTTTTTTACTTGTATGTCTAGGTATGTCTAACATGTATATGGAAAAATGAAGGCATGGGGTCTGTCGAAAAAATTTTGATAATGAAGAATAGCGACCAGGGATTACTTACATATTATTAAAACTTACTATGAAACTACAACTACATATTATTAAACTCACTACAAAACTGCAGTATGGTATGAACACAGGAATAAGCAACAACATCAGTGAAGCAAATTCAAAAATCAGGAAGCAATCCAAGTATATGAAAGACCTTCATTTATGATAAAGGTGGCATGTCAATTCATTGGGAAAAAAAATAAATTATTCAATAAACAGTGCTGGAAAAATTGGCCATCGGTGTGGAAGAAAACAATCAAATCTAACACCACAAATAATCTTCAACATCAGGATATTTAAATATACTAATATAAAAGTAAAATAAAATACTAGAAGAAAATATTAAGAAAAGTTTTATAATATTGTGATGTAGATGACCATCCAAACAATATAAGAAATGCTTAGCTATAAAAGAAAAAAATTGACAGATTTGATTAGATAAATATTAAAAAACTTCAGTATTGAAGGGAAAAAAACCTGAACAAAGTCAAAAGATAATATTAATTATAATGGGATAAGAACCTATATGCTATTAAGAAAAATACAAACCACCTAATTTTTAAATGGATAAATTATATGAATAAGCAAAGAGAAAATATGAAAAACTATATATAAAAAAGACATTAAATGTCACTAAAAGTCAGATAACAATAACATAACATTTTCTGCCATCACTTAACAAGATTTAAAATGACTGATAACATCCAGAATATTAAAAACATAGTTTAAAGAATACTTGCTTATATTGCTTATAAAATTAATATTTTAATATATACACCCTTTAACCCAGCAATCCTACCTATGTAAATGTATACTACAGAAAAAAAGCGTTAATACTTAATGCAACATTGATTCATAACAACAATTTAAATGTTAGTCATCCAAGTGATGTGATATATATACATATATATAGCATAAGACAAAGATTTGTTGAGTGTAAGAAGAAAGAAGAGGAGAGAGGAATGGAGGAAGACAGGGAAGAAAGGAGGGAGATGCTAACACAGAAACCAACACAAACAGAATCCATCATTAATATTATTACATATCTTTCTTCATGCTTCAAGGAATTAATGCACCAAATGTAAAAGACATAATTTCCCTGGATTCAGAAGAAAAATCATCCTGTGTTTGCATGTTTGCAATAAATTGAAGCAGAAAATTAGATTTCTTTTTTTTTTTTTAATTTTTTATGTTTATTCATTTTTGAGCTAGAGAGAGAGACAGAGTGTGAGCAGGGAGGGGCAGAGAGAGAGGGAGACACAGAATCTGAAGCAGGCTCCAGGCTCTGAGCTGTCAGCTGTCAGCACAGAGCTGGATGCGGGGCCGAACTCAGGAACAGTGAGTTCATGGTCTGAGCCAAAGTCTCGGATGCTCAACCGACTGAGCCACCCAGACACACCTAGAGAATTAGATTTCTAAGCAGAGAATGAGATTCCTATTCCAGCTGCGGACTCCTGCGGACCTGGGTTTCTGCCTGGGACTATATGTGGAGAAGAGGGGCTCTGCTCCTCCGCGACAAACAAGTCCTCATGTTCTCCACTGCCAGTGCTAGCTAGCTCCCCTCCACATCACTTGAACGTGAAGTTTCAGCCCTGGGCCCTTGTCCCCAGTCCGCAGCAAAGATCACATCCCAAGCCAGAGCCCCTTCCATCTACACAGGAGGGAGTGTGCTCAAGTTTCCTCGGCCACTAGACACAAGAGGAGAAGCATGGCTAACTCATAGAGTCCTTTCCCCTGCAGCTGTAGTTTACTCCAAAGAGTAGAGAATCGGGAATAAGCCCAGATGTTGAAGTTTAAAACAAATAATTTGGGAAGTTTAAAACAATGAATATATTGGAAACAATATAAAATCCCAAATACCAAATTAAGTATAAAAGCAAATACTGATTTAAGGTCTCTTTTTCCTTTTTGTTATCTATTTTTGGGGCTGTGATTTTTTTCCTTAATCTTCATGATTTTAACCATCAGACATTTTGTTTTCTTTGTAGTGTTATAAAAGAGTTTTTGGCATCTTGAAGCTTCTGCCAGATTTATTTTGGTTTGTATTTCCACTGAATTTTTCCATCATGTTTGAATTTTCGTAAGGTTAACAATTCCAGAAAACATACAAATTAATTTGGATTCAGGCATACACGAGAGCAGCTCAAATTGAATTTAAAATCACCATTAAGTTACACTGAACTATAAAATGTGATTAAATCGTTCTATAAAAAATGCATTACTTTCCTGAGGAATACACCCAGGAGTTTTGTCACTGGGACATTTGCTTCTTTAGGCCTTTCTGCTGAGTGTGGTTTTATCTGGAACTGCCAGATTTCATTAGGAAAAGATGCACTGATAAACTTAAGACACAGTGCAATGCACCAAGAGACATAAAACATGCAACTTTACACACAGAGGTACACACTATTTGTAGTAGTCCAAATTGGTACCCTAGAAAGAAGAATTCTGGTAAATTCTGTTTCACACGTCTCTCACCAAATGAAGTTAAAAAACAAAAGGTATTTTCTACAGTAAATTCCTGACAAGAGTGAACTTCTCTTTTACCTAGGCATATCTGAACACCAAATCCTCCACTTTTAATTGTATACATTTGATGATCAGAATATTTTTCTAGACTAGCTTCCAGCCCTGTACAATTTCAAACCTTATTTCTCCTCTAGGTATCCTATGGCCAGAGACAGTAGAACATCACAGATCACGATGCAGCTTCTGGTCTTGCAATTTCTGATGACCCAGGTAAGTTGGCCCAAAATGTCCTAAGAGAATTCCTGGAAGTCACAGCACAACCTGAACACGGATAGATACATGGAACTGACTGCAAATCACATAAATAATCCCACTGAACCCACTGAAATCTATGCCCCCCTGAAGCTCTTATTAGTCAGATCCCAAAAACGCTTTGGCCAGTCCACAGCCACCCAACATAAGGGTAGGTGTGACTGCAAGAAAGTTATGGTGGAACTAGACAGCAGCCCTGATTGTAAATAAAATATTTAACTTTTGCAAATTAAAAAAAAAACTGTATAATCACACAACACATTGCTAGCAAATCTTCCCAGGATCTTGGAAGAGCCCTAGGCAAGTGAGGGTCTTGAAGATTGAGCTTTGTAAGTGTCACAGTGAATCTGCCTCTGGAGAGAAGATAACATATTTTCATATTGACAAACTTGCCCATTCATCAAATCTGCTTACTATTAACTCTTCTATCCTTAGATTCATGTCCCATTATTACCATCCATTACCAATCAGCAGTTGGTTGATATACCAACCAACAGTTCCGTTCTTTCTGAGAGGAAAGCAAAATCTTTAGTTTGATTTCATTATACATGTTTTCGGGTTTGTTTTTTTTTTATTTCACACAGTTGCAAGAGGCAAAGGGTCATTTAAAAATGAAGTATCTGGCCCAGTTCAACTAAGGGCAGTGTCACCCAGTCTGAGGCTCAATGGTAGAAGGCACATAGGGGCCAACTTTGTGGGGACAAGAACAAAGGATGTGTGATGGTAATAGGTCACCGTGAGCCAGAGGATGAAAGAGGCCTCACTGAGTTTAGGCAGAATTGGAGGCTCTGAAGGGAGATAAGCAGCTGCCTCTGCGGGGGGGGGGGGGGGGGGGGGGGGGGGGGCTCTCTCTTCCTGAGATCAAATTGCTGAGGAAGCAGAGAGTGGGTGTGTCTAGCTCCAAGGTGAGGCCACTCCCCAGGCCACTCCATGCCTCATGCCCCAGGCAGGGCTCCATCTGGGTCCAGGTGACCAGAGAGTCCCTGGAAAACATGGTTGAGTGTTCTGTAATTGGTGCCCCTGGTCCCCCACCCATTTTTAGTCATTGTGGGTGTCCTCTCCCTCCTGGGACCCTGAGGCAAAAAGAGGATGGTGGGGAGGCTGGGGAGCTCAGTCGGTTAAGTGTCTGACTTCAGTTCAGCTCATGATCTCATGGTCTGTGAATTCAAGCCCTGTATAGGGCCCTGTGCTGACAGCTCAGAGCCTGGAGACTGTTTCGGATTCTGTATTTCCCTCTGTCTGCCCCTACCAGACTCACGCCTCTGTCTCTCTCTCTTTCTCTCAAAAGTAAATAAACACTAAAAAATTTTAAAAAGGGGGGAGGGGGGAGGGTGGCACCTGGGGATGACAAGGTTTACCCACCTGCAGTGAGCCCAGGGCCATGAGATGCCATGCATCCTTCTACATGGTAAGAAGGAGCCTCTAGGAGCTGTCTTGATAAAAATCCTGAATAGCATGTGGACATGCTTAACATCTCCAGGAGGAAACTGCAGTCACAATTGTGCCAGAGAGTACGCTATGTTCAAGTAGGCACCAACATTTCAGAGTAACTTTATCCAGATCAACAAAAAAGAAGTGATCAATGTGTACACCCAAGTGGGAATGCTAACTCTGAGTGTCACACTCCCCAGGGTCAAGCTTCGTCCTCACCAGCTCCACACTTGGAAAAGAACATGCTAAAGTGGTGGGGCCAACCAAGGCAAAAGCAGCAAGCCTAAGAAGACCTTAGAGCTAACCATGCTGCTTCTCTGGAAGTGGGTAAAGTTATCCACTCATGACCATGAAAAAAAGCTCCACCTGAAGCTTGGCCTGCTTACTCTTCTAACTTAAGCTGTGTGTCCCTTCAGATACAAGAGATCTTTTCATTTATTGGAAAAAAAGTTATTCACCTCCTAAAACCAACAGCAAAGGGTTATGCCAATACTCAGGCCATTTCATCTGGGGACAAAATGGACAGCACTGCCATTAAAAAAGAACAAGCCCAGGGTGCCTGGGTGGCTCAGTCAGTTAAGCTTCTGACTTCAGCTCAGGTCATGATCCCAGGGTTGTGGGATCAAGCCTCACATTGGGCTCTACACTGAGAGTAGAGCCTGCTTAAAATTCTTTCTTTCTTCCTCTGCCCCTCTCCCCACTCTAATGTACTCTCTGTCTCTGAAAGACAGAGAGAGAGAAACAGAGAGAGCTCAAAACAGACTTATTTGCCCCCATGACAGCAAACCAAGACTTAATTACAGTTTCAATTTATCATAGGAAAATGTGACCTTTTAACCAGCAATCTAAAATTTCCTGGCCAGCACTAGTGATGTAATCTGCATGATAAAAACCCCCTTTGTTCCCTTCCCCCCCAAAATGAAGATGTTCTGGCCTGAAACAATCCTTTCTTTTTTGCTATAATGTTTTCAGCCCGTTTTCCTACCTATAAAAACCTTCCATTTTGTACAACTCATTGGAGCATCTCTCTATTTGCTAGATGAAATGCTGCTAGATTCATGAATCACTTGACAAAGCCAACTAGATCTTCAAATATACTCTATTAAATTTTGTTTTATAACACTGTGTTTGAGGCAGAGAGGCATCTAGCAGTTATCTCAAAAGTTGGGCAGGATCCAATCTATGACTAGCTCAGGGTCCTCCATGAGTCCAAGAAAAACTGCCCTTTGTTGAAGAACATTAGAGTCCATTTGACCACAATGACCACAATGTCTAAAAATAAGACACCCAGCAGGACTGATTCTTTATTAAAGAACCTCAAAGCCCACCATGCTTCACATGCTTCAGAGGTGAACATTATGTCTAAGACTGTGGAGGAGAGCAGCATGGCAGAAATCCCTTGTACCATGACACCTGAGACCAAGGAGACAGAAAACTTTGAAGCCCATCAGAAGGACTGAAAGCATAGGAACCAAGCTGTTTCCAGCTTAGTCTCCTTAGTTATAAATAAATAAAATCATACAGTCTGAGAATGAAATGTTATTTTTTTTGAAGTGCTCTCTTTTTAAGTTTACGTATTCCATAGCATAGTAGAGACCTCACAGTGGATTCCATGACATCAACTGTGCTGCAGTCTGACACCCCAGTTTTCTAGTAGAACAGAGCCCTACCTCACACCCATGTCAATAGAGACAGAGGAGTGCCCAATCTGCCTCAACCATTATCTGCCTTTGGTTTCCCCCAGTTATGGCTGAAAGTCATTCTGTGGGCTGAGACGCACCACCACCTCCCTCTCGTATTCCTTGTTTTACCTCTGCAAGTCCCTGAATATAAAATTAAATCCTGTCCACTAATAAAAAAAAAAGAACAGGATTCATGTCCCCTCCAGAATATTCAGGGAAGGGAGGAAGTACACAGCATTTGTGGACAATCAGATTAAGATTACCATCTAGACTCAGCAATTCCATTTTTGGATATAAACCCTCACACATTTACCTTAGAAGACAACTGTGAAATGTTTTTAGCAAAACAATTTATAAGAACAAAACATTGGAAATAGCCCTAATTGTCCATCGCCTGGAAAATGGGATACTATAACAACAATGGCAGCTACATTGGAATGAATGAATCTCACTGTTGAGTATCAAAAGCAAGTCACATAAGAACACCTGTGTTATAGTTCTATCTATAAAATAGTTCAAAATAGACTATTTAAAGCATATAGTTGGCAAAATTAGAGGAACACAGTTATCTGTAGGTGGAAAGGAGGGAGATATCATCAGAGTTTGTATGCAAAAGCTACAATAGTGTTAGGATTGTTCTCCCTGATAAGCAACGAGGAGGGTAGTCAAATATTGCTTAATATTTTCACATTTTGACACTTCTGAAATCAGGAGGATCTTAAAAGATACCTACCATTGTCATAGAAATCTTAACCAATTTCTGTGTTGACAGTATGTGATATTAAATAGAAGTCTGAGAAATATTTGTAATAAGTACAAAATAGAAACTCAAAGGGACAAGATAAGATGTGTCCATAGGTCATGGTCTTAGACTTACAGTTCAACTGAAACATTGGCATTTATTCTGATTCTCACATCAAAGTGGCCACCAAAAGTATTTCCCAAGTTGTTTATAGCTTTGGATGGAAACTTAAGAGTAATCTTCAAAGACATTTTTGAGTATTCTTTTGGCATAAGTAGATAAATAAGCAGTTGAAATATTGCCCATAGTTCTGTGAGATTTACTAAAAATCTAAGTTTAACAAAAGAATTTTTAGTACAGTGGTCACGTAGTTACTAGAAAAATGTAAACCCAGTGACATCCAGCTGAAGGTCACATTTTTTTTTCAGAGCTTCACATACTGCCCAGCAGGGGTAAGTAAATCTCTTTGTGTTTCTGAGAACCTTCAGTTCCTTGGCCACTATCCCAGTATTACAGTAGAGTTCTACTATAAAATATAAATAAAACAATTTCATTCAAGGGTTGCTCTGCACACCAGAGTTAGGGAAAAAGAAAAAGAAGCCCTTTTTTTTCTTTAGCTTTAAGCCACTATGTTGTTTAATGTCTAAAATATAAGCTAAAACTCTCTTTCCATTTAATACCAATTCAAGTATAAAGACCCTCTCTGGCACTTTTAGGTCCACGTTTCATTTATGGGGAAGATTCCTGGAGTAGTAGAAAGCAATTCTTTGTACATTATAAGAAAAGATGAAGAGAGGTGTAGAATTGGTGAAGAGGGATACAATTGGGAAAATAAAAGTGAAAGAAAAAGTAACTAACCATTTTCTTTGTCCACAGAGGCATAAAAAAACAACAACAAATGTACCAGAAGCTAGACAGAGTGAGAGCTCACTAAGAAACACCCAAATAGAGGGGCACCTGGCTGGCTCAGTTCATAAAGAATGTGTCTCTTGATCTCAGGGTTGTGACTTTAAGCCCCATGTAGCGCCTACCTTTAAAAAAAAACCCTCAGCTGAACTGCTGAAATAAACAGAAGAGTTACTTTTGATTTTTTTTTGTAAAATAATTATTTCTATTCCATTCAGAAATAACCTGGGCATAGATCTGGTACCTTCATCCACATGACCCACATCCCTACCTTCCCTAAATAGACTTATAACACATAAACATCAAGGTAAATTGTTAAACTTCAAAACCAATCTGTTCTCATAGGCATGAGGAGGATAATTGTTTGAAAGAAAGAAAGAAAGAAAGAAAGAAAGAAAGAAAGAAAGAAAGAAAGAAAGAAAGAAAGAAAGGAAAGAAAGAAAGAAAGAAAGAGAAAGAAAGAGAGAAAAAGAAAGGAAAGTGATAGACCTTGTTTATAAAAACCAGTGTGGTCACCTGCAGGAAGAGGTGACATCACATGAACATAAGGCAGACAGAAATGCCAGCCAAGTGACCAGCCTTATGTTAGCCAAGAAAAGTCTGGCCACCAGATTTTACAGGAAGAACTAAAACAGAATATGGGAAGTGGACCATCTCTCAGAATCCAACACAGCTCAGCAAAAGGCTTATCCCATCCCTAAGCAGAAAGTGTTTACTGATCTTTTTTCTTGGATTCTACCCTTAACAAGACTCAAGGGTTCCACCTGCCACCACTACTGTGCACTTCTGTCCATTCTCTCTTAGATGGCTTCCACTCCATCACAGTTTCTACCTCGAACTCTCATCTGATTTTTGTGTTGTCTGCTCCTCAGACATCAAGCCACACTATAAAACTGCTACCAAATCACCAATGGTCTCTCTGCATAAATATCAAGCTTCCATTGGCCAAAGTTTCATACCAGAACAATTTAAAGGGTTCTGGTCAGGCTATGGACTGGCTATCCTTGCATCAAATGCCCTCTCTTGGTCAGACCAGCTCTGGACAGAGGCGATGGTGCAGGATGGGGCCTATCAGCTCTATGCCTAAGCAGCCTTTCAGAAGAGAGTTTTGTATGAGGATTGGCCTCTTCAATGCAGAAGACACAGTATACATAGCATCCTCCATCACACAATTTCACATTCTGATATTGTCTGGGGCTCATCACACAAAACTTCAATTTGCTTTTAAGCCTCAATTCTAGCTTAGGTTTTTCTTCTTTTAATATTTTAAAGATCTATTGAATTTCTATGCTAAAGAAAGTAATGTACTAGGTATTGGGCATGAGGGGAGGGAAATAAAACATTCTAGCAAAAAAGACATTACAAAAAAAAAGAAACGAAAGAAAAAGGGAGGGGCAAATGCCAGGTGTGGGAGGTGCAGCGTAGCCTTCAAGAAGGGGTCACAAGTTAGTCTCAGGCTGACCGGGGTTCAAATTCCAGTTTTGACATTTCCTAGCTGTGGATTTTGGATTTTGGACAAGTTGCTTACTGTCTCTGAACTTTAGTATCTTTACTATAAAACAAACATAGTAATAGAACCTATTACAGGAATCCCCAGGATTGGTATTTAAATACTTAAGTGAACACACACACACACACACACATGTATATGCATACATACATAGATCCTGGGATATCACATTCACCCAGAACTTTTTTTTAAAATTTTTTTTAATGTTCATTTAATTTTGAGACAGAGAGAGAGAGACAGAGCATGAACAGGGGAAGGTCAGAGAGAGGGAGACACAGAATCTGAAACAGGCTCCAGGCTCTGAGCTGTCAGCACAGAGCCTGACGCGGGGCTCGAACTCACGGACCGCGAGATCATGACCTGAGCCAAAGTCGGCTGCTTAACCAACTGAGCCACCCAGGTGCCCCACCCAGAACTTTTAAATTATGTTTTGCAAAGAGGAAAAAATGCCTTAGTTCTTGGCCAAGTCCAAAGGGATAATGGAGAAATGTCTCAGCAAAACACGAAGACTACTTCTTTCCTTTTGACAACATTTATTCTTTACTGCCTACATCCTGTACCCACTTATGATCCAATCAGTGAGTGAGTGTCATAGCCCAAACCAACCCTTCCTATAGCCTGAACTCCATCCAAGGAGTGGTTTTACCAATCTCTCGTTACCAACAATTACAGGATCACTTGCAACAAATGCTTAGACCTGTAATCAGTAAGTATTCTGGAGCCATTTGGAGTGTGTGGAAGAGAAGGCAGTGTTAAATATTCCATTTTCTCCTCTACATTTCCTGGCCCTTTTATAGTTAGGTAAGAACATGTTCTAGTTCTGGAGAATTAAATATGAACAAAAGTGACATGCATCACTTCTGGGTTGAGGTAATAAAAAGTTTATGTGCTTTTTTTCTCTGTCTTTTTTCTCTGTCTCTGTCTCTGACTGGCAAAAATCCAATGGGAATAAATCTTTGTTGGGCTAAGCCCCAGCAATTTCAGGCTTAATTTGTTACTAAAGAATAATCTGGCTTCTACTGACTAATAAGAATGGCTTTCAGTACTACAGAAAATTATTACTTTTTATTTTTTTAATGTTCATTTATTTTTGAGAGAGAGAGAGGGAAAGAGACAGCATGAGAAGGGGAAAGGCAGAGAGAGAGGGAGACACAGAATCTGAAGCAGGCTCCAGGCTCCGAGCTGTCAGCACAGAGCCCGGTGTGGGGCTCAAACCCACGAACTGTGCAAATTATTAAACTGATCTAAATAAAGATGCTTTTTGAATTCCAGGAGGCAAATAACGTAAATTTTCTTGTCACCTCACCAAAATCACCAGACTAAGGGCACCTTAAGTCAGTTAAGTGTCCAGCTCTTGATTTCAGTCATGATCTCATGGTTCATGAATTCGAGCCCTGCGCTGGTCATCCCAGAGCCTGCTTGGGATTCTCTGTCTCCCTCTCTCTGTGCCCCTCCCCCACTTGCATACTCACATGCTCTTTCTTTCTCTCTCTCAAAATAAATAAAAATAAGCTTAAAAAAGTTATAAAAATAAAAGATAAAGACACCAGTCTCAATTCCCTTTTTTAGCTGCTTCAAGTCCAGGGGCTGCAGAGGCTGGACCACAGATGGCGATGTAGCAATGTCAAGAAGACAGAAGACAATGTGTCATGCATTCCACAAACCATCAAGGCTAATAACGCACAAAGTATTCTTATTGTGCCAAGTTCTTCTTCGGCCAAAATGTCCATTATTTAGGTTACTTTTGGGTTCAGCGTTTCCATTAACAGCTAATAACCGTAGAGCACTTGTGGTTCTACGCACTTTGCAGGTAATAACTCATTTAATCCTCATAACAACCCTGTAATGTTGATACATTATTATCCCCATTTTCAAGATCAAGAAACTGAGGCAGTGTGGTCTCTCATCGTTTGGAGGAGACAAACTGGTTCATGGTCAAGTCAGAAGCTAATTATGTAGTATTGGGTCTGCAGACAGATTCACTTCACGATGTTGTTGAGATACTAAACAGCATAGCATTTGTAAAAAAAAAAAAAAAAAAAAAAAAAAAACCACCTCAACCACAGTAAACAGCCAACAAGTATTTGCTATGATCATGATGATACTGATGCCAATGACTGAGAATGGAGCCAGTCATCCTTGAGTCTTCAAGAGAGAAATGTGTTCCGTTGCCACTTGGGCACTGTGGTCTGTGCTCCACTGATATGAACAGATATAATTCCAAAGACAGGAACTAAACTCCAATCAAGCTGAAAGAAAAGGCATCGAAGTAAGACTAAAAGTGCCCATAAGTTCTGTGCTATGTACCATTTAGGCAGTTGCTGGTTAATGTATTTCTCATGTTCCTGTCACTAACATAAATAATTTATACTAATAATCACTATAAAGACATTGTTATTATCCAAAATGACAGATAACCATATGGATGCAAGAAGTGTTTCCTGTAAAGGACTGTCTGGTGTCCTGGGCAATGCGTACTTGAATATCAATTCAAAAGTGATGACACATGAAGTTAAGTTTTAATTATTTTACTCAGAACATACAACTTGTCAATCCTAGGGAATATAAATCCCTTGTCAATAAACAAAAGGGAAGCCATGAAATTGAGGGAGGATGTCAGGCAATGAGTGTGATTTTTAGATGTTAGATGTATATCACATAGAGTATTATAAACAGCATCAAGTAAATCTGCACGTTGAATACTGAATGTGGGAATAATATAAGGGCTCCGGTTTGCTGTTCACAAATTATTCTGTGATATTTTAGAAATATTTCATAGACTAGGGGGCTTGGGTGTCCCAGTCAGTTGAGCATCTGACGATCGGTTTCAACCCAGGTCATGATCTCACCGTCATGGGATTGAGCCCAAGTTGGACTCTGCATTGACAATGCCGAGCCTGCTTGTGATTCTCTCTCTCGCTCTTTCTCTGCCTCTCCCCTGCTCTCTCTTTCAAAAATAAACGAATGAACATTTTAAAAGGAGAAATATTTCAGACAATGATTTCTGACACCTGCCACTTACACAGGTACTGTCCTTTACTTTGCCATAAGCACCAACACAAGAAACTAGTCAAAAAGCCAAGAGAATAACCAACGTGGCTTGTGCATCTCTCTGTCTGAGCATTTTGTCATAATTTCTAAAGAAGCTGACTTTTTAAAATATTTATTTATCTTGGGGAGAGAGCAAATGGGGGAGGGGCAGAGAGAGGAGGACAGAAGATCCGAAGCAGGCTCTGTACCGACAGCAGTGAGCCCGATCTGGGGCTCAAACTCATGAAACCTCTTGACATGACCTCATGACCTGAGCTGAAATCAGAAGCTCAACTGACTGAGTCACCCAGGTGCCCCTAAAGAAGCTGACTTTTAATATAAGACTGCATATTATATATCATGCCATCTTAAGTAAAATGGAGTTTTTTAACTTTTCAAATATAAAGATATAGCTTTTAGTTCACAAGTCAACTGGGAAAGGGAGGGGAGGCAGAAGGCCATCGTGGCATCTATTTTAACGCATTTTTTTAGTATATCATAAGCCTTCTTTTATTTCAGTTTATATGTTTCTTTATTTCTTCACTGTTATTATCCAAAGACCCTTATAAGAATTAGTGAGTTAGACCAGAGTTGACCAGATGGCCTAATTATTCTATAAAAGTAATTTCTCATTAAAAAAAAATCGCATTGATCACAATTTGAGGATTCTAGGCAACCACAGAATGAATCTGAAAACTGCTAAAGAGAATGAACACTTACCCTGTTTTTCCTGCATGACCTAAGCATCTGAATAACAAACACTTAATGAGGAAAGTGTGTCTTTAGAGAAGCATTATAGCTAACAAATGAAAAAAGAATGATAGATTTTAAATATGACTATTTTACAAACACTAATGAATTAATGCATCTATGCACTGATCATCAATGACAGCCAACATCACTAAAAGAAAGCAAGATATTTTGTGTGTCCTGTTGTAAGTATACATTACCTATGAAGTAACCTTGTCATGAAAGTCAAACCTGAATTTCATCAAGCCTCTAGATCCTACCACCAACTTACAGAAAAGCAGGGGGTCAGAGGGAAGTGTTAGTTTCACAGGTATGTGATCAGGAAAATCCAGACTGTAGGAAATTCTATAGAACAAAGAAACTCACCCCTTCCACAAATACATTGCAAGTGGAAAAAAGAGATAATGAAGATATAGTTAAAAGACACTTGAGAGCTATATCAAACAATTGCAATGTATTACATTCATTTAGAACTTATTCAAACAAATTGTATATTAAAATAATTTAAGAGGCAGGGAAATCTGAACACAATTATAATTAATTGTAAAACCAAAGTTTACTCTTAAGTGTTACAATGGTATGTAATTATTTTTAAAGCATATCTTAGAGCTAGAGATTTTTAAATGATACAGTGTATAGAATTTGCTTCAAAATAATCTGGGGAATTGGTGAGGATAGAGAGGAAATATGATTGGCTAAGAGCTGGTGATTATTGGAGCCGGGCACAGAGTATATGAAGGTTCCGATGCTATTCCTCCCGTGTTTGTGTGTTTCACATTTTTCATAGTACACGGTTGAAAAACATCTCTCTTTCAAATTTTAAAACTCAAAGGAAATCAGGCTGACCATAAAAGTTTGAAGGTGATCTGGAAGCTCAAATCCATTGCCTAAAAAATGATGAGTTCTTGTTATTTTCCACTGCAAATCATAAGCAAAAGCCCAATTTTGTTTCCATTTCCATTACACCATATGGGTTGGATGTTTGCAGAGGAGGAATTTTTCTCATCCAAACTCAATTTCAAGAAATGTCTTTGATCCATTTTTCTGTAAATTCAAGCAAGAATTTAAAAATTAAAGAAAATATATGCAGTACAACAGGTAGATAGGGAAGTCTGCAATGATAATAGTGATATTCATCTTTTACCATCAAAGGAGATATATATATATATATATATATATATATATATATATATATATGGTGTTTGCCTTCTCCTGAGGAAATAATAATTTTGCCTTGAAGCAGATAATGTGCTATTTCACGTACACGGAGGAGATCTAGATAAGACACAGCCCTGCAGCCTTAGTGGTAATAAGGAAATACAGGTGGATTTTCACTGACCAAAAAGAAAACATTTATTTAATCAAAAAATCAACAAGTTTCTTACACTTACAGTGTACTTTATCTTTTTAGGCAATGATTTTCTATATAAAGCTTCACTGGTTATGTTTATCCTTTGATTCATTGGAAATAAAATAATAATGTTAATCACACTTTTCTCTGCTATGTCAATATTTATAATTTCACTTTTGAATTCTGAAAATTTGGATGGTAGGTAAGCTGCATTTTACCTACACCTAAAAACCTTTCTTCAAAAATCTTTAATTCACTGGTTTATTCATTAAAACAATGAACTAAACGTGGTGTTAGATATACATTGGTGAATAATAAATAGTCTGTGGTTCTTTGAGCTTATGGCATGGTTACAGAGATAAATAACCAAGTAATTAAACTATAAACGCACATTTTAAACTGTGATAAAAGCTTTGAAAGAAATAGTCAAGGTTAAGCGATATATACAATGAGTGAATTCTCTGACATTTATTCATTTACAAATGCTCACTGGGACTTCTGTTTCTTGTCAAGATTGAGTAACAGGGACCAGAGTTTTCCTCCCACCTGGGAAAAAATTAAAAAAAAACATATATACATATAAAAACAGTGATGTTGAAACATTGAATATCAAGAATTCAGGACAGTTGTTTCTGAAAAAAGGGAAACAAATGATGTGAGCCCTCTGATTACCTCAGCTGATTGCTCAGAGATTTCCAGGCAGCAGCAGAGGAAGCTGGAACACAAGTGGATTCCAGGACTCTCCCTGAGTTGAGGAGTCAGAGCCAGGAGCCAAGGAGGCCAAAGCAACTAGAGTTCACAGGGAAGAGTTTCACAGAGATTGAGATCTGCAGACAGAGCTCCTGAGATCTGCAAATGGCACCTAGCCCTTGAGTCTTCAGGTAGTACCGAGCAGTATATCTGAATAAAGACTGTGGGTTGTACCCAAGGCAGGAGAAAAAAACCAAGAGGAGTGGAAGGAAGAAACTCTGTCACTCACCCAAGGCTGAGGATGTCATATGTTCTCACTCAGTAGGGTAGAAACTTCATAGCACACGACACATCAGGTAAAGGAGTCAGAGGCAATTATTCCAATACTGGGAAAAAAAAATTAGGCAAACAATAAAAGCTGCATCATCCCATTTAAAAAAAAGAAATGAAAGCAAGCTTTAAAAAGATCAAGATGTATCCAAGAAACTTACTTGTGTCCCAGAAAGTTCAAGAGAGTTTATAAACCACAAGAACATGTAGAACATAACAAAGTAAAATTCATATTCTATAAAAGGCATATTATGGCATTCAATGTTAAAGTTACAAGGCATGCAAAGAAGCTAGACAATATGACTCTTCAATTGCAATAAACCTAGAAATAACACAGATAATAAAATTAACAAACAAGGACTTTAAAACAATTATCATAACTGTATTCCATAACTTACAAAGGCTAGAGAAATTATTGATGGTGTTAAATAAGGAAATAAAAGATCTAATAATGACTCATCAGACTTGTAAAAATGAAAGATACAATGCTTGAAATGAAAATTACAGTGGATGGGATTAACAGCATATTGGGAAAAGATCAGTGAACTTGAAGACATAACAATAAAAACAAATCAGACAGAATGAAACACAGAGAGAAAAAAGATTGAAATTTAAAAAGTAAACAAAACTCCAGAGATGTGGACAAATACAAGTGACATAACATACATAAAAGAGAGAAGGGAGAGGGGAGAGAAAAAAAAAAGTTTGAAGAAATAATGACTGATGATATTTTTGTAATTTGATGAAAATTGTTAGACCACAGATCCAAGAAGCTAAAGCATGAATAAAACTACATCAAGGGATGTACAGTCATGATCAGATTGCTTTAAACCATAATAAAGAGAAAAATCTTAAAAGCAGCCAGAGGAAAGACCATTACATACAAGAGAGCAAAGAATAATGACAGACTTCTCAAAAACTATGTAAGCCAGCAGACAATGGAGAAAGATTTTTAAAGTACTAAATTCTTAAAATATCACTAACATAAAACAACAGTCACAGAGATGAAGAAAAGATTAAGGGCTCCCAGGGCTAAAGACAGGATGGATTGAAGCATGTGTGTGGCTGTGAAAAGACTGCATGAGGGAGCTTTGTGGTTACATGTGATAAAACTGCATACAATTATATACTCATACAGGTGCGTGCAAAACTTGTGAAAATATTAATCAGGTGTATGGACTGTATCAATGTCAGGTTCCTGATTTTAATATTGTACTATAATATGCAAGATGTTACCTTTAGGAGAAACTGAGTGCAGGGTATAAAGAATCTCTCTACTATTTGCAAGTATCTGCAGTCTATATTTACTTCAAAATAAAAACGTTAAAAAATAAGACAATATAGGGGCGCCTGGGTGGCGCAGTCGGTTAAGTGTCCGACTTCAGCCAGGTCAGATCTCGCGGTCCGTGAGTTCGAGCCCCGCGTCAGGCTCTGGGCTGATGGCTCAGAGCCTGGAGCCTGTTTCAGATTCTGTGTCTCCCTCTCTCTCTGCCCCTCACCCGTTCATGCTCTGTCTCTCTCTGTCCCAAAAATAAATAAACGTTGAAAAAAAAAATTTTTTTTAAATAAATAAATAAAAAATAAAAAAAAATAATAAGACAATATACAAAAATTAAAATAATTCAAAATTAATAGAAAAGCACTTTAAGAAAAGGCAAAAGAAATCATTTTAGCAGAAAGAAAACAATACAAATGGAAATCTAGACCTACACAAAGGAGTGAATAGCCCCAGAAATAGAATATGTGAGTCCATTTTAAATCCATTTCCTATATTTGCATATCTTTAAATAATAATGGTCTGCTTTAAGGAAAAATAAGAACGCTCTATTGTGAGATACGTGACATGAGTTGCATATAAAATGTACATATAAGAACCCCAAAGATGAGGAGGGAGGAAATGGAAATGTATTGCTATAAATTTCTTATACCATACATGACATAATACAATATTACTCAAACATGGTCTGTGGTAAATTAAAGAATTATATTGAAACTTTTTAAATATTGATTTTTAAAAAGAAAGGTTGTAGATGGGGCACCTGGGTGGCTCGTTCAGTTGAGCGTCCAACTTCAGCTCAGGTCATGACCTCGGGGCTCATGAGTTCGAGCCCCATCTTGGGCTCTGTGCTGAGAGCTCAGAGCCTGGAGCCTGCCTTAGATTCTGTCTCTGTCCCTCTCTCTGCCCCTTCCCTGATCACACACTGCCTCTCGCTCTCTCTTTCTCTCTCTCTCTTTCATATAAATAAGCTTTTAAAAAAAACTTTTTAAGTCGTAGAAAATATGCCAAAAGGATAATAAAAGTACGTAGTCCAAAAGAAGGCAAAAGGAAAGGGGGGGGGGGGGGGGGGAGAACATATAGGACAAATAGAAGGGAGTCAGATCTGAAACCGTAAAATAGTAACATTGGCATTAAATGTGCATGCACAAAGACACCTGTTATGGATCGAATGTGTCTCTCTAAAGGATATATTCCAGTTCTAACCCCTAGTGGCTCAGTGTGAGCCTATCCAGAAGTATGATGGTTGCTGAAGTAGTTAAGATGAGGTCATACTGAAGTACAGTGAGTTCTTAATCTCATATGACTGCTATTCCCATAAAATGAGAAAAGATAATGTGAAAACACAGACACACAAGAACACCAGGTCAAGACAGAGGCAGAGATTGGAGTTATGTGGCCACAAGCTAAGGAACACTTGGGGCTACCAGGAGCTAGACGTGGCAGAGGAGGATCCTCTCCTAGAGGGAACAAAGGGAGCATAGCCCTTGTAACACCTGGGTTGGAACCTCTAGTCTCCAGACTGTGAGAAAAGACATCTCTGTGATTTTATGCTTCCAGAATTGTGGCACGTCATTACGGCATCCCTAGAAACCAATACAGTATCCCGATTATAAAGCAGAGAATGGCAGATAGATAGGCAAGTGCCAACTACATTCTGCCTGTAAGAGACCTATTTTAAGTATAAAAACAGAAATCCAAACAGAATTATCCCAAAAAGTTAAACATAGAATTACCATAGAATTGACCCAGCAATTTCCCTTCTGGGTATATACCTAAAGGTATTCAAATCAGGGACTCAAATAGATACAAGTGTTCCCCGCAGCATTATTCACAATAGCAAGAAGGTGGAAACAACCCAGATGTCTATGAAGAGATAAACGGGCATACTAACAATTATGCCAATAAGGGCTTGAGTAGACACTTCACCAAAGATACAAGATGACAAATGAGCATGTGAAAGTATGTTCAACATTATTCGTCATTAGGAAAACACAGATTTTAACTACCATGAGATAAAACTCCTAAGATATTAGAATGGCTAAAATAAACTTTAAAACAGCAGTATCAGGGGCACCTGGGTAGCTGAGTTGGTTAAGCATCCCACTTCAGTTCAGGTCATGATCTCCCAGTTCCTGAGTTCAAGCCCTGCATTGGGCTCTGTGCCGACAACCCAGAGGCTGGAACCTGTTTCAGATTCTCTGTCTCCCTCTCTCTCTCTCTGCTCTTCCCCCCGCCTTCTCTCTCTCTCAAAAATAAATAAAAGTAAAAATGAATAAAAATAAAATGACAATGCCAAGTGCCGGTGAGAACAGAGAGCAATAGGAACTGTAATATAGTGCTGAAGGGAATGTAAATGCAACTGTTGCCTTAGAAGGCAGTTTAGCATTTCTTAAAAAAAAAGGTTAGTGACAGCTCAGAGCCTGGAGCCTGCTTCTGATTCTGTGTCTCCCTCTCTCTGCCCCTCCCCCACTCACGTTCTGTCTCTCTCTCTCTCTCTCTCTCTCAAAAAAAAAAAAAAAGTAAATAAACATTAAAAAAAAAAATTACACACATACCAGGAAAGGATCTCTTCCAGCCATCTCTTGTTAATTTCTCGGCTTTGTGGCCTTTTGGCCATGTAACCTCAATCTTCACGTGTGTCCTCTGCATGTATGTTCATCTGTGTCAAAATTTCCCCTATTTGTAAGGACACTAGTCATGTCACATTAGGGGCCCATCCTCCTCCAGTATGACCTCACCTTAGCTAATTACATCTGTAACAACCCTATTTCCAGATAAGGCCACATTCTGAGGTCCTGGGGGTTAGGACTTTGTGGGGGAAATAATTCAATCCAGAATAGCCCTTATTAGAATGGCCAAAATCTTCTGTTCTTCTGGAGATCTATTTGTTTCGTTTTCAATTAACAAAGAGTGAAAATGAAAAACCTTTTCTGACATTTTTGCTTGGAGTGCTGGATTTAAAAGTAAGTCATTTATGTTCGATACATTTCATTAAATGTTTGGCATGAATTTACAAGGAACTACTATTTATTTTAATCAGTTTCAGATTGCAATAGGTCATTTAAAATTCCACTAGAGATTATTGATGACATTATTATTTTTAAAAAGCACATCTGATAGGATAAAATCTCTCTATTGCCAATTTTTTTATTCTTCTTTGAAAAATATACATTTTTTAATCTGGTAAATGTGTTAACCTCATCATCTCTTAGTGATTTCCTGATTTTGTAGTTTATGATTCAGATAATACTATTCATTCAGTGTGTCAGACTAATCAACTCATGCTCACTAAAAATAAATAAATTAAATTAAAAAACAAGAATAGAGAAAATAAAAAAGACTGACCATATCAAATACGTGGGAATATAAATTGTACAACCACTTTGGAAAAACAGTTTAGAAGTTTCTTTAGGGTTATACATATTCCTACCATATGACCCAGCTATTCCACTACTAGGTATTTACCTAAAAGTCATGAGAGTATACATCCATGCAAAGATTGTACAAGAATGTTCATAGTAGCTTTAGTCATGCTTTCCAAAAACTGGAAACAATCCATATCCATCAGCAGGTGACTGGACACAGTGTGGTATATCCATACAATGGAATACTACTCAGCAATAGAAGGGAATGTACAACTAAAACACAACTTGAATGGATTCTAAAATAATCATGCTGAGTAAAAGAAACCAGGCAAAAAATTAGTATGTAATATATGATCCCATTATGCACACCTCTAGAAAATGCCAACTAGACAACAGGGGGATAAAACGAGTCAGAGGCTGATAGAGGACAAGAGAAAGATGGGCAGAAGAGAGGATTTAAAAAAGTACAAGGAAACTTTTGAAGGTGATGAGCCTGTTCATTACATTGACTATGGTCATAGTTTCACAGGGTATATATACATATATTTATATATATAAAGTCATAAAATTGAACACTTGAGAGAAGTTCAGTCTCCTATACCTCAATAAAGCTGTAAAAAAAAATCTGACTTACTTAAAAGGGTATTATAGTTATCATAAATCTACAAAGTGCCTAGCAAAAAGCCAGATACACAGAAAGTTTTCTTTTCTAGCTGAAAAGAATACTAATTAAAAACTGTGAGTAAATTTTAAACTACCCTCAAAAAGTCTGCATTTATTAAGTATTTACTAGTCTGCGCAGGTACATAGCATAAACAAAAGTATAAGACAGACTAACATCAGCTTCTAAAAGCACCATTTACACAAAAATCACCTATTAAATGCAACTCATTTTTATCTGTTTTTAAAAATAGTTTCTCTAAAGATTCCTACCAGGTGACACTGCTAATATGATTTATTTAACATTTAAAAAATAAATCTCTGTAATCCATAACCTGAATTATATGCTTAGTTGCTTTATTACCACTATTACTATTATTATTATCCATTTAAACTACTTGGGCTTTCTCCCTGTTCCCTCTCTGAGGAAATTAAAATTAATATAGTTCTTTTTCTGCCAAATGAATACTTAACAAGTCAGTTTCTACAATTTTTACTTCTTGCATTTGTTCCACTCACCTGAAATGAGTACTTTGCCACATTCCACTTATCCTCGGGCCCCATTCAAGTACTTCTTTAGCACATGCATTAGCAACCCAGTGTCAGTTTGGCTAGGTCATCTTAAAATACTTCTAAATGTGCAGTGAAAGTTTAACCTTTATTTTATTCTAATCGCCTATAATTTAAAAATATTTGAAGCTATCTTCCCTTCCCAGAGCATCTATTAAGAAGCCAAAAGATTTTATAAATCAGTTAGTGTCTTACTACAATTATTCTTGTTCCAGCGTAGTTTCTCTATTAAAAAATAATCTTAGTGAATTTTATCTTCGGTCTTCCCATTTGACTTATGTGGTAGATTTTACAATGGCAACTTTACCAAATCTCAATTTACAAAATCTCTAGCATGTGATATAGTATAATAAAACTTTGACTTGAGATATTAACTAGGTGATAAAATGCTACATAAGATTCATTTGTAAGGTGTAAACGGCTAGTTCTAATTTAATGCCCTGTAATTAGAGGGAAATCTAAAACTCACGCCTGTGCCGTGAAGGAAAAAAAGGCAGAAGAACCAAGAAATTTGCCTTTTCATTATTCCAGCAGCCGGTATGATGACGTAAGATGGTGATCTTCTAAGTAGAAATCAGCAGAAAACCATTGCTCCTCCTGGGACATCGGATTCCCTATTCCTCTGTCAGGGCCCCAAAATCCAGGGCAAGGACAAAAGATCGCAACAACTCAGTGGAAATCAAATCTCAATCTGACACAAAATACAAGTTTTCTATCTGTCATTGTCTCTTCCCTTACCAACTCTCGCCCACTTTAGTTTGTTGTACAACTGACCTGACCTGACCTCTGCTCTTTTTTTTTTTAATGTTTATTTATTATTGAGAGACAGACAGACACAGAGCATGAGCAGGGGAGGGGTAGAGAGAGGGGAAGACACAGACTCTGAAGTAGGCTCCAGGCTCTGAGCTGTCAGCACAGAGCCCGATGCAGGGCTCGAACTCACAAACTGCTGTGAGATCATGACCTGAGCCAAAGTCGGTCGCTTAACCAACTGAGCCACCCAGGCGTCCCACCTGACCTCTGCTCTTAAATATTAGTGGCAGCAGCAACTTCCTTTAAGAGACAGACTCCAAAGAGAATGCTACTTAGCTCAAATAAAAGTGAAAGGATGCAGATTTTGTGTTCAATTATTCCATTCTCTTCTTAGACTAGAAGAAGCTGTCTTAGGGAGAGTATTTATATCATCAGACCTTTGATGCACCCCTCACTAGGAAGAATTTACACCCCAATGGAATCCCTACTCTCTCTCCTTAAGCAAGCTTAAGGAGAATTCCAGTCTTGCCTTTATTTTACTAGCCTGGAAAATCTGTCTTTCCTATTCATTCAATATCTGCGTCATACTTCAGTATCCTGTCATGTAATGAACACGAGTAATACTCAAAAATAAGAACTAGACTCCAAGTTATATTTTTCCCTGCATGGATTATCTTGATATGAGTCATTCATCAATGTAGTAAGGCAAAATATCTGATATCTTCATTTCATTGAAAAAGTCAAGATGCTCTGGACTGAATTTGTCGTTTGTTGCTCACTAAAGCAGGCAAATATAGTTCACGAAATGAATTTCTAATGTTGTCCTTCAGCAAAAACTCTACTCAGGAGAAATTTATAGTTCTAAAAAGGTGGAACTCTGTGATTTTACTTCATTATCTGTAAATGGGTACTAGAACACCTAGACTATTTTCCATAGGTATCTGAAAGAATGACCTATTATAACTTAGGGAGTAGGGAAGATAAGGAACAAGAAACACTAATATGCATCCAGGAATCCCAACCCATCTATATATCTCAAAACCAAATTCTCTAAGATCTCTTTTCTCAGGGTCAGTTCAATTCAAAGCGCAGCTAGGACGTTCCATGGACTTATTGAATTGAAGGACATACATGTTTTTTAAAGAAAGAAAGCATTTAAAAAATCATCATATACAAAATGTAAAGACAAAAGACAAACAAAAAACAAATTCACAATATATGAGACTGAGAAAGCCTTAATATCCATACTACATCACAGAGTACAAAGACATCATTAAGCAAAAGATAAATACTTCCATATTAAATTAAGCAATGTAGGGGCACCTGGATGGCTCAGTTGGTTAAGTGTCCAGCTCTTGATTTTGGCTCCAGTCATGATCTCAAGGTCATGAGATCCAGCCCTGCATCAGGCTCCACACTGGGAGAGGAACCTGCTTAAGATTCTCTCTTCATCTGCCTTTGCCCCTCCCCAGCTCTTGTGGGCTCTCTCTCTCTCTAGCTCTCTGTCTCTGTCTCTCAAAAAATAAAAAGATAAAATTAAAAAAAAGATAAAATAGGCAATGTATATGAACTATCAACCTCACAAGACAAATCCTCAAGATATTTTTAAATGATCACAGTAACAGAGGTTTGAAAATTAAAATAATAATAATATACTTTTCTCACTTGTCAAAGTGGAAAATATTTTTCCAATGATAATTCTCAGTGTTGGCAATGGAGTAGGAAGGAAGGCATTCTCATATGTTGCTGATCACAAGGCAGCCTGCTCTTCGTAGAAACAGTGTTTATTTGTATGATGTGTATACTAATTTATATATGTTTGCAAATGTATACATATTTTAAAGGCAGGTATTATATATTTTAAATACATGCATATATTTATATAATGTATATTAATTTATATTATATATTATTATGTATGTATTTTAAAGCATAAACATTAAAATTATATGTATTATTATATATGTATATGCATATATATGTGGATTTTTATATTACATGGTTATTTTTAGAGGCATATTTCTATTCCACTATTATTTTCTAACCAGCTAATTGAAGATACGCTGATCTAAGATTCTGGCTCTCCTAAAGTGGATGGCTTGCATGGTACATAGACAAGACTCTGGGGATTCTTCTCAGAATCTCTGATGCCATGTATGCTAACAGAGAATGAACAACGGACATCATTCTTCAACAAACTAACAAAACCAGATGTATTTTCAAGCATTACAGACACTCCCTCTACAGGCAGAGTAAATGGAATTTTCTTCCATTTGAATTTCTTCTTAGCAAAATAACGATTTAAAAGAAGTCAATTTTGCAATTTCCAGAAAAAAAAAGCCCACAAAATGATATCAGTACGTGCATAATATGTGAAAATCCAAAAATGAGGTCACTAAGGCATCTGTAGTTTCCTCCAACTGTATGTTGAAGGAAAACAGAGTGGCTTCCAATTCCTTCATTACCCACTTCAAATTATTAGAATAAATGTCAGCAATTCTGGAGTATATGACATCATTGTAAAAGACTGATTTTGTTCTCATTCTGCTCCAAGTTGCAAATAAGTGCCACCATTTCCAGCACAAATGGATTCGCCAAAGTCACTCATTATGTAAGGCTTCTTTTATTTGACATTACAAAAAGCGATTTTGTAGAATGGATCAAAAAGAATATGGATTGGAGAAAACTTTAGTCTTGGTAAAATTCCAGACTTTAAATTGAAACTTCTTCAGATCACATTTTTTATCTGTGTTTTTGACTGACTGATGTAAGGGGCTCGTTGGTTCCAAGGGCTTTACGTTTCCATTGTATGAGTTTTTCCATAAAGAAGTAGCTTTTGTGGCCCATCACATTTGATGATAAAAGCAAAACAAGTGAATGCATCAGCTAAATTATGCATTCTTTTGCCTTGACATTTTCAGCATCACCTTAAGCACAATACAAATACAGACTGGTCTCCATAATATGATCTCCAAGTTGCACTTTTAAAAACCGTCTCAATGAGAAGCAATCATAGACATCATAACTTAGCAAAGTGTTAACTGATGGTTCTTGATTGTGTACTGAAGAATTCAATAACATACTTATGTAAAGTTAAACTATAACTTAAATAGAAGAATACATTGTTAAAGATAATTTAACAAAGGAAATATTGAAAATTCCAGAAGGGAATAGGAAAATTTTTCACCTGGCACAATATGTATCTGAGCTTATCCTGAGAAACAATAAGAAACCGATAAAACCCAAAACCCATAGACTAAAGTCCAAAGTCCTCATCATTTTCTAACAACCCAAATGAACAAATGTTTATTGAACACCTACAGAGATAACACAGGCATCTATGTCAATTACAAAATTGAAGGACACGGCCCTTACTTTTGAAAAGTTGATAGTCCAGTGGGAGATACGAGTATCTAAAGAGATAATTTTAATATAATATGGTAACCACTAGGATAAAGGTAAGTAAAATAACACAAAAGCCTCAAAAAGGAATATTTATCCCTCAAGAAAAATCTCCTTGAGGAGCTGATGCCTCAGCTAAGTCTTTTTTTTTTTAATTTTTTTTTTTCAACGTTTATTTATTTTTGGGACAGAGAGAGACAGAGCATGAACGGGGGAGGGTCAGAGAGAGAGGGAGACACAGAATCGGAAACAGGCTCCAGGCTCTGAGCCATCAGCCCAGAGCCCGACGCGGGGCTCGAACTCACGGACCGCGAGATCGTGACCTGTCAGCTAAGTCTTAAAAATGAAAAGATTTCTTTTATCTTTTCGTACTCAGACCAAAAAAAAAAAAAAATTACCTCATGTCTTCTTTGATAGGTAAGAAATTCAGATGATAAATTATTAGACGTGTACTTTAAAACCATGCAATAATAGAGGCTAAGCAGTGCCTTTAATATCTGGGCCCAGCACAGGGTATGCCATCAAGAGGCTTGGCTCTGGAGGAGAAGTGCAGTTTGAAAGAAATGTGCAATACAAACTGAATAAGAACCCGAACTGAGGCACATAAAAAAAATTTTTAAGTGTATTTATTTGTTCTGAGAGAGTGAGCGAGAGCAGAGAGGGGCAGAGAGAGAGGGAGAGAGAGAATCTCAAGCAGGCTCTGGGGCTCAGACTCACGAACCATGAGACCATGACCTGAGCCAACTGAGCCACCCAAGCACCCCTGATGAGAAAAATATAAGAGAGAATAGGATTTGGTAAGTAACTGGGTATACAAAGAATTAAAAAAAACAAAGGACACAAATTTGTCTCTCTGGGTTACCCGGAAAGAGACAGCGATGATACATCATTAATTAAAGACAGAGGTCTCGTGATGCAAAGGCAACCACCTTTGGAGAAAGCTGCTAAGTCTAGTGAAAACATGCAGGCCTACTTCATGAGATCAGTCAGCCTGAAGGAAGAGGGACAGTGATACTGGGAGCTTGAGGAGAAAAACATGACAGCTCAGGGAAAGTGATCCATGAAACAAGAGAAGAAAGTAGTGGTAAAAGCCCAACTAAAATTGGAGATCATCAATCTACAGTGTAATAAATGATTTCACCATTGCATGACTTTCTTCAGCAACATTCCATGACCTAGAAGCAAAAGCACGTAGAACGAGTGCTGCTCAGAGAAATGGTGCCACGGAAAGGCAAAGAGGTAAATAAATCTACGTGCCCGAATTAGTTTCCAATTAGTAGCTCATTCAGTTCTCACCAAATCTGATCCTGATCAGACCTACACTTGTCAAGCCTCCTAGAACCTTCCACAGGCCCACAAGCATGGCATCATCTTATAGTTGCAACATGAGTAGACATCCTTGATGACGACTCATTACGGTACTTTGTTTAAAATGTTACTTTTGTTCTTATAACAGCAAATAATAGCTTCAATAAGATTTATATATGTGTTCAATAATCTTCACCAGGAGTTCAACTCCATCCTTTGAGAATTCACTTCATCTTGTGAAATAGATTTTTATTTTGTTCCCATTGCTGGAAAAAGTAAGTCGAGACCCAAAGCAGTTAGCTAAGATCATTCCACTACCATTTGGTGGAGGAAGATTGAGGCTCAGACTCTCTGAGTCTTACTCTTTCTGCTGCACCAAAGTAGAAATGCAAAGTAGGCAAAGGAGAGAGAAAGTGCCTGTTCCTGAAGAAGGTAAGAATAAGATTTAGCAGATGTAAAGAAATGTCAGGTGAGTGTCAGATAAAAACAAGTTAGCAATCTGTGAGACGGAGCGGGGTTGATCATGACAAAATCCAGGATATGAGAGTGATAATGAGCAGTATTAGGAAGTGGAAGGTAAGGTTGCTGGCAGTATATTGAGTAACAAACTGATTTGGACATTAAGGTTGCTAAGTACTGAGTAGGAGATTAGAAAAAATATGAGAGAGTAATGTGAGCAGTAGCATGGTTACAATGTCCAAGCAAACCAATGGCAGGAAATAATTGAAATGCAAAAGGTATTGAAATATAGAGAATAGGCAAGCCCTTTTGGGTTTACCAGAAAAATAAAAGAAGGCAAGATAGATAGATAAATAGATAGATAGATAGATAGATAGATATTGATATAGAGATATATAGTTATATAGCTATAGAGTTATTTATACATATATATATTTCATAATTGTTAGATATATGTATAGTTAGATACAGTCTTATTTGAAGAAGCCACATTTCCACTGAAGGAGTAAAGAAAGTCTGAAGATGACAGAAAGTTTCAAGCAGTGAAGTAAAACTTACATTAAAAAAACAAATAGGGGCACCTGGGTGGCTAGTTGGTTAAGCATCCGACCTTGGAGGCTCGGGTCATGATCTCATGGTTCCTGGATTCAAGCTCTGCGTCTGGCTCTACGCTGACAGCTCGGAGCCTGGAGCCTGCTTTGCATTCTGTGTCTCCCTCTCTCTCTGCCCCTCCCCTGCTCATGCTCTGCATCTTTATCTCTCAAAAGTAAACATTAAAAAAAAATTTTAAATAATAAAATAAAATAAAATAAAATAAAATAAACCATGGGAAAGGTTAAGTGAGAGAACAGGAATGGGTAGCCTATGAATGAAATTATTGGATGAGCTGAACTTGACTGAGTGTGTGTGGAGGAATCAGCAAAGAGGAAGACAAACCAGAGCGACAGCAATGAATGATGTCAGAGCTTGGAAAGCACAGAGGAAGAAAGGAATATTTTTGCAGTAGTTTAATTCCAAAGTAAGTACACTATCACAAGAGTAGTTAGGCAGAGACTCTCATAAAATTTCACATAAGGTGCTATCTGACTTTAATGAGCTCTCTTTGGTCATGTACTTTGTACTTTACAGCAAGATCAAGCATTTACCCCGCCTGTTTTGTTCTTAAATATATCGCACATTAGAAGCAAGGTGTGTGCTTACCAGGAACATGTGGTACATCAAACTCTAGTCTATGAATTTTTTATAGGCAGAGAAGAATTAAAAGATCAGATTAAATTCAGAGCAATAACTGAAACCCTGCTCAGAATTAATGGGCCTCATTATTTGAGTGAAGGTTTCAAGAGTAAATACTGCTCATTTCGCAGTCAGAGCACTGAACTGGTGACATTGCTCAAGCAATTCACTCATACTTTAATATGATATTTCATAATTATGATAAAATATTCTAGGATGAAAATTATGTTTGGCCATTTATGTGCAAGTTTCATTTTGTGCAAGTTAATACAATTCATGACCTGGTATGCCTCAGGGCTTAAATATTTAAATGATGTTTAACATAATCTTTCCCAATGGATAAAACCCTTTTGGGAAAAAAAGCAAGATCTAAGTGATATTAAAAAATGTTTACTTAAATTTATATTTGCTTGATGCTTAGAATAAATGCTTCAATTCATTTTAAAATCTACTCTGTTCCTGTATGCTATTTTTTATTTTTAGTATATTTGCCATTTGAATTTCTCTGTGTTTTAAATAACCATATATCAATTTTTATCAACTATGGTAGGTCATTTGCAAAGATGACCTCTAATATTCACACATACTTGCAATGTTACTCTCTTCTCCCCCCATGGAGAAGTAAAGTTTTTTCTCCACCCTTTGAATCTGGCCTTGGCCATTTGACTTGCTTTGGCCAATGGGATATTAGCAAGTATGAGATGAACAAAGACTCAAAAAAATACTTGCACATTAGGGCATGTTCTCTTTTGACTCCATTTGGAACCCTAAGACCATGGTGTGAATAACCCTGAACTAGCCTACTGGACAGACCATTTGGAGTGGAGCAGAGAGCACCCCATCTGGATAGACTGCTAACCACCTCACTTGTGAGTGAGCCCATCTTAGGCAATTGAGTCCTAGTTAAGCCACCAGAAGACTACAACCAAGTGATTGACCCAGAAAAGGCCATCAGCCCAATTGAGCTCAAAAGTTGCCCAAATTGATGACTCATAGAATCATAAGAATATAAAATTATTTTAAGCCTATAAATTGTTATACAATTTGTTACACAGCAATACCTAACTAATACACTAATATACTTTTATCTTCTGAAAATAGGTAGCAATGGTTCATTTAAAGATGAGTGGTAAAGAAGAGAGGTGGTTAGCAAAGCAGTGCTTTAATTGGAAGAAAATGAAATAAAAGTATAGGTATTATGTTAATTTTCAGTCTCACCCAATTTCAACTTATACTACCACTGACACTTTCCAGCAAATGCTTAGTCTTCTAAATAAGCTCACAGTATTCAAAAACTCTAGAAACATGTAACTTCCAAACGGTTTCCATTTAAGCTATCCTATTATTCTAATAATCTATTTGTTAAACACTATTGCCTGATTTGTTAATAGAATGCTGTGGAATGCTGGGAAGCAGCCTCAGTGCTGGATTAGTTCATTGCTACATCCCTAAATTGATCACCAGATACCTGTCTCACTGTCATTCACTTTTCTAATGCACAGGAAAGGCTGCTGGGGGAGAAGTCTCCACCAAGAGTTAGACTGAGGTTAGGCCACGCTTTCACTAAACCCCATACCACAAGATAAGGCAAAAATTCATTACTGGTCAGAATCTGTGACAAAGATATTTTTTTTTAATTTATTTAACGTTTATTTATTTTTGAGAGAGAAACAGTGTGAACGAGGGAGAAGAAGAGAGAGAGGGAGACACACAGATTCCAAACCAATCCCCAGGAGGGGAAGAGAGAGAGGGAGACACAGAATCTGAAACAGGCTCCAGGCTCTGATTTGTCAGCACAGAGCCTGACACGGGGCTCAAACTCATAGACTGTGAGATCATGACCTGAGCCAAAGTTGGACGCTTAACTGACTGAGCCACCCAGGCACCCATGTGTGATAAGGATTTTTAACCAGGGATGGGCATGATAATCACCAGTGGACTTTTTTAAACTACCAATTTTTTCCCCATCTACTGGAAATTTTAATTTAAGCCTGAGATGGGGGTGGGGGGGAGGGTAACAGCTGACTTGTTTTAACGTCACACATAATTGCCATTCACTCGGCTAACTAAGAATCACAAGTAAAAGCAAAGGAAAACATTAACAATGTGATATGATTTGAGGGGTAACGAGGATTTTTTAATAATATAACCCCCTTTGGGCGCCTGAGCAGCAGCTCAGCCGGTTCAGCTCAGGTCATGATCTCGCATTCGTGAATCTGAGCCCCACATCGGCTCCTGCACTGACAGTGTGGAGCCCACTCCAGATCCTCTGTCTCCCTCTCTCTCTGCCCCTCCCCTGCTCATGGGCACAAGCAATCTCTCTTTCTCAAAACAAACAAACATTTAAAAATAATAATATAATTTATAATAATAAAAATATATAATAATGTAACTAATATAGTGCCTGAAGTTACATTGGTTTTTTTCTTTGGTTAAAAATATATTATCCATAAACAGGGCAGTTTATTCAAGGGAAAAGCCTTGCATCAAAAGACCTGGATTCTCTTGTAATTACTTATCTAACCTTGGTGGAGTCATGTAACCTCTCAGTTTCTTCCCTGGAAATATAGGGAAAGAAATATCTGCTTTCTAGGTTACTGTGAATGTCAAATGAGATGCATGGGAAAGTATTTTGCAAAGTCTAAAATGTCATCTAAAATAAGGAATTGCCACCTTTCAGGAGGAAAAGCCATTAACTTCTCAGAACAACCTCACTTATTTGAATCGCTAGCCTATTACCTAATAAAATGATGAGACTAGGCATGGGTAACTTTGGATTGGGAGGGAGAAAACCTCTGAAGTGGAATAATATCCAGGAAGGAGGAACCAAGCTTTTCACCTCAAGGGGGAATCTTCCTCAAGTGGCTTGAGGACAATACAGATTAATGGAAGAGAGTAAGGAAGGTTCAAAAAAAAAAAAAAAAAAAAAGCCAGACGCAAGCACGCAAGCATTCCCAACTCCCTGATTTAGCCTCAGATCAGCTCAACAAATGGCCCCAGATCAAAATGGTTCAGTGGCTTCATTTTATTCTTAAACGATGGGACAGACAGTGAGAGAAAGAATAAAATAAGATACACTTCCGAGTAATGCATTTGACTGGATATGTTTGATTTTATAGGCAGTTCTTCTCTTCATCTTTTTCCATTTGAAAATCAGGTTATATCCATTTTTCATATTTGGAAGCACAGACCTATAATAACAGAGTCAGAGGAGGAATTTTGCAAATACAGTAAAAATAAAACTGAATTGCTCTTCTAATTGCCTTGCAGACTTAGGTTATATGAATAATTATTCATAATCTTCTTTGATGCCGTAGTGAAATAAGTTTTTTTTTTTCTTTTGATGGCAATGAAATAGGTCCATTCATTTATTGAGGTTATAATGATCAAAATGAAAACTTGAAAAATGATGGGCTCGGGCACTAGAGAGAAAAGAGTTTGAGTATTTAAAAATACTAAACAGTAAAATTAAGTTTTCTCACTTCAAGTTTTCAAAAATGTTGGATGAAGATGAATCCTGTGCACTTGGTTTATTTTTTTATGTTAATATATTTTTATCCAACCCATTATATCCAAAATATTATTTCCATACGCAATCAGTCTAAAAATTATTGAGATATTTTATATTCTTTTTTCACACTAAGTCTTCAAAATCCAGTGCGTATAGGCTTGCCGTGTATTTCAAATTGGATTAACCATACTGTGGGTGCTCAGTAGATACCATGATGCTACCATATTGGAAGAATAGCACAGATTTAGAATATAAGAATATTCTTGGGTGAAGTGACAATTTAGCAAAGAAATTCAGGCAATCTACATAATTGAGAGCTCAGAGGTATAGGGCAAGTAGAATAAGGACAAATGCCTCTACACTTGAGCTTGAAAGAGGGGTGGGTAGGGGAAAAGATAGTGGGCTTTGAGGGGATAAGGTGCTGTGCTGTCTGGCTAAGTTGAGCAGTCAATAGGAGATGAAAAGGAGGATTTTATGACTTTATGAAGTATTAAGGGTCCATGGGTCCTTTGCATAGGGTTAAAAAAAACCCTCAAGGTTGTTATTTTATAATATTTAGGTTTGCATGGACCTCATTCTTTGTTGAGAGAATTGCTGTAGATTACAACCACAAGGGTTAAAGCTTGAAAACGTTAATAAATACTTTAAAGGAGGAGGGCTTTTAGTCAAAGTACTGGAGTGGGGGGTGGGCATTAAATCCCTAATCCATCCTTGTTTTCAGTTCGATCGAATATGGCAGTGAACACTTCCTGTTGCCTTCTCTATGATTACCCATTGGAAGAGAAGCAACTAATCTGAAGGGTGAGAGTCTGACACTCACTGGGGCTCTTACTTCTGGGGAAAGGGCCCAGATGTTCACAGCCACTGGTCCAGCTCTCTTCCTCAATGCTGTCGGCTGCAGCATGGGCTTTCCCTTTGTGTTCCTCCCATGTTGCTCTTGCTCAGCCTCTCTCAGGTGGTGGTAACAGACATGAAATTCCAGTACAGCACAGTAACTGCTTTACTGAAGCCTTATTCAAAGTAGCATAAGAGCATAAAGGAAGGAGGAAGTCAGGGGTTTGGAAGCCATTCTTCACATCAGAGGGCTGTCTTTACTACTCATAACACCTTATGCCATTTTCTCATTCCACATTACTATGGAAATGTACTTTTCTCCCAGCTTTATTGAGATATAATTGACATATAATATTGTATGAGTTTAAAGTCCACAACTTAATGATTTGATATATGTATATGTTGCAAAATAATTACCACTAAAAACATTAGTTGACAGTTCCATCATCTCACGCAGTTACAAATTTTGTATGTGTGGTGAAAACTTTTAAAATCTTCTCTTAGCAACTTTCAAATATACAAGACATTGTTGTTAACTATAGTCACCACGTCGTACATCATATCCCCAGAATTACTCATCTTACAACTGGAAGTCTGTACCTTTGACCACCTTCACCCATTTCCACCACCTCTCACACCCTGATTTTGGCAATGACCATTCTATCTCTGTTTCTGAGTTTGGCTTTCTTAGACTCCGCTTACATTATTTGTCTTTCTCTGACTTATATCATTTAACATAATGCTCTCAAGTTTTACCCATGTTGTTACAAATGGCAAGATTTCCTTTGGTTTTATGGTTGAATAATATTCCATTGTATATATAACCATTTTTCTTTATCTATTCATCTGTCAATGGACACAAGTTGTTCCCATGTCTTGGCTATTATAAATAACCCTGCAACGAACATGGGGGTGCAGATATCTCTTCAAGATAGTGACTTTATTTCTTTGGGATCTATATTCCAGTAGAATTGCTAACTTATATGGCAGTTCTATTTTTAATTTTTTAAACATTTTTTTAAAGTTCATTTATTTACTTTGAGAGAGAGGGAGGGAGGGAGGGAGGGAGGGAGAGAGAGGGAGAGAGAGAGAGAGAGAGAGAGAGAATATCCCAAGCAGGCTCCACGCTGTCAGCATGGAGCCCAATATGGGGTTCAAACTCACAAACTATGAGTTCATGATCTGAGCCAAAATCTAGAGTCAGAAGCTTAACCAACTGAGCCCAGGCACCCCTCTATTTTTAATTTTTTGAGGAACCTCCATACTGTTTTCCATAGTGGCTACACCAATTTACATTTCCACCAATAATGTAAAAGGATTCCCTTTTTCCCCACATCTTCCCAACCTTGTTACTTCTTGTCTTTTTGAGAATAGCCATCCTAACAGGTACAGCTCTGGTTGCTATAAGCCAGCTCTGGTTGCTACAAGAAGGGGGGCAGCCCTTCTCTGTTTCTATCTGATTCTCAATGGTCAAGGCCCGTGAGTGATTCCTTTGAAGAAATGTCCAAGTGGGCTCCTTGGAAAGTGCCTGACAATGATGGGGAAGATGGATGTTCACCTTGGGCTCTTTGTTCTCTGCTGTAGAAACCATAAGTCCAGGGGCCCCTTGATGCAGCACAATGCAGTCCTGGAAGAGGGGCAACAAAGTCAGACTGTAGCCTCTCCTATTATCCTTCTAATGCAGTCCTTCCAGACTTCTGTGATGGGGGAGGGGGTTTGCTTCAGACCATACCTGGGTTTCTGGGATTTCACAATGGTGTCCTATCACTGGATAGTGGCTAGTTGGTCTTCTTGTGAGGATAAGTAGGGAACAGCCCATGTCACCCTCTTGCTCTGTTTCCACTGAAAAAATGAGATGTTTATTTGAGGTAAATATGAAATTTTCTATTTTCTAAAATAAAAAAGCAAAAATTATATTTCTCCTAAAAGAAGTTCATAGCAATGCTGAACATTTTTCAAATAAGCAAAAAAATTGTTCACTCACCTTATGAAGAAATATTTTTCCTCCATACATTTTTATCCTATAAACTATCAAAATATGCCTTTTTTACCCTCTCTCTCCATTCCTACAAATGGACACAATGGCATATATTCTTTTCTTCATGGGATATAGTTAAGGGCGATAGCAAAAGGTACCTGATAGTAATGTCCAGCTGGACAAGGACTGAGATTTGAGATGTTACCTGGCCAAGTGGTTTTCTTCGCTGCTAGATGTTCTACAAATACGTGTTGCTTTATATGTCTTGATTCTCTGCCTAGGTGTCTATTATAACCTGGGGTCATCAAACCAAGCATAATAAACAGACAAGTTAACAATCAATCACAATATAGTCTGATAGATACTTTCATAAAAGTGTTATAAAAGTACACCAATATGACAACACATCATAAGGGCAGTCAAGGGCATGTTGGTGCACTACGTCCATTGAAGGAGGTGCTAGAAGTTTTCTATTGCTGTGAAACAAATTACCACAAGCTTAGTGGCTTAAAACAACACGTAATGATTATCTCAGTTTCTGGGGGGTCAAAGTCCTGGCTCAGCTTAGCTGGGCCCTCTACTCGGTGTCTTATCAGGCTGAAATCCCGACATTGGCTGACTTGCCTTCTCATCTGGAGTTCAGGGTGCCTTCCAAGCTCACGTGGTTATTGGCAGAATTCAGTTCCTTGTGGATGTAGGACCGAGGTCCCTGTGCTCTTGCTGGCTGTCAGCCCAGGGCTGCCCTCGTCTCCTAGAGGCCACCTGCAGGGCGGTGGCTACCCAGGCCTCTCACCAGCCTTCTCAGATGGGGCGGTGTGAAAATAAGTAAAGAAAACCTTACTTAAAATGGAGTCAGAGCCCTGATGGGGGAGATTTCATGCAACTACAACTCATGGCAGCCTGCTTAACCAGTAGGACGAGGTAAGATAATAATTTTGACCAGGGAGAAGATTTTTCACATAGGAATTTTATCTCCTGCTTTTAAGGAAAAGAGGGAAGATCCCTCTCTGCCTGGCAACACACAGGAACCACAGCTTGCTGCCAATGAGAAACCTCCACAACCACCAACGTTCATTCTTCTCCAGTGAACTAGTTCACATCAACCCTCCCCCACTTTCCTCTTAAAGTCTAAGAATAACTGAACTTCCCTTTGTTTCTTCAGACTTGCCTGCGGCCCACCATAGCTGGCTTGTCCCAAAATTGCAATTCCTCTGCCATTCCAGAATAAACTTATTTTTTTTACTTCTATAAAATGTTTTTCGCTCTATTCAAAGTCACAAACAGTTTACTTCGTCAAAACCAACAGGACAATCTCTCTCCAGTCTGCTAAGGCAGGGTCTCCTATAACTTAAGGTAACCACAGGAGTAACTCTCCCATTCCTTCTCCGTATTTTATTGGCCAGAAGCAAGCCACAAGTTCTGCCTGCACTTCAGAGGAGAGAGTTACACCGAAGCATGACTCATTTGGAGGTCTTTTTAGGATGTGTCTGCCACGAGATGACACACAAATTTCATAAAGATGATGTCTGAGATGAGTGTTGTAGGTTGCCTTCGATTGGACGACAGGGGAGTGAGTGGGGAAAGACATTCCGAGCAAGTTGAAAAGCCTTAGCAACAGAGCAGAGGAGGGAAGGCGCCAAACACATTCTGAAATAGGAATTAGTCCTTAGAATGGAATAAAAGGACCTCTGTTCTTTCTACTTGGGGTGAATTTTGAGGAATTCCCAAAAAGAAGGCAGAGTTTCTGCCAACCCATGTGATATCTTTGTGTGGATTAGATAAAGACACCCCTTCTCCTGGTGCGTACCCACCACACCCTAGACAGCCCAGTGCGTGGATGGCTGTGGCTGGACTTCATCCCCCATCCCCTCTTCCCAGTGGACGGGCTGCCCAGTTGTCTGCAGCGGCCTTGGGGGAAGAACTGTAGAGGAATTTGGGAAGTGGGTAACCTGGTGCTAGTTCCATCATGTAGATTCTTCCCCAGCTGCCTGGCCACAGGCCCCTGGGGAACTCTCTGGTGTGGCTCTTTCCAGGCTTTCCACAGGCACCCAGAAGCTGGGCTAACCCTGGGGCACATTTCAAAACTGGCAGAGCCGAGTGAGGAGAGGGATGGCAATGGGGATACAGAGAACGGACACAAGAAGGGAAGTGAATTTAAAATTAAAGAATGGAAAACTAAAGTTCTGGAGATTATTTCGCTTTTTGTTTATAAAGGGGCAATTTTCTCCAGGCCTTTGTAGCTCAAAACACAATTGTTTCAAAACAAGTTGGGTATCATATATTTGAATATGCATTAACAAAAATGATTTCAGATCTAACTCTGCACATGGGATTAAGGACCAAAAACATTTTTATTTTTCAAAAAAAAAAAAAAATAATTACACTATCAAGTACCTATCATATGCTAGGCACTAAACTTTATAAACTTTGCTTTGACTAATCCTTATATCCTTGAAAAATAATTATTAGTATACGTATCTTACGGATAAGGAAATTGAGATGCCAGGATACGAGGTCCAACTCAGGGGGCTCCATTCCCACGTATTTCATGTGAACCGTGAAGAGTTCACATGAAAGAGTTGTACAGCCTGCTCAGGTCAAGTGTACCCATTTAAATGGAAAAGGAAACCCTGGTCCCTTGGCTCATTCTTTGTACTACACCAAAAAGTAAACGTTTCATTGCTTCAGAATTTGGGGGAATTTAACTTTTCTGATTTGAGCTGTAATTTACGGTCACATAATTATTAGGTATCTATGGAGCCCTTACCACATGCCAACACAGTATTTGGTGTTCTACATGTTCTTTCACCTAATCTTCATAGCTTTCTGCTACAGATACTATCAAAGTCCCCATTTCACATACAAGGAGGCTGAGATGACAGGTTAATAAAGCTGCCCGTGATAATCAGGCAGTAATTGGTGGATTCAATATTGAACCCAGGTAATCCTTGACTGATTGTGCAAAGCTAATCTGAGAAACTATGGGGGACATCACACACTTCTCAGGTTGACGTCCCCACAGTAGTTAACCTGAAAGTATCTTCACATTTATCTCTTTCCTATTTAAACTGTCATGCTACTTTGCAATGATTTATCATCACACATCAGATTTTATAGTCACCTCCACACAAATCCGGGGCTGATTAATTAACTAAAATTGGAAGACATTTTGGTGATGAAAAGTGCTAAGCATTGCTATGAATAATAATTAGTATGCTACTCCAACTAAATTGTGTATGTCCGCATTGGGAATCAATCTGCAGGAGGAGGGTCCGACCTCAGATGGCCGAACTAGATAAGATGGATTAGTCAGAGCAACAGAAGTGACTCCAAGAGATATTAGCAGGAAAACAAAAAATAAACAACAACAACAAAAAGCCTCACTGAACACCTAGTATATGCCATGCACATTCAGGATCCTCAAGACACAATGTTGAACACGACAGAGCTGGCGCCTGCCTCGGGGCGTCTTACAGTCCAGAACACAGCAGACATGAGCGATGGTCCCAGCACAGTGGTCCACTGTGTTGAGAAAGTCTTGCAGGCTCCAGTAGAAAGCAAGTACATGGCCAGGGTCGCTGAGATTCAGAGCCCGCTCTCCAGTCCCTACAAGGGTTGGGATGGGGTGAAGTGTGGTTGCAGTCTTAGAAGGGAACCAGGACAGGCAAGGCTTTCCCTGGGATTCTGCAACAGAAATAAGGCAGTGACCTGCCCACAGGAAGTAGGCAAGAGCTTGGCTACTAGAAACACATTAGGGCCTGATCATCAGGAAGAGTAAAATAAAGTTAGTCTTCAGGTCTGGAATTTTATAAAGCTCTCTGCGGCCTTCCAGAAACAGAAGTGAACCCAGAGGCTGAGGTACACTGTCAGTCCATCTTCTCCAGGGCAGTGACTGCTGCTGTGGGAACCAGGGAGCCATGAAGGGAGAGAGTCCAATAAGCCACCCCACTTTCCCGTGCTGCTTTCCTTCGAAGACGGCTCACAACATTTATGTAGCTATAATGAGAGATCCCGCCACCAGAAGTCCCAAATCGGAAGTTACCCAAATGAGAGTCACACATAGGGCTTTCCCCTTCCCTACCAAAGAAACCTTTTCTGAGCATGAATTAGATAGAATTCTCACAAGCTTTCTTGTCCAGTAATTCTGCCAGGAAGTAATTGCTTCCTTCATTTCTGGAAGCTGGACTCCCAGTACTTGTTCTAAGCGGTGAATTTACTCTAAAAAAGGAAGCAATCCTGAAGCAGGTGTGCATGCAGATACGTGGTCTTGGATTTCAGGAGGCCCCTGTGACCCACTCAGTTCTCTGATTTGAATTCTTATTGGGGAGTCAATTTCTTCCGAGGTGCCATTTCATCCGTATCTAATTCTATGACTAATCCCCTTCTATACTGCGTAAGGCAACTGCATTTCTTTGCTTTTGCCTTATTCTCGATAGTTTTTCAGGTGTGATAGGGGATCATTTTCCTTCCGTGATGCCAGTGGTGACAGGCACAAACTACATTTATTTGATCAAGCAAATTAGAACAACCGCCTTTTGCAGTGAGAAGCAATATTTTTTCAAAGAATGAGATTTTATTTTTATTATTTTTTTAATGTTTATTTTTGAGAGAGAAAGACAGAGTGTGAACACAGCATCTGTGCTAAGCTGTCAGCACAGAGCCCAACATGGGGCTCGGACCCACAAACCATGTGATCGTGACCTGAGCCAAAGTCAGATGCTCAACCCACTGAGCCACCCAGGCACCCTCCAAAGAATGAGATTTTAAAACAGGATGTTTCAAGTGTCGTTTCCCCCATTTTATTTAAAGACATTTCTTCTCAAGAGGGTAATTACAAACAATAAACTCATTTGCATCTAAGCTTCGACCCAGACCTAGGTGTTGCCAAAGCTATCGTTTAAAACATGTATAAAAAAAGCTAAGTGACTCTTCTGTGAGCATATGGTAAATATTCAAGAGTCAAGTATTCTACGCAACTCCTGATGACCAATAACTTACAAGGTTCTTTCATATAGTTCAGATTTTTTAATCAACAAAACAGATCAGAGTTATGATGTCCAATTGGCATTGACATGCTCATGTTTATACACCTGGACCCTGACCACAGCCCAGATCTCCTGACCATGAGTTCATATTCCTTTCTGAAGTGTACATGTTCAAAAACTATTATCTAAAATACAAAGAGGTATCTGTATCTCCCAAAGGCCCCACCTCCTAATACCATCACCCTTAGGGGTTAGGATTCAACACATGAATTTGGGAGAGGGAGGGCACACTCCAACTATAGAACAGTCCTTTGCAATCTTCTTGCTAGGCTTGTTAACATTCTTCATATGTGAATCTCCTTATTACCATAAAAGAATTTCAAAGAAATCCAGACTTACAGACACAGATAGAAATGCAGAGTAGTACAAGAAGTTGCTTATATTAAAATAGAGAAAAAAAAAAAGCATGGCAGTGAGATAAATTGCTGTTATCCTTAGAGTGGCTGAGAAAGGTGAAGTTATCTCTTGATAAAAATTCACCCTGAAGTTACTGGGTTCTTTCCAAGAATGCTTATTAAGTTGGAAATGTTTAATATCAAAATAGACCCTTAAGGACACCCAAAAGTAGGCTAAAACTCTTGATTTTCTTCCTCATCCATCTAGTGCTTCTCAGGTTTCAAACTGGAAAGGCTCATCAGCAAAGACTCCTTGCCACAGAAGGTGACCAAAGAGTATAAAGCTGTCTGGCTCTTAACCACTCCACCATCCCACTTCTCATTGTGCTGTGTAAGTAAGCACACACAAATACACCCACACACAATGTGACTTTCACATGCCAGTCACCGCGGTAAAGACTTTGGCATGGTATTTCACTGTGTCGCCATTGTAAGTGAGGCATAATTTCATTACTTTTATTTCTATTTTTTTCTAGCAAAATTTTCCTAATTTCAGAAATACAAATTTGAGATCTATTAAACTCTCTCTCATCTCTCATCTCTCATCTCATAAATGAGATGGGTTCTATAACCGGGTAGGTAATTAGGCTTTTTTAAAGAGTTAAAGAGGACACTGCCCACAAGAATAAAAATCGATGAGAGTAAAGACCTGACAAAGCAGAAACTTATATGTCCAAAGTCCATAGATGAGGGTAATTCAAGACCCTGGAATAATGCGGCCATGGAGGCAGTTTCCAACAAGATTTAGGAATAAATAGCTCTGCAAAAGTCTTTGCCATAAACTTCAGAGAAAATAAATATATAAATAATTTCATTTTCATGCCTGAAAGTGTAAGTATTTGGAAGTACAAGGATGCTGAATTTCTATTAAAAATCAGATATAAATAACCTCAGATGATGAGTGATCGTAAAACACAGCTTTGCAGTTCTGAACCATGATTGAAAACAATCATTGTTCTCTCCCTTTCTCTCTCTCTCTCTCTCTCTCTCTCTCTCACACACACACACACACTTGCACACTAACACACAAAATGTAGCTTGCATTTTTATCCTATTTTCCAATATTCATAGGGTAATCACTGGTCACATTCCTGCATCACCATGTTTTGTGCTTTCATTCTATTCTCTTTTTTTTTTAAGTTGATTTATTTATGAGAGATAGAGACAGCATGAGTGGAGGAGGAGCAGGGGAAGGGGCAGAGAGAGAGGGAGAAGGAGTCTCCAGGCTCTGAGCTGTCAGCACAGAGCCCAACGTGGGGCTCAAACCCAAGAACTGTGAAATCATGACCTGAGCCGAAGTCGGACACTTAACCGACTGAGCCACCCAGGCGCCCCTAATTTCTTTTCTTCAAATAAAAGTCACAAAAGTTACGTTAGGGTATTATTTGGACACACAAAGAGCAATCTTTAAAATGTCTACACAGACTTTGAGAAATGCTAAACTATGTGAGCACCTTTTGAGACAACCAATCCCTTCCTACTATGTGAGTTGCCTTCCTCCTACATGCAAGGCATTTAGGAGAGTGCATGGCTCATAGTAAATGCTCTGCAAGCATTTGTTGCTATTGTTGTTGTTTTTTATCCTCCCCAGCACCTCCTCCTCCTACTCCTCCTCTTCCTCTAAAACTCGCCTCACTGCAATCTTCAATAATGGACTCTTGCAGCCATCACCCTGCCTCTTCCTTGGCCACAGATGGTTGAACCAGGAGTGGAAACCTGACTCGAGCCACTCAGATTTCCTCTCCCAGGAATTTATTTGGTGATTCCACATTGTCTCTGTTAGCATCAAGCTGAGTGGATGGATAGGGGTCTGGGAAGGCCATTTTACAATATGTGCACAAGTAAGTCAACCTGCTAAGTGAGAGGAAAATGAAGGAGCTGAGAGAGAAAGAGAGCAGAAATATCTTGTGGACCCATAGGAGGGGAGACAAAGAGAGTTAGAATGCTGTGAATTGGAATGACTTTCCATTTCTGGTTCCAGCTCTTTGTGGGCTGTGACTTCACTTCTTTCACTAGGTTGGTGTTACTTTCAACATGTTTCCATTGTTGCTTAAATTAATATGAATGGATTTTGATAAATGGCAAAAGTGATTGCTGATTATAACAAGAATACACTTCAAAATAAAAGGTGGCTAAGAAAATTTGAGGAGAAGCCACAAGACCCACATTCTAATTCACTTATTTTAGGAGAAAACACAAAAGTAATTTTAGATTGAAGTTGTTCTTATAATGTATTTGATAGGAATGATTCTACTTTGAGAGCCATTGAGTATACTCTAGTAGTTTGAGATTTGGATCTGTATACTTTCTTTTTTTTTTTTTTTAATTTTTTTTTTCAACGTTTATTTATTTTTGGGACAGAGAGAGACAGAGCATGAATGGGGGAGGGGCAGAGAGAGAGGGAGACACAGAATCGGAAACAGGCTCCAGGCTCCGAGCCATCAGCCCAGAGCCCGACTCGGGGCTCGAACTCACGGACCGCGAGATCGTGACCTGGCTGAAGTCGGACGCTTAACCGACTGCGCCACCCAGGCGCCCCTATCTGTATACTTTCTTCATGGCTTTCTGGAACATTTTTGGGGGGTAAGCAGTGCTACTGTAATGCACAAAATTGTATCTTGGTGTACTGAAAGGATTAAAGGGCTTCTTTTATTAACCGACTTTCTACTAAGAAATGACTGGGGTACTGGTCAAAAGACAGAATTCTAACAAAGACTGCAAATACCTGATACTATTGATGCAACCATGGGAAGTATTAATATAAATTTTAAAGCAATAAGTTCTTCAGGGAAGCATATATAAACTGGGGAAAAAATAAAATATCTCCTGCTTCTTCTAGAGTTACTAACAGTTTTTGGTGTCAGTACTGGTAATTACAAACAAACCACGTGAGCCTGTCCCCAAGCATGCCCATCGCAGGTATCCCGTTTCCTTGGATTTTATCCCATCACAGGTATCCCATTTCCTTGGATTTTATTTGTCTTACAAGTCATCATTTGCGTACACGGAGCTCTTCTCAACAAATATGCATGAATCCAAAATGGACTAAGTGCTATATTTTCCTCAGCTTTTGTTAAATGCCATTGTCTGACTCACAAATCCTTAGTCTGGTGTAGCTGAATTCCCTGTCTCTTGTAAGAATTCTTCTTATGAATGGTTTGGGATTTGAAGTGTGAAAACATATACTTGTGCTATGGCTATAAACGGTGAGACTGATTTTTATTATGAATTTACAATAAAAATATTTTCCCATTGCATGTGCATGCACACGCGCGCACACACACACACACACACACATAGCATCTTGATTTACATGCAATTCTTCCATGCTGAGGGCCAGGCTGTAGAAGTTCTTCTTTCCACCTCACCCTAAGTAAATATCTCCTAGCCTCCCTTTCTTCTACACATGTGCACCTGCTCTGACAGTCCACCACCACTTCCTATGCTTCTCCAACATCCCCTTCCTGTAGCCTCTACCCCCAACCTCTGGGATCCCCTGGTCAGCCCTTCATCCAGGCCTGCTGGAGACCTCTTCCCAAACTGTGGAAACTGGATCAGTGACCTGATGAAGGGTCTCCGCTCATACTTCTGTGTATTCAGGAAAGGAGAGAGGAAAGAGAAGTTACAGATACCTCAAGTTAGAATTCTGAATGTGTCTTCCAGTGGAAGCAATAATAGAAATAACATTACATGTGTAACATAATTGGTATTATTCTTCGGGTTTCTTTCATTCATTTACTTATGCACCAAAATGTTTTTTTGTTATCTACTATATTTCAGGTACCACTTATGAGTCCAGGGAAATGTCCATAGCAAATAGATAAAATTATGGGTTTTTTATGGATTGGTCTTAATACATAAACATGATGAGAGAGGTTGAGGGAAGATGGCGACGTAGGAGGACACTGGGCTCACCCCACGTCCTGCTGATCACTTAGATTCCACCTACACCTGCCTAAATAACCCAGAAAACCGCCAGAGGATTAGCAGAACGGAGTCACCGGAGCCAAGCACAGACGAGAGGCCCACGGAAGAGGGTAGGAAGGGCGGCGAGGCGGTGCATGCTCCACGGACTGGCGGGAGGGAGCCGGGGCGGAGGGGCGGCTCGCCGGCCAAGCAGAGCCCCGGAGTCTGGCTTGCAAAAGCGGAGGGGCCTGACGGACTGTGTTCCGACAGCAAGCGCGACTTAGCGTCTGGGAGGTCATAAGTTAACAGCTCTGCTCGGAAAGCGGGAAGGCTGGAGGACAAAGGGAGGGAGAGCTGCTGAGCCCCCGGACGACAGAGCTCAGTTTGGTGGGGAACAAAGGCGCTCGCCAGCGCCATCTCCCCCGCCCATCCCCCAGCCAAAATCCCAAAGAGAACCAGTTCCTGCCAGGGAACTTGCTCGCTCCGCGCAAACACCCAACTCTGTGCTTCTGCGGAGCCAAACCTCCAGCAGCGGATCTGACTCCCTCCTGCTGCCACAGGGCCCCTCCTGAAGTGGATCACCTAAGGAGAAGCGAGCTAAGCCTGCCCCTCCTGCCCCTGTGCACCTTGCCTACCCACCCCAGCTAATACGCCAGATCCCCAGCATCACAAGCCTGGCAGTGTGCAAGTAGCCCAGACGGGCCACGCCACCCCACAGTGAATCCCGCCCCTAGGAGAGGGGAAGAGAAGGCACACACCAGTCTGACTGTGGCCCCAGCGGTGGGCTGGGGGCAGACATCAGGTCGGACTGCGGCCCCGCCCACCAACTCCAGTTATACACCACAGCACAGGGGAAGTGCCCTGCAGGTCCTCACCACGCCAGGGACTATCCAAAATGACCAAGCGGAAGAATTCCCCTCAGAAGAATCTCCAGGAAATAACAACAGCTAATGAGCTGATCAAACAGGATTTAAATAATATAACAGAAAGTGAATTTAGAATAATAGTCATAAAATTAATCGCTGGGCTTGAAAACAGTATAGAGGACAGCAGAGAATCCCTTGCTACAGAGATCAAGGGACTAAGGAACAGTCACAAGGAGCTGAAAAACGCTTTAAATGAAATGCAAAACAAAATGGAAACCACCACGGCTCGGATTGAAGAGGCAGAGGAGAGAATAGGTGAACTAGAAGATAAAGTTATGGAAAAAGAGGAAGCTGAGAGAAAGAGAGACAAAAAAATCCAGGAGTATGAGGGGAAAATTAGAGAACTAAGTGATGCACTAAAAAGAAATAATATACGCATAATTGGTATCCCAGAGGAGGAAGAGAGAGGGAAAGGTGCTGAAGGGGTACTTGAAGAAATAATACCTGAGAACTTCCCTGAACTGGGGAAGGAAAAAGGCATTGAAATCCAAGAGGCACAGAGAACTCCCTTCAGACGTAACTTGAATCGATCTTCTGCACGACATATCATAGTGAAACTGGCAAAATACAAGGATAAAGAGAAAATTCTGAAAGCAGCAAGGGGTAAACGTGCCCTCACATATAAAGGGAGACCTATAAGACTCGTGACTGATCTCTCTTTTGAAACTTGGCAGGCCAGAAAGAATTGGCACGAGATTTTCAGTGTGCTAGACAGAAAAAATATGCAGCCGAGAATCCTTTATCCAGCAAGTCTGTCATTTAGAAGAGAAGGAGAGATAAAGGTCTTCCCAAACAAACAAAAACTGAAGGAATTTGTCACCACTAAACCAGCCCTACAAGAGATCCTAAGGGGGACCCTGTGAGACAAAGTACCAGAGACATCACTACAAGCATAAAACATACAGACACCACAATGACTCTAAACCCGTATCTTTCTATAATAACACTGAATGTGAATGGATTAAATGCGCCAACCAAAAGACATAGGGTATCAGAATGGATAAAAAAACAAGACCCATCTATTTGCTGTCTACAAGAGACTCATTTTAGACCTGAGGACACCTTTAGATTGAGAGTGAGGGGATGGAGAACTATTTATCATGCTACTGGAAGCCAAAAGAAAGCTGGAGTAGCCATACTTATATCAGACAAACTAGACTTTAAATTAAAGGCTGTAACAAGAGATGAAGAAGGACATTATATAATAGTTACAGGGTCTATCCACCAGGAAGAGCTAACAACTATAAATGTCTATGCGCCGAATACCAGAGCCCCCAAATATATAAAACAACTACTCATAAACATAAGCAACCTTATTGATAAGAATGTGGTAATTGCAGGGGACTTTAACACCCCACTTACAGAAATGGATAGATCATCTAGACACATGATCAATAAAGAAACAAGGGCCCTGAATGAGACATTGGATCAGATGGACTTGACAGATATATTTAGAACTCTGCATCCCAAAGCAACAGAATATACTTTCTTCTCGAGTGCACATGGAACATTCTCCAAGATAGATCATATACTGGGTCACAAAACAGCCCTTCATAAGTTTACCAGAATTGAAATTATACCATGCATACTTTCAGACCACAATGCTATGAAGCTTGAAATCAACCACAGAAAAAAGTCTGGAAAACCTCCAAAAGCATGGAGGTTAAAGAACACCCTACTAACGAATGAGTGGGTCAACCAGGCAATTAGAGAAGAAATTAAAAAATTTATGGAAACAAACGAAAATGAAAATACAACAATCCAAACGCTTTGGGATGCAGCAAAGGCAGTCCTGAGAGGAAAATACATTGCAATCCACGCCTATCTCAAGAAACAAGAAAAATCCCAAATACAAAATCTAACAGCACACCTAAAGGAAATAGAAGCAGAACAGCAAAGACACCCCAAACCCAGCAGAAGAAGAGAAATAGTAAAGATCAGAGCAGAAATAAACAATATAGAGTCTAAAAAAACTGTAGAGCAGATCAACGAAACCAAGAGTTGGTTTTTTGAAAAAATAAACAAAATTGACAAACCTCTAGCAAGGCTTCTCAAAAAGAAAAGGGAGATGACCCAAATAGATAAAATCATGAATGAAAATGGAACTAATACAACCAATTCCTCAGAGATACAATTATCAGGGAATACTATGAAAAATTATATGCCAACAAATTGGACAACCTGGAAGAAATGGACAAATTCCTGAACACCCACACTCTTTCAAAACTCAATCAGGAGGAAATAGAAAGCTTGAACAGACCCATAACCAGCGAAGAAATTGAATCGGTTATCAAAAATCTCCCAACAAATAAGAGTCCAGGACCAGATGGCTTCCCAGGGGAGTTCTACCAGACGTTTAAAGCAGAGATAATACCTATCCTTCTCAAGCTATTCCAAGAAATAGAAAGGGAAGGAAAACTTCCAGACTCATTCTATGAAGCCAGTATTACTTTGATTCCTAAACCAGACAGAGACCCAGTAAAAAAAGAGAACTACCGGCCAATATCCCTGATGAATATGGATGCAAAAATTCTCAATAAGATACTAGCAAATCGAATTCAACGGCATATAAAAAGAACTATTCACCATGATCAAGTGGGATTCATTCCTGGGATGCAGGGCTGGTTCAACATTCGCAAATCAATCAACGTGATACATCACATTAACAAAAAAAAAAAGAGAAGAACCATATGATCCTGTCAATCGATGCAGAAAAGGCCTTTGACAAAATCCAGCACCCTTTCTTATTAAAAACGCTTGAGAAAGTCGGGATAGAAGGAACATACTTAAAGATCATAAAAGCCATTTATGAAAAGCCCACAGCTAACATCATCCTCAACGGGGAAAAACTGAGAGCTTTTTCCCTGAGATCAGGAACACGACAGGGATGCCCACTCTCACCGCTGTTGTTTAACATAGTGCTGGAAGTTCTAGCATCAGCAATCAGACAACAAAAGGAAATCAAAGGCATCAAAATTGGCAAAGATGAAGTCAAGCTTTCGCTTTTTGCAGATGACATGATATTATACATGGAAAATCCGATAGACTCCACCAAAAGTCTGCTAGAATTGATACATGAATTCAGCAAAGTTGCAGGATACAAAATCAATGTACAGAAATCCGTTGCATTCTTATACACTAACAATGAAGCAACAGAAAGACAAATAAAGAAACTGATCCCATTCACAATTGCACCAAGAAGCATAAAATACCTAGGAATAAATCTAACCAAAGATGTAAAGGATCTGTATGCTGAAAACTATAGAAAGCTTATGAAGGTAATTGAAGAAGATTTAAAGAAATGGAAAGACATTCCCTGCTCATGGATTGGAAAAATAAATATTGTCAAAATGTCAATACTACCCAAAGCTATCTACACATTCAATGCAATCCCAATCAAAATTGCACCAGCATTCTTCTCGAAACTAGAACAAGCAATCCTAAAATTCATATGGAACCACAAAAGGCCCCGAATAGCCAAAGGAATTTTGAAGAAGAAGACCAAAGCAGGAGGCATCACAATCCCAGACTTTAGCCTCTACTACAAAGCTGTCATCATCAAGACAGCATGGTATTGGCACAAAAACAGACACATAGACCAATGGAATAGAATAGAAACCCCAGAACTAGACCCACAAACGTATGGTCAACTCATCTTTGACAAAGCAGGAAAGAACATCCAGTGGAAAAAAGACAGCCTCTTTAACAAATGGTGCTGGGAGAACTGGACAGCAACATGCAGAAGGTTGAAACTAGACCACTTTCTCACACCATTCACAAAAATAAACTCAAAATGGATAAAGGACCTGAATGTGAGACAGGAAACCATCAAAACCTTAGAGGAGAAAGCAGGAAAAACCTCTCTGACCTCAGCCGTAGCAATCTCTTACTCGACACATCCCCAAAGACAAGGGAATTAAAAGCAAAAGTGAATTACTGGGATCTTATGAAGATAAAAAGCTTCTGCACAGCAAAGGAAACAGCCAACAAAACTAAAAGGCAACCAACGGAATGGGAAAAGATATTTGCAAATGACATATCGGACAAAGGGCTAGTATCCAAAATCTATAAAGAGCTCACCAAACTCCACAAATAACCCAGTGAAGAAATGGGCAGAAAACATGAATAGACACTTCTCTAAAGAAGACATCCGGATGGCCAACAGGCACATGAAAAGATGTTCAGCGTCGCTCCTTATCAGGGAAATACAAATCAAAACCACACTCAGGTATCACCTCACGCCAGTCAGAGTGGCCAAAATGAACAAATCAGGAGACTATAGATGCTGGAGAGGATGTGGAGAAACGGGAACCCTCTTGCACTGTTGGTGGGAATGCAAATTGGTGCAGCCGCTCTGGAAAGCAGTGTGGAGGTTCCTCAGAAAATTAAAAATAGACCTACCCTATGACCCAGCAATAGCACTGCTAGGGATTTATCCAAGGGATACAGGAGTACTGATGCATCGGGGCACTTGTACCCCAATGTTCATAGCAGCACTCTCAACAATAGCCAAATTATGGAAAGAGCCTAAATGTCCATCAACTGATGAATGGATAAAGAAATTGTGGTTTATATACACAATGGAATACTACGTGGCAATGAGAAAAAATGAAATATGGTCTTTTGTAGCAACGTGGATGGAACTGGAGAGTGTGATGCTAAGTGAAATAAGCCATACAGAGAAAGACAGATACCATATGGTTTCACTCTTATGTGGATCCTGAGAAACTTAACAGGAACCCATGGGGGAGGGGGAGAAAAAAGAAAAAAAAAAAAAAAAGAGGTTAGAGTGGGAGAGAGCCAAAGCATAAGAGACTGTTAAAAACTGAGAACAAACTGAGGGTTGATGGGGGGTGGGAGGGAGGAGAGGGTGGGTGATGGGTATTGAGGAGGGCACCTTTTGGGATGAGCACTGGGTGTTTTATGGAAACCAATTTGACAATAAATTTCATATATTATAAAAATAAAAAAAAATACATAAACATGATGAATAACATTGATCCTATAGGAAATTGTGCACTGAGTTCCTAATAATCTCACAGAATGCAACCATCCCATCAGTCAGCTGAAGAATTCCTATATATATCTATATCTATACATGTATAAATAGTAATTTCTTAGTCAAAATCTTAAAAGCCTATTTATTCATTCATAGACACATAGCTAAATAAATATGCATGCTTAGTCTCCATTTACTATACCATAGAAACTGGTTTCCAGACCTCGAATCACTGAAAGTGATTTCTTCTCATTATTCCCCAAAATATCACATCAAATTTCTAACATATATTTTAAGTCTAAAATAAAGTTCCAAATCCAAAACATTGTTTAGGTTTCCACCTGGATAAAGCATAGTTGCTAAGGATGTCTGCTTTGGAATCAGATAGACCTACTTCCAAATCTTAGTACTTTTGTCACTCTGTGCAAGTTACGAAACTCTTAGCCCTTAAATTTCAGAACTGTAATGAGGATAATGGTACATGTCATATAAGATTAACATGAGTATTAAATGAAATTAAGCGGTGTATACATTAAGCCCACCATGCCTAGTACAAGGTAAGTACTCAAAAACTTATACTTATTAATATGAAATGGCTATACTTCATCTATCTCATGAGCCAAAGAATTAGTTGAAGAATTAGAAAAGAATTAGCTGACTTCAAAGCCCTTGAGAAACAATAGGCTACCGTGTCCTCTTCTGATGAGAGTATATTTAGAAGATGAAAGTACAACAAATCACATTTTGTAGATGGGTGTTCAATTATATTTTTCTTTCTATCTTTGTTTCTTTTGTTTTTATCATGCCCCATGGTATGTGTTCAAATATTCCCATCTACCATGCTAAGGAAGCAACTATAATAATTCCATTAATACAAATACATCAGCCTGGAAAGTCATATGAACACTCCAACCAAACTCCAAAGGAGCAACTGAAGGTGATTTTTTAAAATTACATCTCTGAATCCATCTGACCAAACCTAGGGGGCAGAAATGGATCAAATGATGTATGAACGGGCAAGTAACCGTTACCCATAAATAATTTCCTTTCAAGACTTAGAAATGGCATTGATTGAGAAATGACATGCTATTTCTCACATGAGCTATTAGCTAGACGTCTCTTTAACATTCCTTTTTTCCGCCTATCTCCCCAGGGGAGCATTTTAATATACAATGCTAGTCTGGAATGGGCATTTGTTCAGAAGGAGAAATACAGTTACAAGTAGCTCTTCCTGAACAGCTTCTCCGGTGAGGAAACAGCTCATATGCCTTTGTCCCAGGCATCCATCCTCCAATTAGGATGCATCCTCCAGTTAGCGGAGAATTAAAACCATCCTTTTCCCAGTAATAAAAGTCCTTCTAATCCCAAGTGGGAGGCGCAGGGGGAAAGGGGGGTTAATTAAAAGTTAAAAGCCTCAGGCAGAAAGTAAGTCCACATGACCACATCGTTGAGAACTATGCCATCTAATTTTTTTTTTATGTTTATTTATTTTTGAGAGAGAAAGTCAGTGTGAGCAGGGGAGAGGCAGAGAGAGAGGGAGATGCAGAATCCAAAGCAGGCTCCACGGTCAGCATAGAGCCTGATGCAAGGCTTGAACTCACAGACTGTGAGATCATGACCTAAGCCAAAGTGGGAAGTTCAACTGAATGAGCCACCCAGGTGCCCCGACAAGTATGCCATCTAATCAAGCCATGCAGGTGCTGGAGGTGAGGATTCACCCAAAGAAGGAAACATTGGCTTACGTGGGAAAACTTTCAGATAATAAATAGATAATTCAAAGTTTTTCTGTTTTCTGGCCTTAAGTATGAAATGCAGAGCTGCTTCTTCACTAGAACCTAAAGAATTCATTATCCTTGGGCTGTGACTCTCACACGTGTAATTTTCTTTCCTTATTTGCATCTATTCAACCAGATGTGCAGGCCTTCTAGTGCTACTTTGGAAATAAGAATGAAAACAAGACCCCTGGGTGGCTCAGTCGGTTAAACGTCCAACTTTGGCCCAGGTCATGATCTCACGGTTTGGGAGTTCAAGGCCCACATGAGGCTTTCTGCTGTCAGCACAGAGCCCACTTTGGAGCCTATGACTCTCTCTCTGCCCCTCCCCTGTGCTTTCACATGCTCTGTCTCTCCCTCTCTCTTAAAAATAAATAAACATTTAAGAATTAAAACAAACAAGGCTAATAATAATCAAGGGGTAGACATAAAATAAATATAACCGTTTTATCTTGCCCTCATTGTTTCTTTACATCTTGTTTTTGAAGAATCCAAGTCCACGTAGGTATCTTTGCAAATGCTGTGCGTAGATCAGTAAACTTTATATTGAAAATACATTGAAATGGTCTCTATATATCTATCTGTCTCTCTCATTAGACTATAAGTTCCTAGTTACAGAATCTATGACTTATACGTCTTTGTAGTATGGCATAGGATAGTGTCCTGGAAATTTTGCCTCAGTTTTTAACCTGTTTACATTTAGATAAGACCTAACATGAAACAAACGTAGCCAAATTCAAGGATGAGTTTGAGTAGGCATTATTTGAAATGAAGGCAGTTTGTGTCTGTCAAATACTAAAGAGAACTTCTAGCTCTGAAACCGGAAATATTTGTATGAACTTTTGACCTTTAAAAATATATTCTTTTACAAAAACAAAGATGGCATTGTAAATTAGTGAGGAAAAGATAGACATTTCTAAATGACATTGGAATAAAGGATAGCCATGTGGAAAAAGAAATTTCATTTCGCCCTAACACCACAAACATCTGAGATCTGAAATACAAAAAATTGAAGTAAGGAAATTATACAATAGAAAAATAAAATCAGGATAAGTTTCTTTACAACTTGGGAGTTGGGAAAATATACCTTATTCACAACTTAGAAACAATAAAAGAAAAAATAAGTTTGACTATACTAAAATAAAAAAAAAATTATATAAGAAAAAATATCATAAAAAGGACAAACTAAGAAAAGATATTTATAACTTATAGACATAGTGGTGATATTTTTATAACATGAAGATATCCTAAAATTTGAGGCAAAAAACTCTACAACAAACAAATAGAAACAACCAATGTGAACGAACAATATACAGAAGAATGAAACATATGACAAGATGCTCAACACCATCCATACGTTAAAATTTTATTAAGATCTCACTTCCAATTGGCAAAAATGCAATATGTTGGCGATGTATTATTTTATTTTAATGGAACAACCCCATGACAGGTGAGAATACAAATAGAGGTAACAACAATAAAGGATGATTCGACAGTAACTAAAAGAACTACTTATATACTCACTTTTTGACTCAGCAACTCCACCTCTAAGTATCCATCAAAAAATGGCAGAATTATGAAATATTTTATGTACAAAGTTATTCATTGCAAAAAAAATTTTTTTAAACCAGAAACAACTTAAATGCTCATCTGTACAGACTGGTTAAATAGATTATGGTAAATTAAATAGTGTGCAATCAGGCCACCTGGGTGGCCAAGTAGGTTAAATGTCCGACTTCAGCTCAGGTCATGATCTCGAGGTTCTCAGGTTCAAGCCCCATGTCAGGCTCTGTACTGACAGCTCAGAGCCTGGAACCTGCTTCAGATTCTGTGTCTCCCTCTCTCTCTGCCCCTCCCCGGCTGATGCTCTCTCTCTCTCTCTCTCTCTCTCTCTCTCTCTCTCTCCCTCAAAAATAATAAAAACATTAAAAATTTTTAAAAATATATTGTACAATCATAAAAAGGACTGAATAAGATTGCTATACATATGAAATGATATGATATGATATGAAATGATCTCCAAGATATATTAGGTGGAAAAAGAAAAATGCAGAATAGCATATATAGCATGCTATTTTTTGTATAAGAAAAGAATTTGGTTTATTTAGCAAATTACATTTGTAGAAAGAATTTTTTGTACTAAACCTGTACCAATTACAACTTTTTACAAAAAATTAGTAGCTATAGAAAAAGAGAAGGAACAGAACAGAATAGATTGGAATGGAAGCAAGAGCCCTAAAATATGAAAACTAAAAGAAAAAATAAATTTAATTGTATATCAAGTTAAAGACATAAGCGTGCGCACACACACACACACACACACACAATTCTTTTTTCACATAGCATTTTAACTTTCAATACTTAATGGAATAGAATATATTTCATGGACAAATACAGTTCAAAAAAATCTTAATGGTAGTTCGTTTGTTGGTAATATTATTGGTAATTTTATTTTGACATCATCTGTATATACACACAAATATATAATTAAATTTAATATTATTATATAGTAAAATACTCCATGTAAGAGAAACACAATATAAGCACATAATCAAAAATTTGACTCAAATATTTTAATGTTAATTCTGAATTTGAAATATCATAATAAATTCGTGATTTCTTCTCCTTTGAAAAAATTCAAGTGCCCTAGCTCTGCCCACTGAAGAGGCTGGAATTAATGACCACCAAATGGCACTGAGCACAGCTAACACCCATTGAGCATATCTAGCATTATGGTTTCCAAATGCCATTTCCTTCTAAAAGTACTCAGACACCAAAAATCATAAAATACCTAGGAATAAACCAAACCAAAGAGGTAAAAGATCTGTATGCTGAAAACTATAGAAAGCTTATAAAAGACATTGAAGAAGACACAAAGAAATGGAAAAATATTCCATGCTCATGGACTGGAAGAACAAACATTGTTAAATAGTACCCAAAGCAATCTACACATTCAATGCAATCTCTATCAAAATAATAGCAGTATTCTTCACAGAGGTAGAACAAACAATTTTAAAATTTGTATGGGACCAGAGAAAAGAATCTTCATAGCCAAAATAATGTTGAAAAAGAAAACCAAACCTGGAGGCATCACAATTCCAGATTTCAAGCTGTATTACTAAGCTGTAATCATCAAGCTGCCAGTATGGTACTGGCACAAAAACAGACACATAGATCAGTGGGACAGAATAGAGAACCCAGAAGTGACCCAACAGATGTATGGCCAACTAATCTTTGACAAAGCAGTAAAGAATATCCAATGGAAAAAAGACAGTCTCTTCAGCAATTGGTGTTGGGAAAACTGGACAACAACATGCAGAAGAATGAACCTGGACCACTTTCTTACACCAGACACAATTAATAAACTCAAAATGGGTGAAAGACCTAAATATAAGACAGGAAACCACCAAAATCCTAGAGGAGGAAACAGGCAACAACCTCTTTGACCTCAGGCACAGCAACTTCTTACAAGATATGTCTCCAGAGGCAAGAGAAACAAAAGCAAAAATGAACTATTGGGACTTCGTCAAGATAAAAATCTTCTGCACAGTGAAGGAAATAATCAGCAAAACTAAAAGGCAACTGATGGAATGGGAGAAGATATCTGCAAATGACATCAGATAAAGGGTTAGTTTCCAAAATCTATAAAGAACTTATGAAACTCAACACCCAAAAAACAAATAATCCAGTGAAGAAATAAGCAGAAGACATGTTTTCCAAAGAAGGTATCCAGATGGCTAACAGACACATGAAAGGATGCTCATCACTCATCATCAGGGAAATACAAATCAAAACCACAATGAGATACCACCTCACACCTGTCAGAATGGCTAAAATTAACAACTCAAGGAAACAACAGATGTTGGCAAGGATGTGGAGGGATTTTTGCACTGCTAGTGGGAATGCAAACTGATGCAGCCACGCTGGAAAACAGTATGGAAATTCCTCAAAAAATTAAAAATAGAACTACTCTACAACACAGCAATTGCACTACTAGGTATTTATCCAAAGGACACAAAAATGCAAATTCCATGGGTCACATTCACCCCGATGTTTATAGCAGCAGTATCAACAATAGCCAAACTATGGACAGAGCCCAAATGTCCATCGACTGACAAATGGATAAAGAAGATGTGGTATATATATACAATGGAATATTACTGAGCAATCAAAAAGAATGAAATCTTGCCATTTGTAACAACATGGATGGAACTAGAATACATTATGTTAAAGGAAATAAGCCAGAGGAAGATAAATATCATATGATTTCGCTGATATGTGGAATTTTAGAAACAAAACAGATGAACATAAGGAAAAGTAAGATAAAAACAGAGAAGGAGGCAAACCATAATAGATTCTTAAATACAGAGAATAAACTGAGGGTTGCTGAAGATGTATTGGGTGGGGGATGGGTTAAATGGTTAATGGGAATTAAGGAGAGTACTTGTTGGGATGAACACTAGGTGTTATATGTAACTAATGAATCACCAAATTCTACTCCTGAAACCATATATATATTAAACACTATATGTTAACTAACTTGGATTTAAATAAAATTTTAAAAATTAAATAATAAAAAGTAAAAGGACTCAGGGACTTCTGAAAAATATCTGATTCTCAATGTGGATCTGGAAATTTACAAGATGAACATTCTGCTTTGTCAAGGAGTAAGGAAATTGTCAAAGTCGAAGGGTCATTTCCAAAGGTCACAGAAGCCAGTATGAAGGAGTGCCTATTGGCCAAACTTGAAATGATTTGGGTGTCAAGTATAATGAATGTAATTGTTTAAGGCATTTAATATAGATGTATTTTAAATGGGTAAATAATAATAAAAAAGGAAGAAAGCAAAAAAAAATCTAATACACAGCATTTAAAAAATCTTTACTTCAAAAAATGTCATTTAAAGGATGGAATTAAGTGTCCATCTTGCCTTTATTAACTATATTTCAGAGATCCAAAATTATTCTTCTTTATGCAAGAAAGTTCTTTACCTAATGGTGGGGATGAAATTATAGGATTGTGAAATAGAAATTACAGATTTCTCAAAAACACATTTTATAACCTGAAATGAAATAATTGATTCAAACCTCATCAATAGATAAAATCATTGGATGACAGGGATATTTACAATGGAGGGAGGGACCAGGCTGCCACCATCCAAAATCCCCTGATCATTCAATCTTTGCATCACAAAAATGTAGGTAATCCGTTCATCTTAATGTTTTGTGACATAAGACACATTATGCCATCTATAAGAAATTCTTAACAAAAAGTGTGAGGGAATTACAATAAGGGAATAGGACATTCTTGCCTTAACTGGGGTGGACACCAAAAGCATTACCAGTAACCATCACCCAGAAATTTACATACCACACACATTCCACAGTCATAGTTTTTTGAAAAGAACTGAAAATACCCTCCCTGATAACTGTCAGCTCTAGGACAGGTAGCTGTCTCTGAGATCTGCAGTCAAGCAGAAGGAAGGAAATAATAAAGAGAAAAGTACAAATCAATGAAATATGAAACAAAATACAATAGAAAAAAATCAATGAAACCAACAGTCAGAATGATACAGAAAAAAAGAGCAAAGACACAAATTACCAATGTCAGTAGTGAAAAAGGACACTTCAATAGAAATCTGAAAAGACATTACAAAAATAATAAGGGAGTAGCAAGCGTTTGCATTACTTGAAAAGCAAAGAACTATAATTGTTTGTATGAGACTTGTACAAATACACTTAGGAGGGGATGTAGATGGAATGGGATTAATTGCTTCTGGCTTGTCTGAAGACTAAGGACCTCCCAAGAAATCTGCAAGGTGCAAGACTTTTTCTTTCTTCGGAAAAGAAATAGGAATCCCATAGAAATATACAAAATGAGGCAAATCAAGATGTAAAAACAGCTTTTTCATGCCAAAGACAAAATATTAATAACACCTCAAAGTGAGCCCATAGCTGGACTTGAAGAAGTACTCCTGGAAAAATACTACTAAAAAGAGCACACAATGAAAAAGGGGGAAATCCCAACTTTTTCCAGGAATGTGATAAGGTTTTTCCATTGAGTATGAAATACATTCTTTTATATATATATATACGACATCTTCTTTTTTTTTTAATTTTTTTTAAATATGAAATTTATTGTCAATTTGGTTTCCATACAACACCCAGTGCTCATCCCAACAGGTGCCCTCCTCAGTGCCCATCACCCACCCTCCCCTCCCACCCATCCCCCATCAACCCTCAGTTTGTTCTATGTTTTTAAGAGTCTCTTATGGTTTGGCTCCCTCCCTCTCTAAATTTTTTTTTCCTTCCCCTCCCCCATGGTCTTCTGTTAAGTTTCTCAGGATCCACATGAGAGTGAAAACATATGGTATCTGTCTTTCTCTGTATGGCTTATTTCACTTAGCATCACACTCTCCAGCTCCATCCATGTTGCTACAAAGGGCCATATTTCATTCTTTCTCATTGCCACGTAGTATTCCACTGTGTATATAAACCACAATTTCTTTATCCATTCATCAGTTGATGGACATTTAGGCTCTTTCCATAATTTGGCTATTGTTGAAAGTGCTGTTAAAAACATTGGGGTACAAGTGCCCCTATGCATCAGCACTCCTGGATGCCTTGGGTAAATTCCTGGTGGTGCTACTGCTGGGTCATAGGGTAGGTCTATTTTTAATTTTTTTGAGGAACCTCCACACTGTTTTCCAGAGTGGCTGCACCAGTTTGCATTCCCACCAACAGTGCAAGAGGGTTCCCGTTTCTCCACACCCTCGCCAGCATCTATAGTCTCCTGATTTGTTCATTTTAGCCACTCTGATAGGCATGAGGTGATATCTCAGTGTGGTTTTGATTTGTATTTCCCTGATGAGGAGCGACGTTGAGCATCTTTTCATGTGCCTGTTGGCCATCTGGATGTCTTCTGTGAAATACATTCTAAGGAAACGTATTGATATACCATTTATACCAGGGAATATTAATAAATTATATTATAAATTCTCTCAATTTGAGAGGAACTCCTATTATGATTGGTTTATAAAGACTAATTACGCTCTTATTTAAACTAGCCTAGGGAAGCAAACTCCAAGAAAGGAAAGTAAAAATGCTTTTGAAATGCTGGCCCTTTAAGAACTTGAAAAAGTTGAAATTCGTGAGGAAAGAAAGAAAGAAAAAGAACAAGTTCACCTGAATCATATTAATGGATTTAGTTGCTACATTATAAGATAAAGAGAAAATAAATACCGGTTTAATCAACCTATCAAAAAGTTTGTCTTTTTTTTTTTTAAGTAGAACTTTAGTTCTTTTAAGTGAAGTTTAAATATTGGTCATGTAAATACAGAAAAATTCCATAAGGATAAGTTTGGGTAATATTCCTAAACAAAGCAAATCCTGCTAAGGTGCTAGTGTGTGACAGTTCTCAGTTACCTACTTCCCAGTTTTCTCTATAACTGAATGACTAAAAGTTGCTTAGGTTTTTTTAAGTTGAAGCTAATATAGATGATATGGTAGTTGCAAAGAGATACTGGTATTGTATGGTAGGTGTGTTTTACATGTTTCTCAAGGTAACCAAGGCAATTTTATTAGGATGGCAAATTCAGTGAGGGTAGCAATTGTCCTGGACCTGCTGATGAGGCTAATATTTTTTTTTAATATTAAACACCTAAGTAATTTTATGCCTATTTGTGCATGTTTAAATACATGCATATATAAATGCATACATTAGAAAACAAAGAAAGCTTAAAAATCATAGTTCAGAAAAAGATTGATCTTTGAGTATAATTTTTGTGTTTTTTATGCTCTTAAACCATTTTTTAAATTGTTATTTCTGTTTCCAATTGTGGTAAAATACATATAATTTAAGTCATTTTTAACATGAAATTTCTTTGTTTCTGAAAAGCCTATGGTTTCAAATATCTGTTATACTTGCTATTATATTTACTTTAAATATTTTAAATATTATGCCTTTTCTAAACCAAGTAATAGTTTCCCAACCTTAGGCATCTGTGATTGAGGCTGTATCGATGTAATGACCAGTTTCCTCTGACAAATCTCTTTAAAACTGTCTTTCCCAAGTGTAGGCCCAAATTCAGAATGCTAAAATTGTTAACATACCTTTTTCACTCAAACAATCCTTGGTGCTCCTCAGATAGGCCACTGAGTTTACTACTTTACCTTATAAAGGATGGATACTGGATATAATCGAAATATTATTTCTACATATATTAACAATCTCAATCACCATGAAAGCTAACTAATATAAATGGCCCAGAGACCCTCTTTTGGCATCTAGAATCAGAAAATTCCTTTTCCTTTCTTAAGTAGACCTTACAACAACTCTCGAATTCAGGCACCCCATTTATAAAAACCCTTCTCATTAAAGGTAGAAGAAAAAAACTGTGCTTTGTGATGCTTATCTCCCAAACTGGAACCTTGTCATAAACCCATTGTTTTCCTTGGCATTTTTCTTGATCTTGTGTGTTGACTCATCATGTTTACAAGTGGGAGGGCAGCAGCTCCACTCGTTAAAGTCTCCGTAGAAGGTAGAAGGCCTTGCCTGTCCCACTCTGACTCTCTAATAGAGTACAGGTCTCATTACTCCAAACTAGCACCCAGCACTTCCGGGCCAGCCTGACTACCACCAAAAAATCTACTTTGTCTGTTTCTCATATAATTGTCAACTGCTGACCCAATCTAAATCCAGCCACATTACTACTTTCACTTCCTGGTAGAGACGACTTCCATGACCCTTTAACAGTTTTCCAATACTGTTATATCTGTTATATACTTGTAAGTCGCTTAGAGAGTTGATCTTAAAAATTCTCACCACTGTAGAACCAAACTAAAATGGAGTCACTAACGTCAAGGACAAAATAGAGGTGGTCAGCACAGGTGCATGAAGGAAATGTAACCTAACCTAACACAAATTTATGGCTCTTCCCAGAAATCAGCAGAGGATACCAGCTCGTCCCCGAACATCACATCTGTTCATGCCATCTCTGGACTTTCTTGTTCCCCTGACTCACCTACCTTGATTCAAATAGGGGAAAAAACCCACTAGGCAACCAATTAGCCGCAAAATAATGTCCTCACTGACCCCATAAAAATCCCTTTGTGAACAACTCAGGGTTTACTGCTCCCGTAGCCTTGAGTTTTGCAGCTTGCTGGTGGAAAGCCTTGCAAGAAACACCTTTCTTCGTTTTATTCAGTATGCAGAGTTTGGTTTTTGACACCACAAAAAAGAAATAGTAATCATGTGATGTGATAGAAGTGTTAGCTAACACTGTGGTGGTAATCATTTTGCAATATATAATTATATCGAATCAACATATTGTACATCTTAAATTTACACAATGTTGCATGTCAATTATATATGAATAAAGCTGGAGGGAAAAAAGAATTTAAATTAATAGCTGTTCATAATGCTCCATCTTGATTCAACTCATGTTCTCTTAAAAACCCTGATACATTATTTGTTGATGGCATATATCTTAAAAATAGTCAATGTATATTTTGTGCTGGGCAGTGTTTATAGAAGCTACCTCATTTAAAGCTTTAAGTTAACAGCTCTGTTGATAATAGATAAGACTTAGAAGTCATTCATGATTGCAACTTTGTTGGGTCCCCAGAAGCACATTCATTTGTGTAGAATATTTATTAGAGTGTACACTTGCCACACGAAGCACCCACAATGACAAAGGCAAATTGATCCAGACTTTTCAAAAATATTGGAGGGGGGTATTTCCCAAGAGATGTAACAGGTGACCAAATCTTGCCTTTCCTGTAATTATCTTGACCCAGCAAAAATGATAAAAGTATGGTATGACTCCCCTCAAGGCCAGTTTGAGCATTTATAAGATTTCATTTAGTTGCCCCAAAAACAAAGCTTTAATTTTTAGAAATATATATATATATATATATATATATATATATATATATATATATTAATTTTCTGGTGAAATTGAAGCTTTCTTTGCTAAAAGTCTAACATTCTAATTTTTGAGGGGGAAAACTTACCCCCCTTAACAGGTGAAATGCTTAAGAAGTTATACAAGATTCTTCTTTTACTTTTTTAAAATGTTTCTTTATTTATTTTGAGAGAGAGCGCACATGCACGTAAGTGGGGCAGGGCAGAGGGAGAGGGAGAGAGAATCCCAAGCAGGCTCCACGCTTAGCGTGAAGTCTGACGTGGGGCTCGATCTCACAACCGAGAGATCATGACCTGGGCCAAAATCAAGAGTTGGGTCCTTAACCAACTGAGCCACGAAGGCACTCCCAATACTCTTCCTTCAAAACAAAACTCATTGGCGGCAACGGGACTCAGCTTTGGCCTCCTGCCACTTCCTCTCAGCTCCATTGATACCATCACCATGGTCCCAGCTGGTAGTGCACTGATTGGAACGGCTGTCATGAGCAGAACTTAGTTTTGAACATGAATAACCGTGGCTTTGTGGTGTGTACTTTTAATAGAAAAGTCTCCAGAGTTGGTAATTTCTTGACCAATGGGGCGAAGGCAACCAAAGTGGTTGATGCTCACTCCAGGCTGAAGAAGTGCAGGCCGATCAGACTGTTTGTGATGGCTGCTTAAGCTGTTGATGACTTCATTGAAAAATTAGTACCATTGTTAGACGCTGGTGACATCATCATTGATGGAGGAACTTCTGGATACAGGGATACCACAGTGTTGAGACCTCAAGGCCAAGAGTATCTTGTTTGTGGAGAGTAGAGTTAACGGTGGAGAGGAAGGGGCCCAGGATGGCCAAGAGGGACAAAAAAGGCTGGCCACACATCATTTTGTGACTGGGTGGGAGATGAAGGAGCAGGACACTTTGTGCAGATGGTGCACACTGGAATAGAGAACGGGGAAATGCAAACTCATCCATAAGGCTTACCGCTTGATGAAAGATGTTCCAGGCATGGAACACAATGAGATGGCAAAGGCATTTGAGGAATGGAATAAGACAGAGCTAGGATTGAAATCACAGCCAATATTCTTAAGTTCCAAGACAGCAATGGCAAACACCTGCTGCTGACGATCAAGGACAACGAGAGGCAGAAGGGCACAGGAAAGTGGACCACCATCTCAGCCTTGGAGTACCATGGTCCTGTCACCCTCCTTGCAGAAGCAATTTTTCTTGATGTTTATCATCTCTGAAGGATGAGAGGATTTAAGTTAGCAAAAAGCTGAAGGGTCCCCAAAGATCCAGTTTGAAGGTAAGAAATCATTCCTGGAGGACATTCAGAAGGCCCTCTATGCTTCCACGATCATCTTATGTGCACAAGGCTTCATGCTGCTAAGACAAGCAGCCACGGAATTTGGCTGCACCCTCAACTATGGTGGTGTCACCCTGACATGGAGGGGGTCTGCACCATTAGGAGTGTGTTCCTAGGAAACATAAAAGATGCATTTGATCAAAACCCATAACTTCAGAATCTACTACTAGATGACTTTTTTAACTCAGCTGTTAAAAACTACCAGGACTTCTGGCAGCAGGCAGTCAGCACTGGTGTCCAGGCAGGTATTCCCGTGCCCTGCTTCACCACTGCCCTTTCCTTCTATGATGGGTACAGACACGAGATGCCACCTGCCAACCTTATCCAGGCCCAGTGGGGTTACTTTGGGGCTCACACTTATGAACTCTTACTTAGCCAAACCTGGGCAGTTTAATCACACTAATTGGACAAGCCATGGTGGCAGCATGGCATCATCTTCATACAGTGCCCAATCGGACTGGTTACCCGCCACAATGCCACAGACTGGGACATTCCACTTACCTCACAGCACTGCTCACACAGCCCTCTGCCCTATCTTCTGATCAGACCTCTTAAAATAAAGTCTCATAAGAGACTCCTGAAGGAGCCAACCTGAGTTTACTTGTAACATAGATCTGTGAGCACCACCTTGCCCTCTGCCCTTGCTTCTTAAGACCAACCAGGAGCTGAGGCACTTGGGTGGCTCAGTCGGTTGAATGTCTGACTTTGGCTCAGGTCATGATCTCACGGTTCATGAGTTCAAGCCCTGTGTTTGGCCGTGTGTTGACAGCTCAGAGCCTGGAGCCTGCTTCAGATTCTGTGTCTCCCTCTGTCTCTGCCCCTCCCCATTCGTGTTCTGTCTCTGTCTCTCAAGTATAAATAAATGTTAAATTTTTTTTATTTATATTAAAAAAAAAAAGACCAACCAGGAGTTGACTGTGTGCGAGGTAATGAGAATCAGCTCCGGGAAACAGTTTTCCAAGTATCCCCTGTGGTTAGGGAGTCAGTGGCAGTTTCACTTGATAGAAGCACACATAGATGGGCGCAGTTTCTGTGGAATTTGCTCAAATTGAAGCGGAATTCCTTTGTTTCCCTACTTAATAAAAGATCCATTGTAAAAAACAAAAACAAAAATAGACACTCATTAGCCTATTAGCATAAAAGCTCTGAGGAGGTAAAAAGAATTAATAATATTTTTAAGTTTTTTACATTTTTATTCTTAAAAAATCCATAGTTACAGGAAAGTCCCAAGAACAGTTAACCCCTATGTGCCCTTCATCTGTATTCACTAATTGTTAACATTCCCACATTTGCTTTATATCTCTCTCCTTTCTCTGTCTTTATATATATTATATATATTCATAAAAATAATAAAATGATTATTATTACTAATGCTAAACCATTTAAAAGTTGATTACAGACATTATGACCTTTATTTTTATGTTTTTAATTGTTGACCCTATATTTTTCAATACCCTTACGTTTCTCTTTTAGGAGTAGGCATATTTTCTTACAAAACCTCATTCCAGTGATCAAATTCAGAAAAATCAATATTGGTATAGTGTCATAATAGAATATACTACTCATCTCCTATACATCATTCTTGATCTAGAATCCATTCCGGAATCACCAGTTGCAATCACTGATTGTCACGTCTCTTTACTTTATCTGTCACAGTTTCTCATGTGTCTTTACCTTTATGAGATTGATATTTTTTAAGCATACAAGCAAGTTGTTTTATGGACTCTCCATCGGTATGGGCTTTTTGATGTTTCGTTATAATGAATTTTTAGATGTTTGGCAGGAGAACCAAGTAACTAATGCTGTTTGTAGTGTACCACATCTAGAGACACATGATGGTCATTTATCACTATTGCTAGTGATGTTAACTTCAATTGCTTGGCTCAGTTGGCTTCCACAAGATTTCAAGGTTCCATCATCAATATTTCCTTTGTAATTAATAAGTAATCTGTGAGGAAATACTCTAAGACAGTTTAGTTATCTCTTTCTCATCAAATTTTCACCTAGTCATTTCAGCATTTAATGATTATTGCCTAAGTCAGTGATCACTATGGCACTTGCAGAATGATGATTTTTTTTCCAACTCTATCTTTCCTCCTACATTTATTATATAATATTCCATGATAAAGAAGAGCTTTTCCTTTTCTCCCATGTATTTATTTATCATAAATACATAATTAATTATTATTTGATTTAATGTGTTGTTTTTTTTTTTTTTTTTTTTGAGAGAGAGCACACACAAATGGGGATGGGACAGAGGGAGAGGGAGAGAGAGAATCTTAAGTAGGTTCCATGGCAGCGCAGAGCCCAATGCAAGGCTCAGTCTCACAATTCTGAGTTGAAATCAAGAGTTGCTTGGGGCGCCTGGGTGGCTCAGTCGGTTGAGCATCCGACCTCGGCTCAGGTCATGATCTCACAGTCTGTGAGTTCGAGCCCTGCATCTGGCTCCGTGCTGACAGCTCAGAGCCTGGATCCCGTTTCAGATTCTGTGTCTCCCTCTCTCTCTGACCCTCCCCCGTTCATGCTCTGTCTCTCTCTGTCTCAAAAATAAATAAACGTTAAAAAAAATTAAAAAAAAAAAAGAGTTGCTTAACCAACTGAGCCACCCAGAAGCCCCTTTGCTGCTATATTTGTATTGATAGTTAGATTGTCCCATATTTGCCATCGAGATCCCTTCAAGCTGGCTCCTGTGTCCTTTTTACAATGCCCATTAGTTTTTAGAGCTTCCTTTTTTTTTTTTTTTTTTTTTTCATTAAATAAGGTCCTTCAGACTTATCTTGAATTTTCTGTGTCCCAGCCCTGGAATCAGGCAAGTCTCTAATCTATTGAGAAACCATCACATGGTTTGTTTAATGTTTATTTATTTTTTAGAGAGAGACAGACAGAGTATGAGCAGGAGAGGGTCAGAGAGAAAAGGAGACACAGAATCTGAAGCAGGTTCCAGGCTCTGAGCTGTCAGCACAGAGTCCAATGGGGCTTGAACCCATGATGTGAGATTATGACCTGAGCCAAAGTTGGACGCTTAACCAACTGAGCCACCCAGGCACCCCTGATGTGGTTTGTTTAAATCTACTTAGAGTGTTTGTTCTGTACAATAATACCAATAAGTTTATGTCTCCTCAACATATGCTCTCAAGGAATCTTTTTCCTACATTTATGTTTTCTCATGCTGACTACATGAAAATGTGGTATATACTTTGACAAGATCATCCTGCCCTAGCTGTTTTTAGTGGAGAATGGTATTTCAAAACCAAACTCTGGGTGTTAACTGCTCATTATATCAGTGTGTAATTGCTTCTTAGCTCAATCAGCAGATAAAACTAAGAAGCATAGACTTTTATTATAGATATGGTGTATTTTAAATCATGAATTAGGAAATGCATATATATTTTTATACTATGAATTTTTAGACATCTAATTCCAATCTAATACCACAATATTCTTTATTTTTTTAATTTACTTTTATTTATTTTGAGAGAGATAGTGACAGCAAGCAGGGAAGGGGCAGAGAGAGAAGAGGGAGACAGAATATCAAGCAGGCTCTGCATTGTCAGTACTGAGCCCAATTGAGGCCTCAAACTCAAGAACTGTGAGATCATGATCTGAGCTGAAATTAAGAGTCAGCCACCACCCAGGTGCCCCTAATACCACAATATTCTTTTCTACCTTTCCAAATTCTATATTTGTATCTCTCTTCTGCCACAGAGACAAACCTGACTCCCAATAATAAGATTATATTGACTCAGTTCTCAATCCTACTGTATATACAAAATGGTTCCAGAATTTCCACACCCAGTACTATACAAACAAGAACAATTTTGAAATGTTCAAGGAGCAGGTTTTGGTTTTTTGGATTCGGAGTTGTTTTGGGTTGTGGGGGTGGGGGAGTTTGTAGTTTTGTTGTCTTTAAATTGAGGGTATATAATCAAAGCACTGTGTTTAAAAGTTATGAACTAAGAGTATTTAAAATTAGAACAATTAATATTTACAGAAGAATCTGATCCTCCTTATCTTAAAGTTCTTCCCTAACCTTAATTATGATATAATGTACATCACAAAATCCCCATAAATTCTCACGTTTTTACTAAGTTATCCTTATTACATCTTGATCTTGACAGGTATTTTCAAAACCTAGTATCATATACAATCATACCCAACAGGTGCAAACTGTACTTCCTAAAGAGATACCTGTGCACACACCTCTATGTAATACACAACCAGTAGATTGGTTATATGGGGAAAGACACCGATGAAAATCAGTTTTAGAACTGTATTGAAAACAGGGTCATTCAAGTGTTTCTAACCACTAATGCTGTTCTTAAATTCCAGAACACATAATCCATGGATTTATATTTTCCAATGCAAATGTACCAAGGATTTTTACAACCTAAATATCCGTTCCCATTGGAGATCTAATTCAGAAGCAGGAAATTTACAGAAATAAAAAAGACAACTGCCACAGACCATTGCCACGGCTGCCAACATTGCCAATTGTGGAATTTTATATCTGGTCCAGATCCTCCTAAAAAGTATTAACCCAAACACATCTAATGCATACGTCTCAATCGAACTCTAGGCCTCCCACAATTACTGCTGTTACATATATACCCAGGGCCTCACAATCACCCATACGACGTCAAAAATGGGAAGGGACACGTCACTAACGATGCAAATTATAAGTCAACTGTTTTGTCACAAATCAGTTCAGAACCATCACGTGATTTGTTTAAAGCTACCAAAAATGTTTGTTCTTCACAATTAGACTAATTACAACTAGGCAGAAACTGGTACCGATTGATTATCTTTATGCCCTCTCAGTACACACCCAAGGGACTATTTTTCCTATATAATTAGATGGGCCTTCCATGCTAATGACATCAACATATGACCTATACTTTGAGAAAATCATACTGCTTTTCTAAGGATTCAAGACAAATCCCTCTGCATCTCATATTTGTGGTGAGAAACCTGGCAAGGTAGCTTATCAAAAAAGATCCAAGACACCAGGTACCATGAAAATGTCGTCCTCAGACTGAAATGTGTGATCCACAATTTATAACTGACTATAACTGAATGACAAATAAAAGAGCTTAAGCACTCAACCCACAAAAAAATTGTTGGCTAGACTAGTTCCAGCTAATAAAATTGTCCCTGACTATTTACAGGCCAACCAAATCCTGAATCAATACAATAACTAATGCCCAGGGAAACACTTGAAGAAAAGTGGAATCGTTAATTTGGGGGAGAAGGAAGGAGTTGGAATGGTACATAGATTTTAGGGTTGGCCAAATTTATCCATGAGACTTATACTCCTGGTTGGTTCTAGGCCAATTAAAAATTAGATACGAAGTGGGATTGCAAATATTTCTTTTAATATTATGACTGTCCTCATACATCTTCCCTTTTCTACTGAATCATATTGCTTAAAAGCTATTCCATTGCCACTATGCCAGAGTGACAACTAGCTGATGCTACCACTGTCAAAACAACTGAAGTCACTACAACTCACTTAGCCCACTTTGACCAAAAGGAGGACAGTATTATGATAAGCAAGAAATAGTACAGTCATCGTTTCACTAAGGAGGGGTGTTCAGCGAAGTCCAGGCAACAGTTCAGCAATAGTCATACCCAGAAATAAAACACATCATTTTCCGAGTTTTCAGAAAGAGTTTTCAGAAAACTCATAAATAACTACAGTTACCTTCCCTGACAAATGCCAGTTTGCTTCAAAGAAAATGTTCCCCCTGATAAGTTTTAACTAATAGTTAAATACACATTTGAGCTAAAAGCTAATGTTACTGTCAAATTGAATTTTTGATGAAATAGCTTTTTAAAAATATTACTTAGATCTATTAATTCAATTTCATTTGATAATAAAGCAGAACAGGGGTGGGGTAAGTTCAGAGGGTCAGAGAACGAGTTAATAAATGATTAATAGAAAAATATCCCTGGAAGGCAGTATAATAAAATGCTTTTGCTTTTTTCCTTCCCTAATTCCTCCTCTTCATCCTTCCCTTCCTCCTCCTTCTCCTCCTCCTCCTCCTCCTCTTCCTCCTCCTCCTCCTCCTCCCCCTCCTCCTGGCTGTGATTTAAAATAAACAAAGTTCTTGGGCAACTAATGTTAATTGTATGTATAGTACTGTGCTCATTGTGGGGCTTCTGTTTAAAAAATAAAATAAAATGGGGCCTATGGGATAAATACAGTGAGTCATACTTCTCCTAGATTTCTCCTCCAGGCATTTCGGTATTATCTCCATTGTGTTCCCACTTGAGTGTTGTAAGCTAAAATGCTGAGTGGAATCCCAAGGGGAATCAACTTCCCAGCTTCGGTGGTGTCCAACTAATGTTCTCCTTGAACTCAAGTTGTAAATCAACTCACAGAGAGAAGGAAAGAGTCATAGTAGTTGCTGCCAAGAGAGCAAACAGTTTTCGAACACTACCAATTTAATGTAAAGATTCAACTTATTAAATTTATATTGTCCCTTTTATGATTAGAGCAAGTTCGTTCCCAAAAAAGTTCAATTATAAAACTATCAATAGGACTTACTCATCTCAATAGGTCATTTTGTTTCCAGGTAAATTATACTAATTATTAATATGTACAAGTCCCATTTGTACATAAAGAAAACCTTAGGTACAAAAAAAAGGAGATAATAATTAACTAAACATCCTTCATATTTAAATAACTGATCTAAGAGGAAATAATAAGATATGTTCATTCATCATTTCAGAAAACAACTCTAAAACACTGGAAAATTCCTGAACTATATAGATTTCATTATTAATAAGGAATACTCGCCTTTCTCAGGATGACTTCCTTTTAATTAAACCATATTAGATAGTGCTATTGAAGGGCACCTGGTTTTTTTTATTCTTTATTAATCTATAAAAGTTTAAATATACCAAAATAGTCAAAATGTTAGTCAATTAACTATTTTTTCATCTTACTATTTTAGATGCATTACTAGATATCTTCAGTTATAACTGCATTCCCAACTACCTAAAAAGAAATTTTATGGCTTCCCCTGCTGCCCCCCAAACTTCCTTTGTAATCAACTAATGTCAGATCAAAACAATTAACTCAACTCTAACAATATTTTTTGTATCTCACTAGCTTTTAATAATTACTTTAGAATTCCTTCCCAGACACTTGATTATTAATAGCAGAAAGTCATATGACTACATTAGATTACATCAGCTAAACCTCCAAAGCAACTGTTCCTCTCCACTTTGGAAAGAAATCAACACCTCAGGCTTCCTCACAGAGATAAAACACAATACACTGTAACCCACAGTAATTAAAATCTCTGTTAGCACATCTTTCATTTCCACAGCTTCCTCTTACTACTGTTAAAGATTTTAAAAAATTGACAAAGGTTTTATCCACCTCTGTCCTTTAGGGAATGGGGAAGAATATAAATAAACAATAGTAAACAGCTTAGTAACTGCTCCTGATAGGAGCTATGCAAAGAAATGTGGTTGAAAGCATCACTATGGCTTCACCAGGTTCAATCATTTTGAATTGTTTTCAACCGTATTTTATTATTGTCACTGTTAATTCACAAGTATTTATGGACTTTCAACTGTGTGAATCATGAAGCCAAGCACTATAAAGGATATAAAGATATACACTATTCAGTCCATACCCTTAAAAAGTTTAAATGTATTGGAAATGGTAAACATAGAAGCTATAATTTATTACGTATCCATAGTGATTTAGGCAGTTTATACATGATAACCCTACAGTCTACCCCAAATCCTGGAATACAGGCCTTATGTCACATTGTAGAAACTTAGTACTTATTCCTTAATTTGGGTATCCACCCATCCTTATCAAAATCATTTGTTTCAGGGAAAGCTGATTTTTATCTCCAGGCTTCTGGGGCCTATTCTATCTCTGTAGTTAGATGAGTCAAAAATCCTCTTTTTTTTTTTTTTTTTTTAATCAGAGCAACTTGATTGTGTTTTCTATACTTTGCAACCAAAAGCAGTCTAACTGATACCCAGGATATTTATCCTCCAAAATAAATATAATTTTCTTAAAGAGGTGAAGGTTACACTTTCTTTTATTGTGCATTAAAAAATTTAAACATTAAGGAGAAGGTTGGTGGTTTCATAATATAAAAGCCTGAAATTTCACTAAATAAATATTTGTTGGGTGAATAAATTGGCTGAACAAGTGAATGAATAATGAATAAACTATTGAATATAAAATAATTCTCTATTCCTATTTGCCCCTACCCTCCCAGGCCAATATCCATGATTCAAATTGTTATGTTAGAAGAAAAGAAAGAACAATAATTGATTAATAAGTCAGCTTTTTTAATTTATTTAGGGTTTTTTTTTTTTTTAGCCAGTTGATGATAGCCTGCTATCTCTGTATACTATAGTAAATCATACTAACCTACCCTCTTCCCTGCTTGACATTACTTAAAAATCACACAAAGCTGAGGTTAGGTGGCTAGCACCCAAAGAGTCAGAAATAGAAAAGAGTCACACATCTGACACTTGCCCCTATGTATACTGACCTCCTTCTCACATTTCTATCCATCAGTAAGTCATGTTCCCCAAAGGATGAGAGATTAGACAATAGAATGTGTGCGAGTTTTGTTCTGTTTTGTTTTTTTGTTTGATCCAAGTGCAGAAAAAGATCTCACTCAACTGCCAGTGGTAGTTGTTACAGACATTAATGTCATGACTTAGGGATCCTGTTCTCCAAGGAAGCTAGAGAATATGTAAACATGATACATAACCTGAGGGGAAAAGGTGTGGTGGGGAGAAGAGGAGTGCCATAAAGATTTGAGTCACACAGACCGGCTGAAGATCTCTCATCTCATTACTGGTAACTACTCCACTGAGAAGGAATTAGCTCTCACATTTAAAGTGGGAAATGACCCTAGAAAGGGAGAAAATGGCTATATATTTCCAGACCCTGCCAACATCCATACTGCTCTCTTGCTGTGTCATAGTCACAGACCTGTACAATGACAGGAAAAATAATTTCTAATCTTCCTGTTCAAGAAGTAATTTTATTGATCTCCACTTTATCTTTTATTTTTCCTATGATTCAGCAGGTCAGAATTGCTCTAGTTCCAATAGTTTTCTATCACTCAGCAGATGTCCATGGGGTTCAAATGTCTTACAAGTTAATAGGAGGTGAAGAAATTTATTTCAGCACCAAGGAGAGTGCCTGTTATTTTCAAATAGTTTTATGTTTAAAACTGCGTATTATTCATGAGCCTAGAATTTTTGATATATGACTTAATAGAAAGCTGCTAAGAAACTATTTCATTCATTAGAATAATCCCAATCATTTCTATAAAATTAAAAATTTGCCAGGATTCTGTGTGTATTCATGATTTCAACAATGTGCTATTCTTTTAGCTATCAACTGCAATGGAATTAGCGATTCTTTCCCTTTTTTCAAATGTCAAAAACCACAGTTTCCTGAATGGATCTAGACTAGAGGAAGGCTCAGAGAAATCACAGAAGTGTTAAATTAAAATCTCTATGAGAACAAGGTCTAAAATCTTTTTCACTGTTGTGTCCTCAAAGCTTGGCATGTGATAAACGCTCAATGAATATTTATGTGAGTCTTCTGAGAAAGAACGAATGAATGAATGACACTCATTAAGTCAATAAGAATGAATTAGTGAATGCCTTCTCTCTAATCAAAGGTCGCTTTTTGCACCTGATCTCACAGATCCTCACATACCACATCGCTCAGCCTGAAACTTTAACACATCTTTCTTTGACCTATATCAATTGGGTCTGCAGATCTCTGAAAAATCATCCCCCAGATCACACCTTTCATTGCCACTAAGCTTTCAGCATGAAGGTTTCTTCTTTGAAACCTGAAAGAGTCACTGGGGTTTCAATCCAGAGATGCAATTCTACATCTCCAAGGTAGAATGGCATTACCCATCTGTGGTCCTCCAATACCCAAGCCAATCAGTCAACCTGGTTCTGCCATGTAACCAGATGGAGAGGTCACAGACACTGGAAACTGACTCTCCCCTTCCTCCTTGAGGTACCCGGGTGGACCATAACTATTTGTCCCTATTCCTAAGTAACCCAGACAGCCCCTTCCTTCTGTGCCAAGAGTAGAAAACACCAGGCCTCACTCTGCCCAGAGACCTTCAAGAGTCCGAGACATCTGAGTCCCACTGTGCTGAGAGACAAAAGTCAATAATGCAGTTCTGTTTCAAGTTGCTACCATAGCCAGACATGGGGTCACTCTGGGGGACTAGAAACTACCAAAACAGGGTCAAAGGTGAAAGAGAAAACATGAACAAGTAAAACCACAACGTTTAAACAGATGTTTTCACTAGTCGGCATGCTGTGTAGACTTTTCAAAGCTTTAAATCCCTTCACCTTTTTAATGTCTATTTGTGAGATAAAACAAGTGTGAACAAAGTCAATCCTCTTGGCTCCCAGGTAGGCACAGCCCAGTTCTTAGCTCCTAGGAGGCTTCTGGGCTAAGGCTCCACTCTACTTGGACTGTACTATCAGGCCCCCAAAACGGGGGGGAGCTGCTAGGGAAGGACTGATTTCCATTTCAAACTGCATTCTGGTACTTTGTACTCCAGCACCATTGGTCGATCAATATTTAATGCTTGGAGATTCTGACTCTGCGGGAGTCATGTCAGGGGACCTTGGGAGCCAATCTGCTTGAGCTTCTGAGTGATAATTATTCATGGGCTCCTGCCTCTTGCTCTTTCTCTCGCACGGTCCCACTCTGCAGACTCAGTGCCTTATTCAGTCTTCTCTCTCGCTCTCTCCGCTGCTGTAGCTGGACCCTTCGCCTTCTCCACCGCTCAGCATCTGCACATCCCTACAATGGCTAAAACAGCAATGGGTAAGGCATCGCGCCTCGTTCTCCCTCGGCTCGACCTGGAGCCCACCTCTCACCTTCTCTCTTAGAGTTTTGAAGGCATTCAGAGATATTTTCTAGAGAAAAAGACGTTAAGGGTAAAACAGGAACCGGGAAGGACGAAGGCAGTTCTGGGGGTTTGGGAAGGGCAAAGAGGGTGTCTATGGAAATCTAAAACTAAAATTTTCTTTTGAAAGGTAGAAGCAGGTAAGTTGCCCTCCCATGGGTAGAGAATTTATTCTGTTTCCATGTTTAAAATTAGGGCTCAATCGTGGGGGGTGGGGGGAGCTACCTTTACTGTTTGCCTTAAATGGGGTTAAGGGACATTTTGGAAAGTGCTTTGTAACATCCTTTATTTCTTCTCTAGTTAAAAAAAGAAAATGGGGAAGAGGAGGGCAAGGTGAGGGAAAGAAAAAACAGAATGCGAAGTCAAATCGGTCCCTTCTAGGCTGTTTGAAAGATGGGTGGAGACTGGTGGAGGGGGGGGGGGGACGGGTGGAGAACGGGGCAAATTTTATGGTATTGTCTCGTCGGAGAAACCGCTAGTCCTGGGGCGCGGTGCGGGGAGGTTAGGGCGGGGGTGGGGGTGCTACGCTCCTTTGTTTTAGGGAAAGGGAGGGGAAGGAGAGAGGAAGTCGGGGAGGGCTTGGAGGGCGCGGGTGGGCAGCTGCAGGGGCGGGGAAGCGCGCGGTGGGGAGGGGTGGAGGGACAGCGGTTTCGAAGGCACTGGGGTGGGGTTTCTTTGTGTGAGGACGAGCGGTCCCAGGGGGAGGCACCTGCAGCGCTGGGCGCACAATGCGGACGGCCCCACCCTGTGCGAAGCCGCGCCGGCGCCCTCACTCCTCCCCGCTGCGGGGTGCAGCAGCATCAGCCGAAAGAGGGCCGGGTGGGGAACGCAGCGCGACGCCCAGGAGCCCAGCCCAGGAGGGACAGCAGGGCCACGCCCCGCGCTTCGCGCTCCTGACTCCCAGCCTCGGTTTCCGAAACAGACCCGACCATTGCCCCAGCCTTCCCGACCCTGGCCTCATTGTTCCGTTTTACAGAGAGAGGAGGGAAAAAGTGGGTTAACATTTTTCTTTTCAAAACCACATAGGGTGGCTAGACATTGACGCCGATGAAGGCTTCTTTGAACTCATTGATCATTTTGGGTAAAAGCTTCGGGAACCTAGGTGTGTGTAGATATAATCATAATACAGATCCAAGAGAGGCCAACTTCTTTAATTGAGCCACGCGAAATACCCGTCTTGTAGGTCAAACAGGGCCGAAAAATGGCAATTTTCATAGGCTCAACCTGTATCACTGAAACAGTCCAGACACAGAGATCCCCCACCGGTCGTGCGCCTCTAGTGTCCCACGGTTCTGGCGCTCGGTGGCCCCGGGGGTGGACAGGCTGGGAGGGACCCGAGGTCTGGTGGCTGCTGGAAGCACCCCTCCCCCGGGACCCGGTGCTGGTTGCGGAGAAGGGAAAAAGCGATGGACAGGGCTCTCTCTGCACAGCTCCGCCCTGCCCCACCCTTTCCGTGGTGCTGGGAAGACCTCGGGCTCCGAGGCTTGGCAAGGAAACGGAGCTGGGGAAAGGCTGTTGAACGGTCTGCAGTCCTAGAGCCCCTTGTTGCAACCCCGCAGTCCAGAACAGCCCAGACACCCTTCGAGATGCGCAGACACCCGGCTTTGCTCTGGGTCCTGGCGCCGAGCCCCTCCCAGCCCAGAGGGTGGCTCTGCAGAAAAGCTGGCTCGAGCCCCGCCCGGCCACACAAAGGCGCGGCCCCACCCCAGCCGGCCGCAAGACCGCAGAGGTGACCCCTGCCCAGGGGTGCGGGAAGGGTTTTTCTCTTCTCGCTTTCCCCCAGCCCTCGGAGCTCAGGCACTTTCCCCTAGCTGAAACCCTCGGCCCACGCGCGGTTCTCCATTATTTCCCGGGACGAAGACCCTTTGGAGAGTCTCTCTAGGAGGACCCTCACTAATCCAGCGGGGCGCGGCTCGGCCCCACCCCTCCCAGCTGCGACCTAGACCAGTCAGCCGCTGGCCGGATGGGGGCGCACTGGGCGAGCCGGCGCGTGGAGCGCTGCCAGCCCTGCAGAGCCCAGCGCCGCGCCCTGTACTCCCCTCCCCCGAGCTGGGCGCTCGCCCCCGCGGGTGCAGCCCGGGAGACCGGTTTCTGCGCAGTGTCCTGAGCTACCCCCGCTTCGCACAGTTCGCGGTTCACCCGCAAGTCCAGAAAGGTTCTCAGAATGAGGGACGGGGGCAATCTCGCTCTGCGCTCTGCACCCCCACCAAGAGGTTTCTGCTGCAGGAGGGCGGCTACAAACTCATCATTATCAATATTACTTTAAATCATTATCATTATAATATTATTATTATTTCATGACTCAACGGCCTTATGTGTTCAAAAGGTTCAAGTGATTTAATTTGATTAAGGATTATTAACCTTTGTTGCACTCACTTTTCTTCCTTCTACTCCTCCCTGCCTTCTCCCCCACCCCTTAAAAAAAGAGTTTTTTGTCCTGTTGTTCATTTTACATTATAAAGCGAATGTATTTTCAATCCCTGTCCGGATCACGTATGTTCATGTGGGTCGGATATTACGTGCAGGTGCTTACTAAGAGTAGGATTTGTGTGCCAAAGATTGCTGGAAAATTCTCCGCACATAATTGTTACTGCAATGGGTAAAATTATACATATACAATTAAGAGGTTATGATTTTCACTGTATATTCCATAAAGTTATATCTATCAATATATAAATACAGGTTATGCAAAAAATTTTAACTGTTTTTTTCTTTTTCTTTTTTTTTGAAACTGATCTTCCAATTGCTGATTCTTGATACAGTCTCAATTCTGCACAGAAACCCGGATCTTGAAATGGTAGCCACTATCCCATTAATAAAAATCCCACCCATAATATGACAATGCAAGGGTCCTTTCTGCCATGAATAAGCTGTATTTGCAAAACATGAAAAGAAGTACAACCTCCACAATATTAAAATAACGGATTTTGACATCGTTTCAATTGCAAAGCATAATCAATTAATCACCAGGGCGGGTGCTTTTTCCTGATTCATTAAACAATTATTCAGCATGATTGTACTAGGGGCATATAGAATTCCCCATTATCTTCTCCAATGAAGTGGGCGCCTTCTAAATGGATATATAAATAACCGGAAGTGGAAAAATGAGGATTTGGTCAGGCTTTCAAGATAAAACTAAAAAAGAAACAGCAGTAGCTTATCAATTAATGATATATGTGATTACTACCTGCTGAGTAAGCTGAGCCTGCAATAAGCATTATGTGACCCAGTGTATTCCTAATACACATGGCTAGTATGATGGTACAAATAAATATACCGGTGATGTTTGTCTACACATGTTAAAATTCTCTGAAAGTACATTTTGAAATAATGAATAATTAAGATTGAATGGTTTTTAACATTAAAATCTGGAATTTTGTTCAGTCACAACTCGCAATGGTTTTGTGAAGTAATTTGTAGTAAATTATTCCATCCTAAGGGGGAGGGGAGTATTTTTATTGTTAGAACAATTGCCTCTGCTCTTAATCATTAACATTTTTAGCAGGATTTTATTTGTTGCACTAAAAACACGTTTGCTTACTTTGGGGATTTTTTAATTATTAATGGATAGATTCTGGAATAAGCATTCAGTCGTGTGGCCCAGTATGTCTTCTATCAAATAACCGGTTCTCTGTGATGAAAAGGCTGCAAGAGGTTACATTTTACCCAGATTCAAGAGTGCCCTTCAGCCATTTCAGAGTGCCAGAAAGCTGATTCACACAATAAGATAGTTTTCCTCCCTGTAATTTAGGATCGAAATAGTTATTTAATTCTGTGAATATCTAGTAGTTGCTATCATCCAGAATTTTAAGTTAAATCTGTATAGTTAAAAATGAAATGGGAGATGAATCGATTACATATTTAACTGAGCATTTTTCTCATTAATGAATCCAGACCATCTTTAGGAAAATTCCTGATTTATCGATCACCACTGTTTTTTACTCCAACTGAACAGAACTGACTTATATGCCCTATTCCCCTGCAATAGCTCCTTGCTCACAAGCCTGGATGAAGCTGGCCCAAAGCTACTTGCTTTGGGTGTGGCTGCTCCCAAGCTGCTGATACCTAATTCCAGCTCACACCAATTTCCTATTGGTTCTTGGGAAAATACACGCTATTCTGTTGTCTCACGGTCTGTGACCTTATATGAAAATGCAAGACATCTGCCAAACAAGAAGAAAAGACCAAATCAGAGAACTGAGGCTAGTTCTCTTTCCTACTTCTCTCAGTTGGAAAACCTTGGAGTCCACATTACCTTTCACCCCACTAGAGGGCAATCAAGTTCTCTTAAGAAATAGATGATTGATTTTTTTTTTTTTTTTTTTTAACATTTTTAGTGTTTATTTTTGAGAGAGACAGAGACAGCGGACAAGCAGGGGAGGGGCAGAGAGAGAGGGAGACACAATACCTAAGGAGACTCCTGGCTCTGAGCTGTCAGCACGGAGCCCGACACAGGGCTTGAACTCACAAATGGTGAGATCATGACCTGAGCAGAAGTCGGATGCCTTACCAACTGAGCCACCCAGGCGCCCCTGATTTTTTTTAACCCAGTTTCAAATGCTATTTAACAAAATCTTTTTTTTTTTTTTTTAATCTGGAACATTCAGTTGCTTGTTCAATAAATTAATGGCATACTTTACCCTAGTGGATGAAAAGAGTTTGTTCACCTTTTCAAGGAGACCTACTTGGAAGTAGGTGTAGACCCTGGTTAGTTATTCTGTTACGATTTTACTTTCTAGTTTCATTACCTTGCTGTTACATCACTTATGTTACTTTTGAGAGTTTGTAGTGGATGAATGGTAGAAAATAGTGGTAATAGCAAAATTATTTAGGAAGAGAATGTTTTAATGTTTGAATAAAGGAATAAATTAAACAAAAACATTATTTACTTATTCATTTGTTTAAAATGTGCTCCAGATGTTGTGGACACACCTGAATGTCAGTGTCCACCTTCAGGGAGGCTGCAGGCTAGCAGTTAAAAGGTAGACACAAAGTGATATCTGAGGAGAGGTACCAAAAACAAGCATAAACTAATTTTTAGGATCATCAAAAGTGGATTTTTTTTCATGTTCGCATTGGCAGGGATTTTTTTTTCTCTTATGTTTCATGAAACTCTAATCCATCTGTAAAATATTTAATAGTTTCATATGACTGTGTTCTGCTAATTTTAATCTGCATATGAATTACCTGTGATTTGCATTAAAATGCAAATTCTGATCCAGAAGGTCTCATTGAGGCCAGACATTCTGCATTCCTAACAAACTACCAGATGATGCTGATTCTAACCACCAAACATACCAGATTTAGAAGTAGAGAACTGTGATATACATGTTCCTCCCACAATAAGCTTTGATATTAGGTCTTAATATTTTCAAATGCATGGCAATGCTTACAAAATATTTCGTTTCCATACTCATTCTTTTAGGGATTGTATACCTCTGGGAGTTACGTGTTCTCTGTCATCACCTTCTCTTAATTGGATTTTTAAAAATATATTCATATTGTAGCACTCAGCAGAAGACCTTCAAGAGAAAGGTGGAAAATGAGAATTTGGCTCTGTGTGTGTATCTAACACAAAATGAATATGGCTTGTGGCACAGTTGTGAAAGATGATAAATCAATATTACTAGCTTACTGTCATTAGCAAAACAGTGTGCAGAACAAGAAGTTCAACACACAACCTTTTAGTTACGGGATAATCCAAAAGTCTGTAACCCGTTTGCCATATAGCTAATTTGCTACAAATACTCACATATTGTAGAAATTAAAACAGAAGATGGAACAGTACTAACTAAAATTGCTTTTCAACATATCCCATACTTATTACTTACCCAATTGAATTTCTTTCTGGATAGCACATAAGAAAATTATTAATAATTTAGTGAGTGTGGGTGCATCATTGGAAACAGATTACACATGTGTTTTCTCCTTACTGAAGCCAATAAAGGGCTTCCATTAGTTGATACTATTCAAGAAAGTCAACCCAGAGGAAAAAAATTGGTCTTTGAAGAATACTATCAAAAATACCATATGTCAGTCCTCCCATGCAGTGGGTGGCTGACCATGCAAACATTACCACATTTCTGGAAATGCAACCTGAAAAATTTTACTACATAAAATACCTCCAATTAGAAATACCACATTTCCCAAATAGGGCACTAAAAGCATAGTCCCAAATAGAACTGGCCACAAAGTTGGTAGGATATACTGTTAGTCAACACAAAGTTGGATTAAGCCTCAAGGTTATCCCTTCCTTTGTTGTTGTTGTTGTTGTTGTTGTTGTTGTTGCTGTTGTTCATTAACAGGTTTTTCTCTGCCATTGTTTTCTTTCAAGATTCATTTTTCTGGCGTAGACCTAAACCTTATGGAGTGTCTATGAGAAATGACTTTTATTTATTGATTTGACCCTTATGTAGCATATATAACAGGCTAGGAACTAAGCACTTTGCACATATTAGTGATGTTAATCATCCAATAATCCTAAAAAGTAGGTACTTTTACAGATGAGGAAACTGAGGTACAGACAGATAAAGTGATTTTCACCCCAGGTCACACAGTTAGATACAGAATTTGAGCCCGGGCCATCTGGTTCCAGAATCTGTCCTTTTAACCAGTACTAGCCACTCTTATATGCTCCGTGGCAGAAGTGTTCCCACCATGGAGGTCAAACCTGTGAAACCTCCATTTTGTCTAACAACCCTGAGATGCTCTTATCCTTTGCTAGCACAGACACACTTTGAAGAGGAAATACATTCAACCTGATGATTACTTTTAAGACCTGACCCGGGATTCATTGAGAATAATTGCCATGATTTAGGCTTTGAGGGAAAAAAAGCTCTGAGGGGGTATAATGTATGGAACACACGGCTGTCTGAAGGCTCAGCTAAGAAATCAGCAGGGACTTTGGGTGGGGACACAACAGGATGACCAGGTCTGGGGGGGAAACAAACAAACAAACAAACAAAATCTTGACTTAATGTAATCAATATCATCATGGCTATCGCATTTTAAAATGGGCCCTTACCTCCTTCCATAAACACCAGATATTTAACTTCAATATTTTGTTTTATGAAATAAATCTAGAACTAAAGGAGATATACAACCCAGGCATCCACAGTTAGTATAATCATTAGATGTTCTTCAAGACTCTTCATCTTATTACGTCAAAAGCAAGCAAGCAGGAGGAAGGCTCTGAATCCCTTGTGAAACATTGCTAATTATCTTTTAATAACGGAATCAGGTCCTGTCATTTGTCAAGGAGACATTTGCAGTAGTAAAACCTGTGTTTATATAACCCATTTTTATTAACCGTGATTAAAGATAACATTTTGTGTACATTTGTTCTCACAAAACACTTTTATGTGAATATAAAGGTTAATTAATGCATTTCAGCAATCATTTTGCTAGTCATCTGGAAATATAGCTTCTCTAGGAATTGTACTTAAGAGAAGCAGCCATACCTTAGACTATAAAACCATAACAAAAATTTTAAGATTTTTCTCACTTGCTGGGCCCCTGGGTAGCTCAGTCAGTTGGGCATCTATCTGACTTCGGCTCAGGTCATGATCTCACATCACAGCTCATGGGCTCTAGCCCCGTGTCAGGCTGTGCGCTGACAGCTCAGAGCCTGGAGCCTGCTTTGGATTCTGTGTCTCCCAATCGCTCTACCCTTCCCCCACTCATGCTCTGTCTCTCTCTGTCTCAAAAATAAACATTTAAAAAAAAATTTTTTTTTAAAGATTTTTCACACTTGCAATTTTGTTGGCCTCCAGATTAAAATATTTAATATTTGGAAAAATTACAAAATTCAAAAAGTTTGACCAGAAGTAGATAATTTTTGTGGAGTACCTTAAAATAATATTGTCTGGGACTGATTTTTTTTAACCAAAATCCTAAAGCAATGCCTGTAAAAGTGCTTATTTAACAGTTATTCTTTTAGAATAATTGTACTTTCGATGTCAGAGTTTGTACATCATCCACAGCACAGGTAATTATGTAATTACAAACAATAGATCATCAGAATAAAAAAAAAAACAATAGATCATCAGAATATGAATGTTAGTCTTTCAGTTTTTCAGTGGTAAGTCTTTATATCAGGATAAAAAGACATGGATGAAATTTATCTAAACCTAGTTCCACAAATACTCACACAAGAGAGCATTTTAAACTTTACATTTTTATTAGCACTCTACTCCCTCTTTAGGGATTTTTTTTTTTTTTTTCCTATAAACTGCAGCCACAGTTTGATTTCCATTCAGCAAAACCACTCACAGTAAACCTAATGATAATCTTCTAGTTCAGGCTTCCTAGTAGATAGAAGCCTAATGCACATGACAAAGCTCAACTTACAAGATATTGACTGTTGCAACACTGGGACCCGAAAATTTTATCAAAACGTTACTTGCTGGTGACTCTACTTGCTAGAGTCACTTCCAGACTCTCACAGGGAGGGGCGCTAAGCTAGTCAGGCAGTTGAGCTGACACTAGAGTTTCTGAAGCCTCCTTGGGAACTCTGCTTCCAGACATGTTGTCTTTATGACTGCAAAGTTCTTTTTTATTCCCAATACCAATATCTACTGTGTTATTTAAATCTTGGCAGCTTTATCTGAGAAGTGCCAGTTAGCATCCTTCTCATTATCCTCATTCAAACCCATGAAAAATTATGAGTCAATTCTAGACTTTTGATGCACAGATTACATGATCCAAGACTCCTGTCACTTGAAAATCCTCCTTCTACTTCAGACTCACTTTTTCCTTTTATATTAAAACAACAACAACAACAAAAGAGCAGACAAACACAGAAGATTGAAAATGTAAAGTGTTCAAAAGAAAAGTTAGATAGCATGATCTATGTTGGACCTTGTAGTTCTTAGAAAATATTTACTTGCTGTATCCTTCTTAATCTTCATATAGTCCCTATGAAATGGGAATAATATACATGTTGCTCTGTTTAAAATGAATAAATTTAAGCTCAAAAGAATTTACCGGGTCTAGTTCATATGTGTAAGCTTCAGGCCATATACATATACATTTTATATATAAAATATAAATGTATATATATATTATTATATATATGTAAAATGTGTATATATATGATTATAATGGTGTAATATGTAACATATAATATGTGTAATATATATCATATAATTTAATATGTGTGATATATATTACATATTATATATAATATATTATTATAATGATTTTTTGATAAAAAATAAAACTAATAAAGTTTAGCACTTAGTCCTGTAAGTCCTATAATCAAATATGTCCTGTAATCAAAGATGCATATGTGAGGGAAGTCACACACTAAACATATTTGTCTTTAGTCCAATGTCGTTAATACTTAATGGCAAGATTTACTAAAGTAAAATAGATTCGAGCACCAATTCTCCTCTGAAGCCTATGCCAAGTATGGTGAGAATAGAAATGAACATGATTCTCATGCTTGGGGAATTTAGTCTTTTGAAGAAAACAAGATTCTGTACTTACCAAAAAGTTGAATACCAATAGTAGTAACTTAAACCATCACTGGAAGCCTCCACCACTTTTAAGTTTATTTACTTTGAGAGAGAGAGAGAGAGAGAGTGCGAGTATAAGCAGGGGAGGCAACAGAGAGAGAGAGAGAAAGAATCCCAAGCAGGCTCCACTGTCAGCTCAGAGCCCAATGTGGGGCTCGAACTCTTGAGCCATGAGCTCAAGACCTGAGCTGAAATCAAGAGTCCCAACGCTCAACCTACTGAGCCACCCAGCTGCCCCTGGAAGTCTCCACCACTTTAATAATTTTGTTATACTACCCTACAATTATTACAAGACAGTACATAATTATACACAAAGAACATCAGTTAGGAAGTACTGTGATCTACCCAAAGGACAAGATTAAAATATTTAACTAATCTCCTCTATCAACCAGACCAGCCAGGAAATCCCTTAGTTAAAATGCTTCTCAAATTTTACTGAGCATCAGCAGTACTTGGGAACTTCAGATCCCACCCCCAGAAGTTCTGATTCTGTGGGTCTGAGGTGGGTCTCCTTAATATGCATTTCTAACAAGCTTCTGGGTGGTGCTGATGCTTCTGGTCCAGAACCACACTTGGATTAAACCTAATGTCAGTGACCAGTGAGGTACCTGGAGCAGTGGGGGAAGAAGCATGGCCCTCTGGTGTGAGTTCCCTCCTCTGACCAGCTCAGCAAAGTGGACTCAAAAGAATAGAGGACTTAAGCCCCAAGAGCTCCACCCGTCTTCACATGCTGCTGGTGCTGCATTGCAGGAAGAGGCCAGAAGCAGGATCCTGACGCCCTGAGCTCTAGTCTTTACTCTTTCAGCTAACCAACTTTGGTCAGGTCACTTTTTCTCTCTCTGCCTCTACTGCAGCATCTGTAAAGTGGCAACATACTGCCTTGTCTGTTTCAGAGGGTCCTTTTCAGTAGCAAGGAAGCAAACGTGAAAATGATTGGTACCTGTCAAGTACTCTGTAAATATAACCCATTGCATTTTTTTGTCATGAAATAGAATGAGTGGATATTTTACTCGTCAAGATACCAACGCACAGGGGCGCCTGGGTGGCGCAGTCGGTTAAGCGTCCGACTTCAGCCAGGTCACGATCTCGTGGTCCGTGAGTTCGAGCCCCGCGTCAGGCTCTGGGCTGATGGCTCAGAGCCTGGAGCCTGTTTCCGATTCTGTATCTCCCTCTCTCTCTGCCCCTCCCCCGTTCATGCTCTGTCTCTCTCTGTCCCAAAAATAAATAAACGTTGAAAAAAAAAATTAAAAAAAAAAAATATTGGATCATACCTTATTGGTGCAACTCTTGCACCTGCAGACTCCAGATATTTTACATAGGATGCAGCAATATAGTATTTTCGCAGGCTTTTCATTTCCTTACTGCGTATTAGATGGACATAGTTTTGAACCCTGCCCCACTCGTCCTTATCAGATACTCCTTGTGCAAATTATCATTTCTATACCACAGTTTTCTCAGTTATGAATGGGGAAAATAATACCACTTAAATCACATGGTCGTTATGAGGATTAACTAATCAATTGAATATCAAGCACTTTTACTAAAAAAATTTAATCTCCATCCAAGACTCCCTGAACAGATGATGGAAATATTAAATAAAAATAATCATTTAGAGTAAACATCTAAATTCTTGGACTTTGTAAATTTCCACATGTAGTAACAAACCTACTAGAAATTACTTGGAATTTAAGAAATGATCACTACTCAGTAATTCTTTGTGACAGAGGGAGAGCTGATATATTTATGATGCAGCTGCCAGTATAGCATATCTCCAAAGCAAATCCGTTCTGGGGAACATGCCAGAATTAAAAGTACACTTCTCTTGCATTTATTTCTCATTTTATGTTTCACTGTCCTATTTCATATCTCATCCTACTTCAAATACATATAAAATATCAAAAAAATTGACCCTTCTTGCCTGCCCAGTAAGGTTCAGCTACATAAGATGTCACATTCCATAGAAATAAAAACTGATTCCAGAAACATTAAGATGTAAAAGTCTACACTGAGGTCTCTTAAAGGGCAGGAAAGGGGGGGATTATATGACATAACACACACACACACACACACACACACCAGACACACAGAGTCTCTTGTCCTTACATTCTTATTAAACCATCAATTTCATCTGAACCCCATCACTCCCCATCACTGGGCTGTTGCAAAATCCTTCACACCTGATTCTCTAGTCTTCTCCCTACCTGGCACTCTCTTGACCTACTACTGCCATTTCCAACACCCTTCTTCCAATTAGACCTTTTCTTTCAGAGATAACTCCAGGAGCTTTTCTCTCTGGATCAATTTAGTCTCCCTCTTCTCCTTCCATTAGTAGATAAGTACAACAAAGACACAAGAGCCAAACAATATGAACATAGTAGTCCTTAGATGACTGTGGTGGTACAAGGCTATGAATACGTAGAGTTTCATATTATTCTTCAATCATTCATGACAGTAACACCTTTTCAGTCAGTAGTGTTTCAGGTACCAGTCATTATAAATGTAGAGGATGTTAGCAGAATGTAATGACTAGAATAAAGAAACTAGGAAATCAAATTAACATTCGTTGGGTTTCTGACTTTACAAAGGCTTAGTTAATAATTGACTACCAATCTAAAAGATCATTTTAAATATTTTGCCTCTAAAACTTAATATAAATGTGTGGTATATAAACTTGCAACTGTATTTACGACATAACTGAGAACATGATAGAAATATGTGCTTACATTTATAAGTGCTACATAGGTCTTTTTCAAACTAGATCTGTTGATTATAGCAATCTCCATTTCTCCATACTTTCTCACAAACATAGAATAATGACAAAGGAGGAGCTTTACATGAAAGCATTAAAATAACATAAGTCCTTACAAGCTCATAATACAATGTACAAGTTCATTGCACAGGGTAGGAAAGTTCAGTTTTAAAGAAAATGTAGGCATTTCCTCATAAAAAAAAAAAAAAAAAAAAAAAAAAAAAAAAATTCTAGCTAGGTTCTGAAATACCTAGCCAAAACACAAGGTGGAGAGAAAAGAACTTCATCTCTCCTATCAACCAAAAACTTGGCTTGGAAAAAAAGAAAAAAGTTTTGTAGTAGAACAAATAAAAGAAAACGAAACTCAATATTTAGGATGAAAATTTTTTCCAAGTGGAAGAAATACTGAATTAGGGAGCTTTGAAAGAATTAGATTTCAAATTTTCAAATTTTTCTTAAAACGAAACCTTAAAATGGTGTTCCCAGTTGCAGTCTGTATTGGTCACAAATTGCAGTATATGTTACAACATATCCTAGAGAAGAAATGCAGAAAAGTGTAACTTGAGGAGAACAGTGGACTTTGTGCCCTGCCTGCCTGGCCAAATGAAAGCTCACCCATCTAAATACAAAGGGAAGATGTCACTCATGAAAAATAAACAACAAATAACGAATAACCCTGAAGTTTTTCTATCCAGAAAACTGCATGTTTTATCACTTCTGATAAATTTTAGAAGTGAGTGGGGAATATGTAATATATAGGGCAGTCAGCTAAGAAGTCGAGTAGGATTTCTCAGAATTGCTTCTGGGAAAGGATTTGTACTCCTTGAAACAAGTAACAGTAGGTTTCTCCAGTCAACCTCCAGTCCAGCTTTTCTTGATCTTTCCTTCCTGTGAACTCTTCGAACAGATTTCCTATCTCCTAGTATATGGCCATTTATCACCAAATAGCACCTTCTGCTATCATCTACCTTGTCATTTATTGTTCCCTTACTATGCGTGAGCCACCCACACGTCACATGTCCTCCCTGTGCTCTTTTTCCTCAATTTTTATGGCAACCCTCAAGCAGGTTTCATTATCCCCACCTGACAAGGAAGGAAAGCAGCAGCCAAGGAAGTTAAGTGACTTGCTCTGTAGTGCAAACATTCAGGGCAGATCTAGGTTTCAAATCTAGCGCTCACTTCACTGCACTCTGGCTTCCTCATCATGAGCTGTTCTTACTTTGTTTTGCTGCAGACACTTCTTTGTCTTAGATCCAACTATATTGAGGGCTGTTTTTTAGTACACAATTATGTTTCACTCACTTTGTCTCCCCTGTAATCACCTCTGTGGCTGACAATAATAATACTACTATTGTCTAACATGCATTGAATACTTTGTCAGGTTCTGTGACTATGCCGAACACTTTAGAAAGGGTATTATCATTCCCATTTCCACAGGTGAGAAAGGGAGAGAGAAAAAGTCACACACAGCCAATAGGTGGTGGGTCAGGATTTGAGACAAATCAGTCCAATCCCAGAGTTCACCTGGTTAACCACTGTGTCTCTCCTGGACATCGTAGGACCTCTGTGTTCGTTGACTCGATGACATAAGGATGAGCTAAGAGAAGCTGGCAGAATTGTACCAAATAAGGTTCCACAACATCTCACTATAGCCAAGCCCAGTAAAGCTTCAAAAGGTCACTCAAAGAGTAAAGATTAATTTGCAGAAGACTCATCTTCACTAACAATATCATATCAGTACAGCATTTCAGCTTCTTAACACATACCTAATTCAATCCTCACAAAAATATCCTGTCTCCATTTTGTGGATAAATAAACTTCTGTTCAGGTTTAATAAATTGTCTAAGGTTGAAAAGACCCTGAGCTAGAGCATAAGTCTTCAGCTCCTATTCATATTCTTCCCATGGGGGAGGTGGGGGGGGGGAAGCAACACAGCATATAAATGTAGAGGAAACATTGACCTCTTTTTCTCCTTGAATAGAGAGAGTTGATTACCTGCTATTGTGAAGGATAAAGGTGGTGGAGCTTTCTTAAATTCTGCCAGGAAACTACACAATTATGGTTGTACCTCTCACTAGTGCCATTTTGAAACTATCCACATAGCTATAGCTAGGGCTGTAGGGAGAGAAGCAACCAACTTCAAGTATGCAGAAACACCAGTCTGTAGCAGAAAATGAAGCTAATGAATTTAGTGGGGAGAACAGTTGAGCTCAATGTGGCTCTAACATCTGGGCTCTTAACTCCCACTCTATACCTGGTTTCAATGGGAAAGCCAGCTGGGCCACTGACTGATTCAAGTATCCTTTGCAGCTAATGAACAGCCCCACCCTGCTCAGCAACCCATGGATAAGTGTTTACAGCCCACCTTCTAACAGCTGTATGTACTCCTACATGGTGGCGGGGAGGGGGGGGGGAGGTGGAATACAGAAAATATTAAATGAGACACCTTCCCTCATCCTCAACAAAATTTAAATATAGTTGGTAAGAAATAATTAGCAGCAAACAAACAGGCAAATAAGGGCCAACCTCTGTGAAACAAGACAGGAGAATGTCTTTGAAAGAAGAAACTCAAAGGCCCTAGATATGGAAACCATTATGCTTGATTCACTTCTGTTTTTAGGAAGGTACAAACCCAGCCTTACGGAATTGCATGAGTCACAACTGTTGGAGACATTTCTGAATTGGCACCACATCCTAGGACACAGATCTGTCCTGCTGTATTATTACTTGGCAAGTGTTTTGAAGATGTGAGCAACATTCCCAACCACAAGTCTACTCTTTTATGAATAATGTTCAGGCAGAATAAGTCTATAGAAAATAAACCGTCAAATAAAATCAACATGATGCCTTTGCATATTATGTATGACCACGTTGTGATTTTCAAAATAACATCAGCAACTTATGCCAAAATCCAATCCACATTTGTCTATACAGACCAAACACTTGATTCCCTTTTCACCTTCAGTTTTCTAGTATTTATCACCAAATCATGTGGTATTTTCTGCCATAAATAAATACAATGCATAAGTTATTCCAATCTCATTCAATCAGTATAGCAACATGTAATCTTCTTCACATCTTAAGATGAATGTTACGAATTCATAAGGAGTTCTAGCTGGTATCCAAAAAGTTTACCTTGGGGCGCCTGGGTGGCTCAGTCGGTGAAGCGTCCGACTTCGGCTCAGGTCACGATCTCACGGTCCGTGAGTTCGAGCCCCGCGTCGGGCTCTGTGCTGACCGCTCGGAGCCTGGAGCCTGTTTCCGATTCTCTGTCTCCCTCTCTCTCTGCCCCTCCCCCGTTCATGCTCTGTCTCTCTCTGTCTCAAAAATAAATAAACATTAAAAAAAATTAAAAAACAAAACAAAACAAAACAGAAAGTTTACCTTGTGTGCACCGTTTATTCTGGCTAATGTTATACATATTGAAAGCCAAACTAAATCTTACATGTAATATGTGGAAAAGTGAAATTTTCCCTAATGGTTTGACAGTTTGAAACTTAAAACATGAATTGCTTTATGAAGCATGTTCTATGTTATACTATTTTATGTAATATAAATATTTATTATGAAATGCCAAAATTTGAAAAAAGGAAAAATTTTGCAAAGTAGAAATATCAAGAGTAAGTTTTCCTTTTCTTTAAAATGTAATACCTTAAAATAACCTGTTTAAAAAACATCAGTACAGAAAATGCTTACTGCAGAAAATGCAAAAAAAAAAAAAGATGAATCTGTATGTAATGAGAAAGTTACTCTATTTAAAGGCAAAATTTGCTAAATTCGTAGAATCCAAAAATTCCAGAGCTTGGAGCTATTAATTGTAGATGCGGAAAAGGTCCAAATTGCTTAAAGGACTTGCTCAAGGTCTTAAAAAACCTGAAGTTCTAAGAAGATCGTAAAGGCCCTGTGATGCAGTCACCATGTCAATGCTTATTTTCCTAGCTCTCACATGGGATTAGTTCAGACTTGTGTCACTACACAAGATCATAGTTTCACTTGAAAGAGTCTCAATCCATTTCATAATTTTTTAGAGTAAAAGGACAATCCATTGTTCCTGACAATTTTGTAACTGGAAGGAACTCCAGAAGTAATAACAGTACACCTATTGCCACAAGTACCATACATCCCAAGAACTTTGTGTCCGTACCTGAGGCTGTCGTCTTCACATGAAGTGAAATTTGCTTCCCAAGAGAAGCTAAGTTGTGTGGCCATCTTTGAAGGGCTGTTCCCAAGTGCTCTGAAAGAGGAGATTAAAGATTTCCCAAGTCTGGGGTGAGGGGCAGGGGTTAGAGGGGAGAACTAGGAACTGCCAGAATGCAAAAAAAAATGCTTTTTAAAGAAAGACACTTATTTTTTTGTAAAGTCTACCATCACTTCCATTTATGACACCCCTTTCCCACCTCTGTTTTCCATTCTGTCCCTGCCACCAACATGGCCCCACCATCTCTCACCCCCACAGGGGACCTTCACAGAAATAAAGGTTATTAGATCTGGCTAGATCTCATTAGAAATGAGAATAACATTAAATGATTTAGGAGCACGTGGTGGCTCAGTCAGTTAAGCCTCCAACTCTTGATATTTGCTCAGGCCATGAGCTTAACAGTTGGGAGATCAATCCCTGCATCAGGCTCTGTACTGACATGGAGCCTGCTTGGAATTCTCTCTCCGTCTTTCTCTGCCCTTCAGCTATGTTCTCTCTCTCTCTCTTTCCCTCCCTCCCTCCCTCCCTCAAAAACAAACAAAAATGAGTAGATGATTTCAATGATTTCAAGGCTTCCTTCCAGTTCTAAAATTCTGTGGCTGGTGATTCCAATTGCATTAGACTAAGTTGTCTTTTACATTTTAATCCTGTTTGTAGCAGTGGTGACACAAACTGACTGTGCATTGCAGAGGCTTCAGACACCTATGTACTTGCTTTGTATGTTGCTTTACGTGCCCTGCAGAAAATTATTACTAATTCAAGTTCTAGTATATAATCTGATGAATCCTATTTCAGAAAATGAGTCTTTAAGTGGCAGAACTTGAGGAAGTAGCATTTAATTTCCAAAACGAAAAAGCCATTTTCATCACACAGCTAGATTAAATCTGAACGGTTTCTTCCATGCTACTTGGCTGCCTTGAAAATGGGTACTGAAGATCATTATGCTGTGGAAACTGTAACATTAAGATGCTTCGTTTTCATCTCAAAGGCTCTGTTACTCTCACAAATTCCCAGAGGCACCCAAGAATAATATCACTATAATAATTTTTTTAACATCAGGTAGTTCTAAACTTGATGCACATACTGTGCATTTTACAAAATTTCATTAAATGAGACCCTGGAATTCTCATTACATTTTTGGAAGCAAGCAAAACGACTGCTCTTCCTACATGAGATTTTTGTGGACTTTGCCTGAAATGGTTACTTTCTGTTAGTTATTTATGTGCCATTCGTTTCCTACGAAAACATTTAGGAATACTAGTATGAAGTATAGATTGTATACTATCCAGATAAGGATTCTATCCAGCGAAACCTTAAGAAATATTATGTGGCAATAACGCCAAGCTAAAATAACTTTTATTCTCAGTTGATGCTAGCAACTATTCTCAGTACTATGTATTTTGTAAGACATACTCAGAAATAAAACAGCAATAGGGAGCTTTTCAAATGCAGAGAAACTTCACACTATTCCAAGAAAGTACAAGTTTACGTAGAAACTCTTCAAGAAATACGCTTTCATCTTTCAGCAAGTTTTCAGACTGAGAGAAGAATTAAATCAAGATTAATTTATAGGGCTTGTCACACAAATTGCTGTTGAGTCTCTGCTTAATCCTACTGTGTTTTCATACAGTGTTTTATGTAAATTAACGTATTCCAACATATGAAGATGAACAACCCCGTCTTGTCACTGATATATAGGATTTCCTTTGAATTCATTTTCTGTGTCCTCATTTATGTAAACCACTGGTCCATTCGAGGGGAAAGCCAACTGACCCATTAACAGAGGTAAAGTCATCTGAATCTTATATGACAGGCTTTTTTTTTTTTTTTTGCAGTTGTGATAACAGATTTGCGTTTTTCCATTTCTGAAAGTTCTTGCTTTCACTGAGAACATAATAACTAATTTACTGTATTTGTAGTTTTGTACCACTTTATTCAATGCAAAGACACAAGTCATGGACTTCATTCTAAATACATATGAAATAGAAGCAAGAACTTCTTTTTCTGGAGAAAGGTCACACATTACAACAAAGTGAAGAAGGAAGCTAACATCCTTATCATTGATAACCAAAACATTTTTTATTCTAGAAATTGAGCCCACAAATGCAATAATTAGTCTGCATAGGCACTGTTATCTTTGCTGAATTAGAAATGAATGAAAATGTTTTTCTAGTCTTCCACCAAAAATATTAAGAAGTAATGGGGAGTGATTTAAATTACTTAGGTGCCACATTAAGCAATTATGGAGACACAATTCAGGTCATGGCAGCCTCAAATGACAGCTGCATCCGGCTCAGGAGACTACAGGGCAGGGAAGAGTCATTCCTATGTGAGAACTGTACTTAGCCAGATGGACCAACTCTCCTGAGTGTCTGAGATGGCTTTCTGTCATTTAAGTGCCAATCAATCGAGCTATCATTTTAAGCTTATTCATATAACCTGGCCATGTTGAGGGCTTAAAAAATATATCCTTTAGTACTCAAAATTAGCTTGGTAAGAAAGTCTTGAAATATAAACAGAATAAAGTGCTTTCATTACTCCTATAAACCAGTGTAGTTTTATCTCCATGTAGGACTATAAGAATTTCTTTCATTAGAGAGAGAGAAAAAAAAGGACCAAACCCTGCGCGATAAGTAGGATTCTTATTAAACTCAGCCAGAGCTGTAACTGGAATGAGGGTAAGGTAAGGTCTCAGATTGGTACAATTTACTGCTCTTATTACAGTCTTGATCACAAGGACTGATTCATGTCATCCAATTTCTTTTCCTTGTCACAGTTGTTTTGCCAAGAATCAACTGAATTGAAATTTAAGAACCTCCTATGTTTCTTCTGTACAGCCCAGTGATGGGTTGTACAGCTTTGACCTTAAATGTCCCCTAATTTGATTTGATACCTATTCCTGCAGAAAAAGTGTGTTGTATCAGCTGATCAAACATTAATCTTTCAAACCCTCCTTGGTCATTATATCTTAGGAAGCCATAATTTGGGGGGTGGGGGAGAGGTGGGTAGAATGAATATAGACTGAATCCATTTCTGTACTAAGCCAATTAGCATTACATCATCATAGCAGAAATATCTAGAACATTATCTCATATCAGTGATCTTCTGGGATGTTAAAATAGATCTTCAAAAATGTGAGATTTATTTTTTCATTTAAATGTTGAATCTTAAATTACATTTTCATCAACCACATTCATCAACCTTTTTTTAAGGTCCAAATTCAAGCTAATGTACTATACAAATGTTTTAAATAAAATCCTTTTAGTCTGTTTCATCTTTCAAGAAGCAAATCACAGTGGTAGAGTTCCCAAAAGTACTTCTAAATGGGATGACAGATTTGACTTTTAAAAAATAATCTGACCTCAGTCTCTAGGATCCCAAAGCAATCGAACTACCAAATGCAATACACACACACACACACACACACACACGCACGATATGGTCAAAATCAAGTTAGAAGGAGGATGAAGAGTTTAATTTATGACCTGGAAAAGAAAGTTACCAGAAACAGAGCTGGAAGATTACTGTCTGATCTATGTAAAGACTATATATTTACAAGAGTAGGGAAATAATTATATATGTGTGTTTGTCTATTTCATATTTTACTAAATAAACATAACCTCTCTGCTGCTTTAATCTAATCTAACCCAAGATCTAATCTGACCATGAAATCTCTAGTATTGATCATATTGTTCTCCTTGATGCTCTTTGTTCCTCAAAGGAAAAAATACTCTTCAGATTCACATACACACATACACAAAGGAAAAAGAAAAAAATAGAGAAAACTTGGTAGTCGTCTGCCGAAATAAATCACTCTTAAAATATTCAATAACTGAATCATGGGAATCTACTCCCAAAGCCAAGAGCACACTATATACACTGTATGTTAGCTTACTTGACAATAAATTATATTTAAAAAAATATTCAATAACTGATTCAAAGGAGCTTTTTCCTTAAAATACCTGGGTAACTACCACTTGCTCCACTTGCTTCATTAGCTGTGATACGAATGTTAAAGATATATTCAGTCGTATAAGAATGTATATGCTCAGAGATCCTTTTGAGAAACTGTTCCTGAGTTTTCTAGCCATCTCTGCACCAATATTTACTATCCAAGCAAAACACACAAGTGAGAAAAAGTTATACTTTCTTTCTGTAAATCTCTATCCTGAATTTATAGTCATGGAGTCAATAAGTCACATGTGGGAATTAATTAAAGAATAAATGCCAAAGAAAAATGGGAAGAGAAAAAGATCTTGGATTCTTTATTTTAAAAGTGGGTAGTAGTAATATACATCATTTTCTTGTTAAGCACAATTTGTAGATGGCCGAGGTGTGTGTAACGCGTCTGAACAAATTGTTGGAGGAAGTAAAGAGCATTAAAAGCAGGACACATAGAGTCAGACAGACCTACATTCAAACTGAACTCCACGCTTTATGATCAGTTGGATGTTGGGCAAGTTACTCCATTTCTCTGCATCTTTTTCTTTCATCTGTAAGTCTAGTCTAATTATAATGCCTTCTCATAGCATTATTCAGATGATTGAGAAAATTCATGCAAATATCTTAGCCCAGAGCCTGATATATTGTTTGTGCTCAATAAACAGCAGCTGTTACCATTATTCACAGTTCCTTGTAGCCATTTGGAAGAATGGAAAACAATGTTCAAAAATCAGTAGGTCACATGGATATTGCAATAGAACCGTTATACATCATATGGGTTGCATTTTAAATGAATTCACTAGACAAATGCGCAAACTTGCACACATTAATAGTTAATAGCAAATGCGACCAACTATGAGAAAAATTATATGGAATTACCTGTTGCCTCCCACATCCTTACAAACATGCTTACAATTCTACTTCGTGTTGGGATGTAGTGAAAAAATTAATATATGCCGAGTTCCAAACACTGATGAACGGACCTATCAATTTAAAGTATGAAATATCAATAGTGAAATGTTATTAGCACATTTCTAATAGCCTTCGCATTTGCTTGGGATTTTGCATTGTTGGTAAAAGACGGTTATCCAAATTACATATATTTCAACCCACACTCTATATTCTGCTAGGCCAACTCATTTTACTGGGCTCAGTTTTAGTGACACTTGGAAAGCTTCCCTGACCACCCAACCACAAGGATTTCTTGCTCTCTTCCCTCTACCCTTGGTTCCAAATACAGTTATTATTTACTGTCCATTCTTCTTTCCTAAAGTCTCTTGGATCTTCCCTTTCTTTTTCCGTTGCCATTTCCTACTGTTTTCTTAAGCCACGCCACATTTCCTGCTGAACTTCATTCAGTTTTGTCTTAAGTGTATCCCTTGGTAACAGATCTTTCCTGTATAAAATGGCTAGATAAATCTAGTAAGAGACTTTCATCAGGTCACCCTCCCTTTCAAAATGTTCAATGGCTCCCTATTGCTAAGATCATTGTGATGGCCAAATTCTAAGAGTGAAAGAAGAGATTTTTAATGGCTTCAACCAGGACTTCCAGCTAACTCACTCATTTTCATCTCCGTGCCTCTCAAACTTCCCCACAAAAAATATTCCTAAGAGTGGACTCAAACCTGATGCTTGAGCTTAAATTTCTTTCTGTTTAAAATTCATGATATTCTGACGTTCTAGTTAAACAATATAACTGTGTTTGCTTTAATGTGAACATATTTTAAGTCACCTTCTCCCTCCCTTGCTTTCCTCAACACTGTTCAGTCCTTACAATCCAGGTCCTTTTGCTGTGGTTGCTGTATAAAATACAAGTCACCCAATTAAATTTGAATTCCAAAAAAGCAAGGAATGGTTTTTAGTGTGTCCCATGCAATTTTTGGATTAAAACTTAACTGGGCTTCCTGTATTTTTGCTTGGGAAATCTGGTAATCCTAACTGTAAATCCATTTCCTGCCACTCTCCCCATGGCACCAGGGCTTTGAGATTCTTCTGAATTTCTAATACAAATCACCTGCGCCTCCCCCAACACCCTATTTTCCCCATGATCTCTGTTTTTATCCATACACTCCATATTTTTATATCCAGATACCCCACTTCCCAGATGCAAAAGCTTCTTGAGAATGAGGATACTATTATATCTCTTTGTAATTCCATAATGCCTCACAGAAACTCCTGATGATTTATGGTCATCAATGGTGACCATAAATGCTTGTTAATGAAGAGATCGACTTAAAATCAATAAGCAATAGCCAACACTATTTATTAAGAAATAGCTTTCTGGGGGCGCCTGGGTGGCTCAGTCAATTAAGTGTCCGACTTCGGCTCAGGTCATGATCTCATGGTTCGTGGGTTTGAGTCCCGCATCAGGCTCTGTGCAGACAGCTCGGAGCCTGGAACCTGCTTTGGATTCTTTCTCTCCCTCTCTCTCTGCCCCTCCCCCTCTCATGCCCTGTCTCTCTCTCTGGGTCTCTCAAAAATAAATAAACATTTTTTAAAAAATAAAAACAATAGCTTTCTTTTCTTTAAACAATTGCTTTCTGTTCCATCCAGACCTGTGCTGTGAAATTTTTCATAGACAAGTAAAATGTAGCATTTGCCCTCTAAGAACCTATAGTTCTGTAAACAAAAATTACACATCAAAGAGTAGTAATGAATGACCCTAGACAATATAGAATCACGTAAAACGGTATGTAATCAAGTACAGCCAACTAAAGGCAATAGGAGATCAATGTGGGTAGCACCCCCCGAGCGAAGGAAACGCTGGGAGGGAAGATCTGAATAGGGATTGAAATTTTGGCAAGAATTTAGATGAGAGGAGAGGATTAGGAAGGGCAATGCCACCTGGGGGAAAGTTTGGGAAACTGCACCCAGTGAAGAGGAAACTTCTGCCTTTACTGCAGAGCAACAGTCAAGAGTTGTTTGGGTTGTAGCTGCAACTGGTTTTAAGCAGCTCCCTAGGATTCAGAGCAACTATATGAGTGAGAATCTAAGCAATGGCTGCTACTGGGTAGGTTCATGCCATGTAGAGTAAAGAATAAATCCAAACCAGCAATAAATACAATGTAAAGGGGCGCCTGGGTGGCTCAGTCTGTTAAGCATCCTACTCTTGATTTTGGCTCAGGTCATGATCTCTGTCTGGGTTCATGAGATTGAGCCTCACATCAGGCTCAGCACAGAGCCTGTTTGGGATTCTCTTTCCCTCTGTCTCTGTCCCTCCCCTGCTCACTCTCTCTGTCTCTCTCAAAATAAAAGAACTTATGTAAAGAGTCTCTTAAGTAATCACCCACAAAGGTCAATGGGGTTTTGTCCCCAGACCACGTAGCAGAGGAAAGAAGAAACTTTTTATCAATCATGGTTATCATACATTACACATAGGGCTTTAAAGTATTGGCCCCTGACAACTTTTATATCCCCTGCCTTTATTAAATTATCATGCTTAACAGAGCAGTGGCTTTACTGAAAATTATTGAATTTTGTTCACAAGAAACTGAAGACAGTTATTGAGGAGGATTTTTTTCAGTGGCAATTCCTATTCTCCTATAGATTTAATCAATTACTACTCTATGAGAAGGCAAATCTTTTATTTTATTTCTATTCTTCGGTTGGCCCTCCCTAATAAAGTTGGTATCTTTAACATATGCTCCTAATATGAGCTTAATTTTGCAAATTACTCTCGATGCCATATTGCTTTATCTTACAAAAAGGCACAGCCTATGAAAACTTGCTGGTTTGGGTTTTATTCTTCATGGAATTGAATGTATTAAATCATCAAATGTTTCTATCCAAAAGAAACTGTGAGGTACACTGAGCATCCATGTAAAGACCTGCTTGGACCTTCATAAGTGACATAATTTCATTAACTAAATAGACAAAAAAGATGAAGAAACATAGTTTTTGCCTTCTAAAATTCCAAAGGCATCTGATAAAATCTCTCAGAGTGGGTGTCAGGACTGTTATGGCAAAGGGCAAATTGTGTTGCTTATTTTAAAGGAAATCAGGTAAATAAGGAGGGAAATTCTCTTAAAGAGACCCTCTGGATGTGGTAGGTTGAACCATATACACAGTATGACAATATTTGATCTTTGCATATGGTTCAAAGATGTGCGAATATTTGCAGCCCTCTTGACACATTGAATCTCCTCCCAAAAAGAGAGGTCAAAAAAGGCATCTTGGCAAACTTGACATTGATTCATTTCCTGCATTTTTATCTGGAGGCCGCATATGACTTTATCCTCTGTGGGCCAGTGTTATTTGCAAAATTGTTGGTGGGGTGGGTGGACAGTTCGCTAAATGATCTTTTAGGACTCTCCTAATGTAGCATTCTGTAGTTCTAAAGCATCTGGGTGTTGAATCTGTTTCCTCTTAGCCAACAAAAGATGCACTTGTCAATAATGCCCAAATTAACCTTCTGGGAATTCCCATCTCCCCAAGGTACTTGCCCTCCCTTGGGTTGCTGTAATGATCAGAAGCCCCTCCCACGAGGTGAATGTTACCTATGAGACTCAACATGTTAGACCATCGCCCTTTGTTTATACATTTTCACAAGTTAGTGCACAGTATACCTTCATTTTTCTTTCATTTTCTTAACTTATTGATAATCAACAATAGTGAGAAGTCCCCACCTCCTTATCCCCATCTGGTTGTCTTTTATCCTGGGAGGGAAGGAGGAAGGGAATCACTCGCCGAATTCCTGCGCCTGCTTGGCAAGGTGGGTGCCCAAGCTGGGTTATACAGAGGAAAGGGGAGCCTCATCAGATCTCAGATCTAGGTTTATGGTGTGTGTGGAAAGAAGTTGCTACAAGAAAGTGCACTTGGGGATGAAGAGAAAGCAGCAACACGGGTCCTTGGAGGATGCATCTGCTTAATAACCCTCCTGATGGGTTCTCTGCCTATCCCCAGCTGAATACGTGGCCACTGAGGCCGAAGCAGCAAAGGACACCTCCTGAGTCATACTTGTATATACAGTAGACCTGCCTACATTTGTGCTAGAACAGACCTATCTCTCTGCTAACTTTGTCTGTTTTTGCTTCTTCCATGGCTTTTCTGTCTCTCCTCCCTGTCCTGCTGGATCTCAATTCCTTCTACTTTCCTTTCTTTCTCTAACTTCCTTTCTTTCACTTTATAGTAAACCTGCTATAACATGTAATTTATGCCCTCTGTAATAAGGAATACACACTTGAAAGTCCCGTTTCAGTCTTTCTTTTTGCAGAGCGGGGTCCCTGGCAATATTCATTCTGCAGGAGACTGTAATATTATTTGGGTTAAAAGAAGCATTAAGAGGCAATTCAGGAAATGAAAGACACTAATCTTGAGCCTCTCGTTGTAGCCTACAAGGAAAAAATGAAGGAACTGTCCATGCTGTCACTGATCTGCTCTTGCTTTTACCCGGAACCTCGCAACATCAACATCTACACCTACGATGGTGAGTTCCCTGCAACAGAAATGCTCCTGCTAACAAGATCATTTAGAAAAGCTTAGATACCTTTGTTTCTCTCTCACAGCTCCTGGTATAATTAAATCGATATTTTGTAGATCTCACTATTGACTTGTTGTGTCTAGCTATTAGGTCTCATTGATTGCCTATTGCTTGAAACAGCTTGAGGGGCTTTTTTTTTTAAGTAAACTCTACCCCTAACATGGGGCTCAAACTCACAACCCGGAGATCAAGGGTCACACGCTGCACTAACTCAGTCAGCCAGACGCCCCTGAAACAGTTGGAATTTGATGCTAACACCGCACGTTAATGTCTCTTAAGACACATGACTAGATTGTTGTTAGCAGCATAGCAAGACCCACAGCATGTTCAAAACTTTTCTTTGCAAATAATATAATATGCTGAGCTTTAGTGAGGCCAGATCATAATTTGCAAGAAAATGCTTTATACTAAGGAAGCTTCAAGAGTAAAAATCAACAACCACCACTGTTTTCCCCTTATCACTGTCTTCATAAAGTGTGCACATTTTGTGCATGTATGTCCACAAGCTGACAAGTTTCCATGATAAATGTGACCTAGGACTAAGGCCCCAGATAACGAGAATTTTAAAAGAAAAGCCTAAAGCATTGGCATGACTACGAACTTCATTTGTAGTGCAACATTTTCAGTTTGATTTATCCAAATTCATTCTATTTAGTGCGGTTTTCCTCCTGGCTCTGCCACTATCTGCCTGACCTCAGGCAAGTTACTTTGATTTTTCTGAGGTTTACTTGTCTCTAGTATTTTCCTCCCGCAGTTGTTGTAGGGGTTAAGTGGTCAAATTCAAGTCAGATGCTTAGGCACCAAGCCTGATCTCTGGTAAGCACTCAAAAATAGTAGCTATCACGACCAAACAATATCATCCTCACTTAGTTCAGTCAATTTAATCAAATGGTTTGATACCGTTATGTGTGTAGCAGATGGAGCTGAGGTGTATTTTACTACCTGTGGACTGATCGTTTTTCTTTTCCATATGTGGAAACACATACATTGAAGATAAGCTGAAGGCATCTGTAGCAGTTAACCCCTTCCGTGCCTTTACAGCCTATTCTAGGACTCAGGCTTTTTCCTCCCAAAGTTATTCTATCACAGCACACGTGTCATAAATGCAATTATCAACATAACAATTAGCAATTTCATAAGGAGATGTCCTTCATGTGAAAAGGTTTCAGTTGCCAACCAAAACTGTCATTAGAACGCAAGCCCAGTGTCTGCTTTGTGTAAGTTCATTGAGCCAACAAATAAACCAGGGAGATTCTTACTCTGCTGGACACCAGTGACCAGTAATCCAGCCATGTTTATTCTGAGATTCTAATATCTCACTACGTGTTGTCACAGAGGCTCCAAAGATAAGTACAGAACAGGGCTGTCCTTGGAGGAACTTAAAGCCTGGAAGAAGAGACATACATACAATATACAAATAATCAGTAAGCAGAACACAGTGTGGTTAAGTGTGCTAAATCAGAGGTTACACGAAGTGCACCAGTAAGACAGGAAAGATAGTGACAATGACAATTTCTGCAGCTTTAGGGATTGAAGCCGGGGGAAGTAGAAAGTCAGAAGTTATGTATAAGTTGAGTCTTAGAAGCTAAATAGGTAATTCAACATTGTTCGTGCACTGCGTCCTAGAGAATTTCAAATTTCCAATAAATCTTTAACCTTTTTCTTCATCATTTAGCCTGAAAAATGCTCCAGCCATGGTAATTTTCAAAAAATAAACCTAAATCTGTACCACTTTATTTTCATGTGAAGTTCATGTTTATTCAAGAGAAAAATAAAGTTTAGCTTAAAATCAATTCAGGCTATTTTTTCCTAAGTATGCTTACCATTATTCAACTCCCTATGGATGCTGTTGAATTTCTCAACACTAAATATTTATTCTGTTAAAATATATCTGTCCTTATACTAATGAAAGAAGTCTAATATGTTCAGAACAAGGTAGAGCAAATAATCCCATGCAGCATTTTGCTATTTGCCAGAATAAGAATGCTATTTTCAATTGCCTGAATTCAAATTACTTAAATAAACACATGCTTCACACTCTGTATGTATGTTAACATTCTCAAATAATTCATTTCTCAGATATGGAAGTGAAGCAAATCAACAAACGTGCCTCTGGCCAGGCTTTTGAGCTGATCCTAAAACCACCATCTCCTATCTCAGAAGCCCCACGAACTTTAGCTTCTCCAAAGAAGAAAGACCTGTCTCTGGAGGAGATCCAGAAAAAACTGGAGGCTGCAGAGGAAAGAAGAAAGGTAACTTTTTCCATACATTTTTAAATTCTGTCTTTACTCGTTTTCTTCCCTTCCCTCCTCTTTTCCCTCCCTCCCTCTATCTCTCCCCACACTCCCCCTCCACACACACACATGCTGGCAGAGGTTCCAGGAGACAACCACCTCTACACCTGCAACATCCCCAACACATGTAGGTCTTCAACAGACACAGAGCCAGGCTAGTTCAAGTAAACATTGCTGCTTTTAGGCTAGTTAAAGCCAAAGCCCTTAGACACTAAAAGTACCTTTCTCCTTCCCCTGGATTCCTTATCATAAAATCTCCCTGCTGTAATACACGGTGCATAACTGAGAAGGCACAGCCCTAAGTAACTTTACTCCAGTGTTTGGAGGTGGGGAGGGGTGCAGGAGTGGTGATTCCTCCTTCTCAGGGTCTGTGTCCTTTCCCCACTGGAACACATGGTTTTCCTTGAAACTCTAGACCACCAGATCTTCGGAAATATTTCTTCCCAGATGCTGTTCCTCCCGGGATAGGGGCCCCGAGCTTGACCCTGTCCTCCTAAAGGCCTCACTTCCTGCCCTTGAAGTTTGTGCTTCTAAGATCAGGACCCTCTCTGGGATCTATTAGGATCCTCCTCTACTCAGTTCCAAGCCTTGATGGCATCTTTTTCCCTTTTTTCCATTAGCCCTTCTTTGTATTAGAGCACTTTTCTTTTTCCAAATCTCCAATTTTTCACCATCGGGTGACTAAGAAGCCAAAGGTACTAAAAATGAGGGGCACTCAGAAATCCCAAGGACTCTGCACGTAAAGATAGAAGTTATGTCTAAACACATGTGTACCAACCATGTGATTATTAGAGTTCATCCCATCAAGATGCTCTTAATCAACCCAAATGGAGTTATTTTTAGGAAATTCATTCCTACATTGTATTTTCCACTGACTTTATCATCATTTATTTTTAGAAGCATGTAGTCACTAAAAATATGCTCCATGCATAGTCTTATTTGAATGGACAGTCCGCATTTATAATAATGTATAACTTTATTAGTATATTGCCTATAAAAAGTTAGCCAATACATCCAACACCTCTATGTTGGATAGTTACAAAGAAAACAAAGATAGTCTTTCTCCTAAAAACTGAATTCTCTAACAGTCAAAGCGGGACAAAACCAAACACATGTATGTGTATGTACAGATAACAGATACAGTATGTGTATCTTCAGATCAGGAAGAAAGAGCCAAAGATTAGAAGTCCTCAGATTACATTTTCTGAACTAAAAATTACGTTCTGTTCTGACCTTTGTAGTTGAAAAATCTTCCTGTGTCAGAAAACATCCTAATCACATTTTCAGTTTTCACTGAAGAGTGAGGTTCTCCAAGCATCTGACAAGTACTTCTTTACATGTATATTTATTGTAGTTGGTCAATTACTGTTGTCATAGAGGTGGATTTTATTTATTTTTTTTTAATTTTTTTTTTCAACGTTTATTTATTTTTGGGACAGAGAGAGACAGAGCATGAACGGGGGAGGGGCAGAGAGAGAGGGAGACACAGAATCGGAAACAGGCTCCAGGCTCTGAGCCATCAGCCCAGAGCCCGACGCGGGGCTCGAACTCACGGGCCGCGAGATCGTGACCTGGCTGAAGTCGGACGCTTAACCGACTGCGCCACCCAGGCGCCCCGAGGTGGATTTTAAAAGGAGGAAACTGAGCTACTAACTCAAATCTGTGTACCGGAAGTTGCTTTAACAAATGTTGTTACTTAGAGCTTTTTTCTCATAGTAAAGCTAACTTAACTTGCATTTACCATCCATCGAGACTTTGCTGCCAACAGCTCTAAGTAACTCCAGCAGTGACAGTGGGTTGCATCAAAGCAGCTCAAGTCCTCTTAGAGGTAATGGGCACCAGGTACAGATCCTAGGTTGCCACATAGAGATGCTGTGACCTGATTAGAATAGGAAGTCAGTGACTGAGCTGCAATTGAAACTTTGAGATCATGGTTCAGAAGGTTGCTGGTGTTTCTAAGGTAATGTATTTGATTTGAAGGATATTATTAAAAGGAAAAGAATGACACAGAGATTATCAAAATTAACTCGCTGTTCTCACAAAACTCCCTGAGTTAGCTAATGACTGATTGCAGTAAAATTCCTACACCCTGGCAACGATAAATTATCAACAATTACACGTTTATACAATTGAATGGAACTAGAAACCGGCCACATGGCTAAAAGACATTTACAAATATTATCTAACATTATGACACTAGGAAAAATGTTTTTTGAAACCCTTAAAATCAGTATTCCTTCACAGGTCTGGTATTACTTGTTAGAATTTTCAAGGCAAAAATCATTATATAGATTATGTCCTGGTAGTAGGGTTTTAATTAGAAGAAAATATAATTAACAGAAAGTGCCAACTTACAAAAATCATTAATTGATTTTATTCTGTTGGGTTGTGCTGACTTAATAAGTGCTCATTAGAAGAACTGTTAATTCTCCTCAAAGAGCCTCCAGCCAGTGCGTATATCTCAGTGATTACCTTAGTGAGGACATGCAGGTAACCAAAACTCAATTCAACTGGCTAGAATACAAAGTGGGTATGTGACTAAAAAGTCTAGGAATGGTTACAGCTTCAAAAACAGCTGGATCCAGATCAAGCAATAAGGTCAGAAAACCTTCTTTTTATATCTGTCATCTGTCTCTTCCTGCATCTAATTGGTTTCAATACCAAGAAAGTTTAGTTTTCAACCGTCAGTCCCCATTTCTTTTCCTCACAAATTAGCACTGTGGCAGAAAGAGGGCTTTTCCTTCCCAATAGTTCTTTTTTTTTTTTTTTAATGTTTATTTTTGAGAGAGACAGAGCACAAGTGGGGGAGGGGTAGAGAGAGAAAGGAGACAGAATCTGAAGCAGTCTCCAGGCTCTGAGCTGTCAGCCCAGAGCCCAATGTGGGGCTTGAACCCATGAACCACGGGATCATGACCTGAGCCGAAGCAGATGCTTAACCGACTGAGCCACCCAGGTGCCCCTCAATAGTTCTTTTTTTTTTTATGTGTATTTATTTATTTTGAGAGAGAGAGAGAGGGAGGGAGAGAGAAAGAATGCGTGGGAGAGGGGCAGAGAGAGAGAATCCCAAGAAGACTCCATGCTGTCAACTCAGAGCCAGTCACAGGGCTCCATCTCATGAACTGGGAAACACGAAATCAAGACCTGAATCTAAATCAAGAGTTGGAAGCGTAACCGACTGAGCCATCCAGGCGCTCCCCGAATAGGTAAGATCTCTGCAGAGAAATGTGGAGGTATAGACCCCTAAAAGCTAATTGAGATGTTCTCATCCAGAGAAGGGGAAATAGAATTTAGATAAGCAAAATTGCAGATATCCACAATTTTATCTGTAAACGTTTAGTGTTAGTATAACAATTATAGTAACTATTTAGCTCATAACTGTACCATCGGTGAGCTTGTAGCCCTGCCAACATGGAAAAAAATAAATGTCTGCAGCTATATAGAATAGTGCTGTCCGATAGAAATACAATGTGAGCACATATGTATTTTCAGTTTTTCTAGCAGTTGCATTTTTAAAAGTAAAAAGAAACGTGAAACAGCCATATGTAACTAGTAGCTACTGAGTTGGACAGCACAGAGACAGATGATCAGACCAGAAAAATTTTAGGGAACCATGGAGGAATTTTAGGCCTTTACTTTTTCAAATTGGTACCAGATAATTATTCAATTTCAGCTTTACTATTTTTTAAAATAGTTCCTAATAATAGACGTTCAGCCGAGCCCAGTGATCAGCAACATTTTGCCCTGGATCCATTTCCTTTCTCACAGTTACAAGTTTCTAAAGATTCTGCCTATCAAACATACTATTAATGTTAATAGTAGTATAATAATAGTATAATAGTATGAATACATTAAATAGTATTAATAAATTCCTTTGTCGTGGTTACAATCAAAGGAATCTATAAGTGCCAGTTAATATTTTTATTATCATAAAAATAAGCATATTCTCACTAAATTAACTTAATTCTAACTCAAAGTAAATGTAAAAATAGACATAGACATACAAGCAAAATAAGATTTCTGATAGGTTTTTAAAACATAAAAAAGTTTATGAGCTTCTCTCGCTTCCATTGGTACCATTGAAAGGCCTGCTTCTGGGAGTTTAGGGACCACATCTGAGAACCCGTGACCCAGGCTGTGTTGCCTGTGTGAGTCCTTCTGGATTTACAGCTGGAGGACTGCCGCGGAGTCATTTCCACGTGGGCCCAAACTCACTTTGTGACAAATGTTTTGGCAGTGTCCCCAGTCCCTCACTCCATCTGTTGACGCTATCGCAGCACTGACCATCTGGTTACTGGGTTGGACAACCCTCCCTCAGGCTTCTTTGAACCAGAATTAATGCCCCTTTGATTTGCTGGTAGAAGAAATTTGTTATACGTGAAATAGCCCTTTTTCCTGCTTTTTCTGCTGTCTTTGATTATCTCTGGGAATCAGCTTTCACCTCCATGAGACTATATTATATCGTGAGGTCAGCTTGTAGCTCACATGTTGAAATCAAAATTTCCATACCACAACTGGCCCACAAGGGTGAAGCAATATAAAGACTTTAGTCAGCCAGCCAGCCAGCCAGCCCGCCATTTATTCATTCAACAAACATTTAGCAAGTAACAGCAGACCTAAGCTAACCATTTCCCAATTGGCCCAGGACAACTCCTGTTTATTCCTTTTTTTGATATCATCATTATCATTTCAATGTCATAAGTGCCCAGTTTGGACAATAAATTATATGGTCATCTAAGCCAAGCAATAGTTTCTAAGAGCATCTTTAAAGCACAGTGGTTAAGAACATGCTTAAGACAATACCTGTAATCAAAGTCTGGCTCTATCACATAATAGCTGTGTGACCTTGGACAAGTGACTAACCTGTCCATCTATGTCTTATTTTACCCATCTGTAAAGTGAGCCTAATGATAGGACCTGGGTCATGGAGTTACTGACCATGGGTCAATGAGAATTAAAAGACCTATCCTACATGAAGCCTCAGGCAAGTACTGTGAGAGACAACCAGCTGTTATTATGCAAAACACAGCTGGTTCCTGCCTGCAGAAACTAGAGTCCAGCAAACTCAGAATCATATAGAGAAAAGAAGTTTCTTGCTAAAAAAGATACTGAAATGTTACCATACATTTCTTGAACATTTTTAAATGTTATAAAATATTGTTTATCAAGTTACAAAGGAGAAGCAGTTTGACAGGGGACAGGTATATAAATAGGTCTGCCCAACTAACAGTGGCTTGAAAAAAATAAGTATTATGAAAAAAAGATGGCAATTTAAGAATTTTAATGACATTAATAAAATTTCACCCTAAAACAGATTGAATTAAGAAGAGTACTACACAAACAGTACTCACAGTTCAGTGAGATAATTGACACACTGACGATATTGGTACAATCAACTGCAAAGTCCCTGAACCTCTGAAAGAAAGATGCATTGCTTATTATTTTTTTTTTTTTTTGAGAGAGAGAGCATGCAGGTAGGGGAGGGTCCGGGTGGGGGGTGAGGGGGTGGGAGAGAGAGAATCCCAAGCAGACTCTGCACTGTCAGCATGGAGCCTAATGTGGGGCTCAGACTCACAAAGCCATTAATTACATCATGACATGAGCTGAAGTTGGACACTTAACCCACTGAGCCACCCAGGCACCCCTGCATTGCTTTTTTTTTTTTTTTTTTAAATAAAATGGTGTAAACTGGGCCATGATTAGTCACCAAACCTGATAGACTTAACTTTCTTGTTTGTTGGCATCTCACATTATAGATGGTAATTACAGTCACATCCAGGAAAAGAGGGGGTGGTTTGTATAGCAACGATTATAAACTCAAGTGCTGGCTTATTTGTGATTCAACATTCGGGAGGCATCTGCTCCTTGGAGGATGTGACACTTGGTCCACAGAACCCTCACATGTGTCATGTGTTGTCCCTCAGTGAAGAGCACCCCCGTGGTTCTTTTCCTAGGAGTTAACCACAGTAAATGCATTCCAGGCTTTAGCAGAAGAGCTCATTCTAAAGGGCTTGGGTTTTAACCATTTAAAATGTTTTATTATGCTTCTCACTTCAACACACAGTGAATATTGCACACTTTTGTTTTGCACAATTATATTCAATTATCATATTTTTTAATGTTTGTTTATTTTGAGAGAGAGCACAAGCAGGGAAGGGCAGAGAGAGAGAAAGGGGGAAGAGAAAATACCAAGCAGGCTCTGTGCTGCCAATGCTGAGCTCCACTCAGGGCTCGATCTCACCAACTGTGAGATCATGCCCTAAGTCGAAATCAACAGTCAGATGCTTAACGACGGAGCCATCCAGGTGACCCTCAATTATCATATTTTAACAAGACATTATTTATGACTCTAACTGGGTTGCTAATGGTTTTTCACTGTTAACAGTAAAGCCAATAATTAGAGACACATCCTTTAAAGATACTTAGGTACTCAGAGATCTAGTGTCTGAAAAATGGTTCTAGTTAGTGGCAAGTAATATACCCAGATGATGAAAGGGGACAATAAAATAAAGGGTTAGAAATGTGTTCACTCCAGAAAGAAATGGAACACTAGTACTAACTAAAACATAGTCTTAAATCTCATAAGAGTACATAAAATAAAATTGAGTTTTATATATCACTTAACTCAAATTTATCTTCCATTTCATTTGTATAGTAATTAAACTCTTATACTCAGTAATATAAGGCACGGTAATGAACCTCTCTGGAAAATGTTAAAGTGTTCCTAAATGTACAATAACTCTTGTCCCTGTCTCATTATTTTTCCCTTCACGTACCTCTCATGTAATCATTTCGGTGATGCTGAGTTCAGTGTATGCTTAGAAAAAGTGGGCACCAATTCTGCGCCTCCATTATTACAATAGCAAGGTGGAGAAGGTTCCCTGGTCTCCCAGAATGTCATGTTGGATGTCTTAGCTCTATAAATAGTTTGTCTTGACATTTGCATTGTATCAGCTGATCGTTATCATGCCCTAATTTTCCATTTCAGTATTTCAGTGACCTTCTATGTTAGGTACATGCCATTCAGAGATGGTCCTCCGTGGTCAGATCCTTTGCCCTTAAACAATTTATTTTTAACAGCTTTCAGCAAATCCTACCTTTTAAGCTTCCCAGTCAAGATTCTTTTCTGCTAATCTGCCCAAGCGAGGAAGAAAATAAAATCACCTCTTCAACCATGTGGTGAGAACGTTTACCAAAATGAAGGGAAATGCTTCCACTTTTGTCGAAAACATATTTTTATTCTGGATCCTCACGCATGTTATGTTTCAGGGCAGTTTTCTGAACTAAATGCTTATTTGCTCACTGAAGCGTAACCAGTTTTCTTCCTTGAGGCTGTGACCGGGAGATTGAAAGGTGTATTGATGACAGAACCAGTCTCTCCCCAGGAATAAAGTCAGAGAAGTTGTAGGCAGTGACATCTGGATGCTAGGGTGTGAAAGAAGGAAAAGGGAGTAGTGCTGTCTTCAGCGGTGGAGACCTTAAGAACTGAGGTAAAGGCCCCGAGACTGTTAGCTCCACAGAAGAGTTTGTCTAAGAGTTGAGTGCCTGTGGGGAAAAACCAAAATAGGGTGCCAAAAGTTATCTTCTCAGTGTGGGATCCTTTCCGTAATCAATGTATTTTTTTTAACGGATGTGGCTTTAAATATTTGAAACATAGATGATCAATAGGTCCCAAAAATGTATCCGTGGAGAGGATGGTGGATGCAACATTCCCTCAGTATAGGAACAGGCACCACAGAAATGAGCAGCCCCGAAGTGGGCCGGCCCAGTTTGGCGGGTCTCCATCACCTATCAGCAGCCTCACGTGAGCACGCTCCGTACTGCCTTCTGTTTCTGTTTCACCCCATTAATTGTGCTAAAGGAATACACTTGACACCTATGCTGGGTAATCTCATTTAGCCCCAATGGCTGCAAAAGTACTAACGCCATTAATTGAGGCACCTCAAACAGAGCCAAATGCTGCGCCCAGTAAAGCAATAGGCCTCTCTCTCCATTACTGGTAATGGGGCCGGTGGGAGTGTTTGTTCACGCAAGCCAAATGTGCCCCACCAAGGCAAGACGTTTGAAAAGGTATGTGCTGCGATATTGCCCTTTTAGTCCCCAGGGTTTCCCTTCTCGAGTCCCTTCCTCTGCTGTCTCCTGTCTTTAAGTCTCTTACAAAAGAAAATTAAGAATGCAAATATGAGCTGTAAGTTAAAATACAATTTTAAAAGTGCCTCAGTAAATTTGAGCCCCTGAAAATTAAAAATTACTCAGTTGCTCATTGATAACCATCCTTGGTAACTTTCTCTGTGAGCTGATATAGTAAAGAAGGGCAGGCATATGGCCCCTTGCCATGAAGTCCATCAGAGAGAAGCTTTTACACACACACACACACACACACACACACCTTTAGTCAGTCTGTCTCTCACGTTGAAGTCAGTGGTCCTAGTAGCAGTAAAGAAGCAAATCAATGTAGGATGCTTTACCAATAGTCCCACCTAGAGGCAGAAGGATGAACCAGCTAGAAAATATTTTTTCAGGTTTTCTCCAGAAAGGTGCCGTTTGATTTTGAATTTATTCTGTGTTAACATTTCCCGTTGTTTTTCATATTGGGTTCTACTGTAAGCTATAACAAAGCAAGTATGTGATGTAGTCTCCTAAGGATGTCAGTGAAACCATTTGGGGACTAAAACAAGATGCGGGGCTAGTTCCCCAAATTTACTAATCTCCCATGAGTCACGAGACCTATTCCTGATAAACTTCAGGATAAACATATCAGCAAAGAATCTCAAGGCTGTCTGATTTTCCCCTTCCTATCTGAAGAGAAGTTTCTTCTCCGTCAAGCCTCATACTGTATGCATACCAAGATCTCTCCTGGGAAACCCCATGATGGCTATCAACTAAATGTTTTCCTATTAATGCTTTTAACATTAACATTAATTAATCAATATTTGACAAGCCATGAAACACATTTTTAAGCTGCCATTGTTTAAGTGTTCAGAGTTACAGTTACTCCTGCAAAGACTCACCTCAGAGCACCAGCCAGTCCTAAGGAATTACCCAGGAACAATACCCGTGTAATAATTTAGTCTTCAACCTGGATAGCTCAGCATTGAGTAAGACTTCTCTTAGCTGCATACTGTGAAAGAAACAATGAATGTAGGAAGAAGTTAAATAGCACATCCAGGTCACCAACACAGGCCTGACACCAGAGGCCATGCCAGTGCATTTTCCAAAAGGTACCCTGAATAGCCTGCATTAGAATCACCGGGGATACTTATCAAACATATAGATTCCTGGGGGTGCCTGGTGGCTCAGTCAGTTAAGCATCCAACTCTTGATTTCACCTCAGGTCGTGATTTCATGGTTCATGAGTTCAAGCCCCGCATGGGGCTCTATGCTGACAGTGCAGAGCCTGCCTGGGATTCTCTTCTTCTCACTCTGCCTGTCTCCCCATCCTCTCTCTCTCTCAAAATAAATAAATAAACTTTATATATTACATACATACATATATTACTTATGGGTCTTAACCTGGGTCTTAACCAAAGAACCACAGAATCAGAACTTTGGGGAGCGGATACCAGGCCTCTGCATTTTTATCAAGCACTTCAGTGATTGTTAATATACACTGTACAGAGTCATACAGCTTCCTGATGCTGCAGGGAAACCGCAGTGCACAAAATGTGGGGGGATGCTAGGTGGGGTGCAACTGCCTCTGGCGTTTCTACTCTAATCACTAAGTAACCACAGGGTTTCAAAGATTACCCAGGTGACCTTGGCATGTTCAAGAGGGGGCCAGAACAAGGACTTTCTGTTTTCTGTGGCCAAGTGGACATTGCCTTTACACCGTTCACACGTCTCCAAAGAAAATTTGGGTAATGAAAGTAAAACAGGCAAGTGAGGAGAGGTGCGTGTGGAATAAAACGAGAAAGTACATTTGGAGATTTGATTGGCTAAAGTTGAAAAGCTCAGGACTTAGCCTACAGCTGATGAAAAATGGGGCAGGGGAAAGAGGTGAACTTGCCCCAATCCTCCCGTATTTTCCTTAGGCTTCAATGGATGCTGCTATCCAATGATTAATTATAGCATTCCCGGTTGCACAAATGCTTAGCATCAACTTATTCTAAAAAACAAAACCCTCCTCAATGAGGGTTAAATGCTTCTTCTAAGACGGTGTGTCCAAAAAATCCCCAGCTGAAAATTCAGCTAGCCACATTCAGTAGAAAATTCAAAGCCATGTAGATGAGTATTGAATTGACAATAGTGCTTAAGGCTAGAACAAGTGTTCATTGGAACACTCAAATCAGTGGACCATTATTCTGCCAGGTTTGCTTTTGGGTGATTATAAAATGGATATGTTTTTCTTCCCCAGTCTCAGGAGGCCCAGGTGCTGAAACAATTGGCAGAGAAGAGGGAACATGAGCGAGAAGTCCTTCAGAAGGCTTTGGAGGAGAACAACAACTTCAGCAAAATGGCGGAGGAAAAGCTGATCCTGAAAATGGAACAAATTAAAGAAAACCGTGAGGCTAATCTAGCTGCTATTATTGAACGTCTGCAGGAAAAGGTAATCCCGACAAAGTTCTGGGCATAAGCATGCATTCATACGCAACACAGCTGGGTGAAGTTCCAAATGCCCGGGCACCAGGGACTTAGTCAAAACTTGTTTCAAGTACAGAGACAGCTAACGCCTTGGACAGGTTCTTCCGTTGTAGCACTGACTCTGTGGGCACTGCGACATGGGAGAGGAGTGGGAATCCAACGTTAAAGCTAGAATTTGGTGAAATGTTTTAGTAGTGAATGGATTCAGGGAAGCTGATTCATGCTTTTCAAATATATAAAAGACTTGCACAAACTTTAAGAACCAATCCATTAGAAAAATATTAAATTGGAAATATGAAACATGCCATAAAAATATATCATATTAATAAGTAACAATAATATATAACAAAATAATACATTCAATATTTACTTTACTATTTCATTGGGTGTAATATTGAATATATAAATAATAACTTGGAAAAATATGTTCAAGAAATGACAGACTACCTAGGAAAAATGGAAAGCCCATTCTGTCTATGTAGGAGAATCTACATGGGAAACCAGGGTATAGTAACATTCATGGAACCAAAGGGAAGGGAAGCTAGTAAGGGATGTTTATTTCCTCATGTTCTGATATCCTGGTGTCTGTCTCCTCACCAACCCTGAAATATACCCATTCCCATCAATCAGGATGAGCAGAGCAGGAGATCCTCTGAAAAGTATTCTCTCTTTCCCTGTTGTTGACGCTATGCTATCTACCCATCACCACCACCACCACCCAGAAAAGTTTCCTTTGAAAATGTGTAGTATAGATAGGAATAGTGTAGCTTTTTCCATCTCCAGAAATTGGATTAAGCATTGAGAAATATGATTTTTGAGAAACAATGCTTCAGTCCTTTTCTGAGCCGTTGCCCTCTGCACCAGTACTGAGTACTATTACATGTTGGCACTGGAGATACAGACGGAAGTAGGACTGTCCCTGTCATCAGAGCACTAAGAGTTTAGACAAGATCAGCCTCCTGTTTTCTGAGTATTTCTTAGGAAGACCCAGGGATCAGGCAACTCTGTTCTGAAGTTCTGATGACTCTGTTTTTACTCTCATTCTCTGATGACAAATATCAATCCAGAACCAAAGGAAATCAGGCACAAAACATAAATATGTGTGTGTGTGTGTGTGTGTGTGTGTGTGTGTGTGTGTGTGTATAATTTCATGGAGATTTTCATGGGCATCTGTGCTTTTGAGGGATTTTTTGAAGCATTGCCTAGGGAAGGGCCTATGGGCTCTGACACGGCAGTAGGACACTGAGGCTCTCAGAGGTATGTGGAGAAAGTACTAGATGACCTGGTCGGGAGCAGAGAACCACTGAATGCCTTGGTCAGAACCTTAAAGTTAAAATTTAATTTATGCATATAAGCTGGTGCTTCCATACTCTCAGAACAATGTCATTGTGTTTCACCCAAGTGCATCAGGTCAGGATTTCAAGGAGGCAGTTCAGCTCTCTGCATGTTACACATGGTGGTACCATCGCAAGTGCTTTGCTGAGATGCAAGAGAGCAAAGTTCCACTGGGCAAAATTTATGTGCCTCACCTTGAACCATTCAGTCTTCCTCCATTTGCCCTCAGTTCACACATTTCTGTACAACCAAGGAGATTCCTGCTGACTGGTGCTCATACCATGGATAGCAGAAGACCACTGTGTGTTCTGTTTGGGATAATTATGACTCAACCATCTCATATCCTAGGCCCTAAAAAAAAAAAGAAATAATGAAGTTGCTAGAAATGGGGCATGCTGATCATATTCCAGGCTTTTCAATTAGACCGTAATATCTAGTGCAAGATTTGTATCACTGACAACCAGGAGCATTATTGTTTTTGAAATTACACATATGCAAATATATAGCATATCCCTCTTGATTTCAACTATAAAGTGGTACATAAAATTTGCATGTTTTAACTAGTATTTCCAGAAGTGTTGGATTTTAATAGGTAATTTCTTTTTCTCTGTGTATTTCTCTTCACCCACTCCCCAGCCCAGCACCTTTTAGCACTCTTTCCCATTCTCACCCAGATTTAGTCTCCACCTCCTTTCAGACACACTTGCATACAGACATGCAATTTGTCCTAGAAATAATCAACCTGTGGATGGCTTAACATCCTGACATCAAGCTGCAAAATCTCCCAGTGAGACGCAGGCGTCTATATTTTTTAAAACCCTCCAGATGATTCCAGTATTTGGCCAGGTTTGAGAACTAGGGGTTTATAGCCTATTCTGATTTAAATCCCAACTGACAGTATTCTATCCCACGCTGGATAATGCAGCCCAGATCATTTTTAGGACCACATTCCCCTTGGAATTTCATAGCCACAGAGATGCTTTTCAAATCTAATGGGACCTTTGGCCGGTATCCTCCAAGATTCATTATCATCTCCATAAAGTGGAGGTACTCCTTGGGGAGTACCAAATTTACTTCCTTTTGATGTATTTTAAATACGTTTTCTTTTTCCTAAATAAGACAGAGTAAGGTTTTTATCATGACCAATATCTAGCCTTTTGTTTGAATGAAATTACTGCAGTAAGATTAAATTAAAAAGAGAATCAATAATAATACTAATGCTGAAAATGCATGAAACTGCTAACATATATAAGCTGTTCTGGAATCCGATGCATCAAAAGATGATTACTACTGAAAATGACACCGATTAATCAGTTAATCATTCAGTGCGTATTCGTGGAGTACCTACTATGTGCTTAGACACCTGGAATAATATCAAAGAGCATTTACCAACCGTCTCTTTCCCTAGGCAGATAATATAAAACCAGCAACGAATAGCATAGCACCAAAAATTAGAGAATAAGACAACACATAATATGGACCAATATAGATAGTTAATACAAAAGCACTGAAAAATGTTAGTAAAAATGAAATCCATGTCAAGGCTAGCACACTAAATTCTCACCACTGTGACAGGCCTCACTTCACTGAGCCTGTCAATTAGCCAGACGACGTGATACAGGGCCATGGTGTCCGCGGTTTCCTCAGTGTCATTCACTGACAAATTCCCACAAACTTCTTGGAGATCCAGCCATGTTAGCTCAAAGTCTTTAGCTAAAACTGAAAGCCTAAAGCAAAAACAATCTCAGTTGCACTTTAGAATCTACTGAAGTGCTCTTTAAACTAAGAGATTTTGATTTAATTGTCTGGGGTGGCACCCAGAGATCAGTATTACTTCTAAAGTTTACCAGTAGATGCTAATAGCAGGAGTTGAGAACCACTGAGCTAAAGACTTCTTAAATATGCTTTGTTATATTGTCGTAAATTATATTAAAGTATTTTTATCTTCGTTCCATAGAAGTGTTCTTTTTTCCTTCAGAAAAGAATGTTACGCTTTTTTCTTTCAATGTCTGTTTCCATAGCACCTCATCTCAACACCCCAGCTTATTATAAAGGAAAGAATCAAATGTGGAGAAAGGTGTGAAAGAAGGAATGCATCTGCCACCGAGAGTTACACTAGGCTGATCTGTTTATGTCACTCACATCGAAATTACAACTACCCAACAGTCTTCAAATTGAGTGACATAAATAGTCATACCCAGGACTCAAAAGTATAGTCTGTGGACAATGATTGACACTCTGGTGAAGTTTAAAATGTTCTTGTTCATGGAATAATATAATAGAAAGAGACACACTGAGACAGAGACTGAGATGGAGACAGAGACAGAAAGAGAGACAGAGACAGAGATAGAAAAACACCTTTTCCTGCCATGCGAAAGGATTAAAGAGACACTTTCTTCTTCCCCCAACATGTCCTTTCTCCCCTAACGCATTCAACAGTATCTAGCAGAAAATTCACTGCCTGGCCCATCAGGAACCCTGAGTAACCGCAGCTCTGTCATCAGACCCAACCAGGATCTGTAGTGGGTATTTTTTAAAAGCCAGTTAAAGCAGGTATAATCATTTTCACAATATTGCATACATTCATAATACATCTAACTTTAACATCAAGCATTTAAAGGTACAGCCAATTACCAATCTTTTCATGTAGGCCAAGACCATTTTGAGAGATGGATCAGTTAATTGGGGTACCATGTCCCCCTTTTCCCCATTATCCACCTATATCCTATTAGCTATGATTTACAGTTTCAATTTCTTTAAAATTGAGTAAGGGCTAAAGATATCTGCAAAATAATATGAATATAGGACCTTAACAACTTTTCTTTTTTACAAATTTCCCCTAGCTTTTATACTTGATCCAATATCTGATCATACTGCCCTTTCTCAGGTATTTCCAAAGCTTTTCCTCCACCCACACTAGCTTCTATTACTGTATCTTTAATTAAATTATGTAATTAAATTCTCAACTAGCTAGCCGAACAGGGTGGAAATATCATTGACTACAAGTAAGCATGTAACTCAGCCAGTGAGAGGAAAAGTATGTGGAAATAATAGGGAAGAGCCTACTAGCCTCATAAGCAACGCAACATTTAGGTGATACCAGGATGATGGCAGGAATGGAGAGTGTTGGTTAACCTACCAGATCAGTTAAGAGGACTTCTAGTGAACCTTATTGAATTCTCCACTTAATTCAAATTGTGTCACATCTTCTTGCCTTTATAGCTCTACCCCACGATTCACTAGCCAAGGCCAAGACCGCCCAGATCATAATATTGTAACAAATACCAAAGGAGCTTCCCATGGTGTTCAGGAGTAAGAGAAGCAAAAAAACACAGACAACCTTGACAGCTACTTTACCTAGCCAACCACAAAGGACAGTACTTAGTCAGTAAGAGATGTTGTTTTAGTATATTGATCATCTCACCTCTAACAATATAGAAAAGTTGGTGCAAAAACATTGTAGTCATTATTTCAGTGACAATAGCATCCCATAATATGATACAGCTTAAAACAATAAAAACATTTTGAGGGAAAAAGATTCTGTGGTTCTTTTCTGAAAAGGTGATTTTGATGTTATATAACTCCTTAGATACAGATTTCAACCATTATTAATTTTCATCTGTCATAAACTTTTTTTCTCCTCTGACTTTTGTTTGGGGGGAGGGGTCATTCTTGTTCATGAATGCAATTTATGTAACTATTTACTATTGAACCTGTCTGAGGAATGAATAATGAAAGGAAAAGAGGACGTAAAACTAGCTGTTCTTGATTGCTCCCTGTAGGCCAGCCATTTTGCATGTACTACTGCATTTAATCCAAACAACAACCCTGAAAGGAGATACTGTTATTGTCTCCATTTCATATCTAAGGAAATTGTCCTTAGAGAGATTTAGTCAAGATCACAAAGCTAAGTAGACGACAGAGTTTAGCTCTGAACCCCTGTCTTTATCATTCCACCCTTTATACTAACCTTTATACTAAGCTGAAGCTGCAATTCGTTGACGATCATCAAACACCACACAGTAAGCAGGCTTAGCAGTACCATTGGAAGTTTACGCTCCAATGACCACTATCATCTCGATATATGAAAACGTTCTTTCCTGGCACTCACAGCTCACTCCTGACCCCTCTTTTGTATTGCAAGTGCGTAGCCATTTGTAAAAAGAATTTCTGATGATATTGACTGCAATCCTCATCTTGCATTTAAATCGACTCATGCAACAGAATTTCACAGATGGAGCTGATACTCTAGGTCATCTAGTTCAGATCCCTTGTTTGTATTTGATACCTAGTGAGGCAAAGGAGACCTTAAAAGGTAAAAAGTATACATATAATTAAATTTAAAAAAAAAAAAAGAAAGAAGAAAAAGAAAGACCTCATATTTCTTGGCTTCCAGTACAGAAATCTCTCTAATCACATCTTCTTAGGGAAACGGAATGTTTCCTAAAGCCATCTTCCATACACTTTTGCATACCAAGGGAGTAGTTACATACAATGCTAAAATATGATCTATTACACTTCCCTTATATTGATGGGAGGAAGGAAGGTAAGACTTGAAAGGTCACTGGGACTCAAGTTTTGAAAGGCTCTGACTAATAGGTTAAGCATTTAAGAAGCATATAAAAAAGTCTTCTTCCTGCGTCTAATCCTCTCAAAGTGCCCACTGATAATTGTAAAGCCCTTAAAATATTCAGGAAGAGGAAAAACACCATTAAAAATAGGGTAAACAACAGTAGGATGTTCTATTGCCATTTTCTGGATTTATATAGCGATCATAATATTCTGGATTCTCTTGATCATAGGACCTTTTTAATAGTTTTACTCAAATACAGTATTAAGGGTTTTTTTAGGCGCTGTAAATCTTATAAGATCTTCTGTTATGTGATACTTACTGGGTCCCTTGTCCTTTCTCGTGAAGTGAAGAGAATTCCTAATGATAGACATCAAACAACTGGGTGACTTCCAACGAGGCATGTATTGTGTAAAGAAGTAGGCAAGCCTTTCCGGTTCTCTGTGGAGCAGACAACCAGGCTCTGTGACATTACTTCTCCCTTTGGTGTCTTCCAGGAGAGGCATGCTGCGGAGGTGCGCAGGAACAAGGAACTCCAGGTTGAACTGTCTGGCTGAAACGATGGAGGGTATGGCACGCCCCACCATTAGTAAATCCCCCTGCCTATATTATAATGGATCATGCGATATCAGTATGGGAAATGTATGACATGGTTTAAAAAGAACTCATTATAAAAAACAAAAACAAAAAAACAGAATCAAAAATTAAAAAAAAAAAAATCAATGCGGTCTCTTTGCAGAATGTTTTGCTTGATGTTTAAAAAATACCTTGGATCTTATTTTGTAAATACTTACATTTTTGTTAAAAAATACAAGTATTGCATTATGCAAGTTATTTCATAATCTTACATGTCCTGTAACAGGCTTTTGATGTTGTGTCTTTCCACTCAAATGAATTTGCTAGGTCTGTTCTTTTTGAAGCCCTCATGTCGAACTCCATTCCCTGCCCTTTTCATTCCAACAGAAAAATGAGGTCAGTAGACAGTCTATGGTGCTAGAAACCCACCATTGCCTAATGACCTAGATGGCTTTGTAATCTCTGAACTTGACTAAGACCACACCTAGGTTACAGGTTTTATGACTCCACATGAACCTCCACATTTGTTCACTCATAATCTACTAACTGCCTAGAAACTACAAAACCAGGCTAAGAAAAAAAAAAAAAAAAAAAAAAAACACCAATCATAGCATTTACTTCTGCTTCTCCTGGATTATGTGCTACAAATGTGCTTTGGCTTTAGAAAGGGATGGATGAGAAGACAGAGCTGAGATCAACCTGGGTAGAAGCAGAAAGTTAAACCCTTTAAAAGCGCTGAACACAGATTCGAATCCAAATGGTTCAAGCAGCCATGAAATCGCTCTTCATGAAGTGGGCTTAATTCTCTAGTTTAAGTTCTTTTGATGGAATGAATTAATTAATGTGTCAGGTGGCTTATTTGTGGATGCCATGATTGATGATGTTCATTTTAAGCTCTTACCTATAGTACAAGTACATGATGCTACTGAATATTTTTCCACTTGGAAACTGTGAGCTGGTTGTTGCATTGAAACACACATACAAACGAGATCAAAAACACTGCGGACTTTCACTCAAGCTGGTCTTTCTTCCCCAGTGTGAGGCAATCCTGCCTATTAAAAAAAAAAAAAATTACTCCATCTGTGAGGGCTGATACAGCTAAGGGGGCTAGGCAGGGCATTTGTGCCAACTAAGAATCACCAGACACCCACCATAAGTACCTATCGCAGTTTTGAAGTCGTTTCTCCCCCAAATCCCAACTCCTGAAGGTTGCTGCCTGCATATTTACTCTTCATTAGTGCTATTTTCCTGTATGTCATTGTGAGCAAGCTGTGATTAATAAAGAATTGGAGTTCTGTGAACTAATAAAGGTTCAGTCTGTTCTCTTGCCCCTTCATGTATCTGACCTGGAGTTCAGATTTTAAAAGGGTGGCCAATGGATTAGACAATCTCATAAGCAAAGAGACAATGATTAGAGTTTGAAGGAAACCAGTGCCCTGCTGATTCACTTCCCTTCTGGGGCAGCAGGCAGCATCTCTTTTCTCTCTGCTTCTGACAGGCCAACGCAGCAGGAGAGGTCTTCAATCTGTTTCCCTTGAAAACATTCAAGACTGCAGGAGATACCACAGGTTCAGACTGACGATTCTGAGAACGAGACCCCCTTTCAAAGCACTTGGAAGGTTCCTGGCACCACCTCGTGCTCTCCCATGTGGCCACAGAACACCTTCACCAGCCTGTTAAAATGAGATTTCCCTGCCATAGTGCTGAATTTTGCACCTCCAGTAAGCATACTGCACACATGGACACAGCAGGGTCCTGTCGATGACCCAGATGGATCTTACAGGACCAAAGGAACCCCATCCAACTTTAGCAGAAAATCATAAATAATTGAAACCATGCAGATCTATGAATAAGTAAACTGGGCTATAGTCCATAGGAGCACTAGTGAGCCAGGTTTGAGGATGAGGCCACCTGGTCCCTCTCTTTGTGGGAATCTAACACTGCAATGATCAATACACATGTTTGCAAGCCTGAACGCCACGATCTTCCTTTGGGAAGTCAGTTGGAGCTTCTGATTAGCATAAACCAATCTTCATTTTCATACTGATTTCTATACAACTTAGTTTGTAATGTTTTCGTAAAACATTATTTGAAGGGCTTCCATGGGACCAGACCCTGTGGCTGAGCCCCGGAAACATGAAAACAAATGACCACAAGAAGCTCACAATCTACTTGTGAGCCAATGGGGATATTTTGATGTGTCCCTGCAGCATACTGAGGGGAAGCATAAAATTTCTATGAAGCTTTCTGAAATAACTAGAAATAGTTGACAAACATCTCACACTACTTTGTGGGTCCCTACATTGGAACTGTTGACCAATCCAACTGAAAATCCCAAAGGTGAAGAAACTAAGGCCCAGAGAGACAGAAGATAAGTGACTTTGCGCCAGGTCACAATTCCCACTTAGCGTGATTTCTCTCCTTACTGGTAGCTCATCAGTAGACCATCCTCAAATCTTACCACACCAGCAAGGATGTGTTATGTCTATAGAGTTCCCCTAGACTAATGTTTTCCAATATTGGCATGCTTCATAGTCATTTGGAGGACTTGCTAAAAACAGATTGCTGAGCTGCAACCCCAGAATTTCTGATTTCTGAGGTCTGTGGAAGCCTGAGAATGTGCATTTCCATCATGTTCTCAAGTGGCACTGGCATTGCTTGCCTGCAACCTCACTTGAGAGGCCCCGCTGCAAAATGTAATCGATACAGATGTGTGGATTCTTGGTGATGGCCACAATGGTGGTATTGTTTCATTCAGGGCATATTCCATGGGAGTGGGGCGTGAAAAGAAACTCATTCATTCAATATTATTCAAAAAAGTGGAACCCAAAGGAATCCAAGAAGAAGAAAAAAATGAACTAGACCTTGCAAGTTCATAAGAGAATAGAAAGAAAGCGTCTAAGAGACAGATGAGGTCAGGAACCAAGAGCCTTGTCTCTCTCACAACATCTTATTTCAGTAAGGCTTAAAACGCCTCAGATGCTCCTGACCCTTTAAGAGTTGAACTAAGAGATCTTTGCAGAGATGATGTCATTTTGCAAGTTATCCACAGTTTGGTAGTCTTGTTCCACTTATAATTTTTTTTACAGAGAGTCCGGTATCCTCGGGACTATGTTGAAATTGAATATATGACTTTAAAATGCACTCTGAAGAAAATTCACAGAAGCTCATCGGTTTACAGATTTACCCTCCTCTCCTATTTCTTCTATACCCAAAATATATGGAACAACTGACGGTGACAAATTCTGTTTTCTCTGGAGGCAAGCACCAGGCTTTATAACATTTCTCAGGAGATAACATATGTAAGAGTGTACTGACAGTCATACTCTGCCACATCCACCCCCATCCCACTGAGGGAGAGAAGAAGGAGGAGATATGGCACCCGTGATTTTAGCAACCAAATAATCAATCATCTTGCGTTCTCAGCCCTGAATGAGACAATTAGCCTTGACTTCTAATCAGGCCATTTGCTGAAAATTCCTAAGGCAAACACACAGCCCCAAACAAAACTGAGATTCCCAAACTCTTCCCCCAAATTACCATAAAGTCATCTTGGATCCTTCACTGCCCTCACCACCATCAGTTTGACCCCCAAATTGTCCCTCATTTCTTGCTTCTTTTCTATTTCCATAATCACTCCCCTACTTTGGGTTTTATTAGACTCTTACAACAACCAACGTATCTCCTTCACTCTAATCTGCAGGCCCCTCTCCACTCTGACCACATCTCTCCAGTCCTCTACCACCTCGTCCCCCTTAGCAGCAGACTAAAATCTACACTCCTCTGCATGGCGGTAAAGTGCCTCACTAGCCCCCTCATTTCTCAAGAACATGACTCCCCTTGGGCACCAAACTATTCACTTTAACAAGAACCTTCTGGTCTCTATGCACATGCTGTACTCTCTGTTTAGAATTATGGTCACTACAAATTAGTTAGGAGATGCTAGACCAGACTGTGATAAAACCTACAAAATCTAAGTGGGGCTAGTAAATCTCAGAGGCTTATTTTCTGCTCCTGATACATGTCCAGCATGGGTCACTGTGGACTCTGTCATTCCTCACTCTGCACTAAAGGCCAAGGAGCTGCCTTTATCTGAGATACTGCTGGCCACTGTGGAAAAGGGAAAGTGGGAAGCCGGCCAATTGTGCACTGGCCCAGAAGCAGCAGACATCACATTTCTTTGGACAAAGCAAGTGATATGACCACATTTAACTCCAAATGGGCAGGAAAATACAATCTCAACATAAGCTCTAAAGGAGGAAAGCCATAAATATTTAATGAACAGCACCAGTGACTGCCACCCTACTGGTCACAAAACATTCAGTCACCCTCCTTCCCACATGTAAAGTACGCTCACACGGTCCCTAAGGTAAAATCTCCAGGTCCATTTGATCACAGCAGCAAGCTCAACATCCAGGGTCTGTGGGTAATGCACAGTACTCTCTCTGACAGATGTGGACATGAGTCCTCTTGACCAGAGACAAGTTAATGAAGATGACAAGTTATTTTCCCCAACATAATCAATACACAATGATGAAACATTTCTTGCTTCTGTCTCTATTCTGATTGCCAGAGAGGAATTCTCCCATCTGTGGCTCTAGGCTCTGTCTTCTAAGGAGATATGCCTGTTCCTTCAGTCTCCTTGGCCACATCTTACAGGGTATAGAGAATATGCCTTCCTTGGAATCCGAGGAACTCTCTTGGCTAACTTGCTGCCCATCATGTGGTTCCAAGAGATGCTAAGTCTTTACTCATCTAAAATTGGTCCATATCTTGGCAAGAAATGGATGATACATTATTATAAATGGGTAGATGAAGAGAAATGAATGAAGATTCTATCAGACAGAATAGAATGGTATGGACAGATTAAAAGAAACCAGCTAAAGATGGTAAAGCACTTGGGGCGCCTGGGTGGCTCAGTCGGTTAAGTGTCCGACCTCTGCTTAGGTCATGATCTCACGGTTCGTGGGTTCAGGCCCCACGTCGGGCTCTGGTGCTGACAGTTCAGAGCCTGGAGCCTGCTTCCGATTCTATGTCTCCCCCTCTCTCTGCCCCTCCCCCATTCACACTCTGTCTCTCACTCTTTCAAAAATAAATAAACACTTAAAAAATTTTTAAAAAGATGGTAAAGCACTGAAGGTGTACCAACAGAGAGAAATAATTTCCTCCTATGACCTGAAGACCCAGGAGACAGCTGTACCTGTAGAAGAAGGCTGCCTAATCTGGGGGCTATGACCTGATGGAGATGAATTCAGCCTCTAACAAATGCAATCTGGCAAGGAGGGATTGGGGAATAAGTGTCTCAACAGTAAGTGTCTCCACTCTCACCTTTCAATCTCTAGCCAAGACCCGTCATTGGCCAAATCGACCCATAAACCAGAGGGCAAAGGAGCCCAGGTGATGCCTGCATAGAAGTCAGCCTCTGGGGCTAAGCAAGAAGAGGAAAGGTAGAGAGAGACCCTGGAGGGGCAAACAGAGAATGTGGCCACCTGCAGTACAGGCCACAGACTGGTTTAGTGAACAGCACTAATGACAGTTATGGTGCCTTGTCACTTATTTGTCATTAGCACTGTTCACTAAATATTTCTGCGTCTTTCCTTTCGAGATAGCTCTCTCCTCACACCTGGAATCAGGTAAGGTTTTGTGACTTACTTTGGTCAGTGAGACGTGAGCAGAAGTAATGCGTGTCCCTGAGAGTGGAAGCTTTAAGAGCACATTCATGATTCACCTTCCTGTTTTCCCTCCAGCTCTGTGACCTGGAATAAAGACGAAGTAGAGCACAGTTCCCGTCTGTTAGAGACACATAGCATGAGTGAGATCAACCCTTTTCGTTTTAAGCCTCTGAATTTTGGAGTTGTTTGTCATTCATCAATAAGTATTCATGGATTGAAACTCTTCACCATCACACAGGTCTCTTATCATCCTCAGTCCAAAATTGAATGTTCCAACAGCTTCTGAGTGGCTTCCATATCTTCAATTCATCCAAATGCTGAGTGCCAAGGAATCCAGTTAAAGCCAGGATATTGGGAGGGAGGCCTGATCTAAACACATGAACTCTTTATCTCAGATACTAAAAGGCAAATTGATTTTTTTCATTGGTTTGTTATGATGGCAACTATTGTCACCCACATCGCTTTAAAGGGTAAAAGAGCAAAGAAGTGACAAAAGAAAACTCAAGCAGACAAAATGTTCACATGTGTACTTCTGTCAACTATCTCTAAACGTTATCATTTCCTAACACACCAATTCCCATGACTGAGGTTCAGTAGAGCCTTTTGTGTATTAAAGGGAGACGCAAGGTGTATTAACATTTCATGTAAACCGTGGGTACTTTGGGAAAGTCCTTTCTCCTTGTGATAAATATGTTACCTCATACCCTGGATACCAGTTAGATAAATGTGTCAGTTCAGTTCTGTAAGCTATACGACAGATACTAAGCTAGACCACATGTTAGTACACAGTGACATACACAATCATGAATATGATCCCCTCTCTCTCGTTTTTGAGTCAAGTCCAACTCTTCTTTCTTCCTTACCCCCTAATAATCCATCTTGTACCAAGGGGCAAGGATGTGGTGGATATTTTAGAGGCCAAATCCAAATCCAACAGGGCCTCTCTAACTTTCAGGCTAGCATTAAGCACTCAGGTCTTTGAAGAAAAAAAAAAATGCTATCTTTTACCCTTTTCCAATCCTAGTGTCATAGTTTTTCTTATCCATCTCAGTCAAGCTTCCAGAAGCTGTTTCTCTTCCTTAACTCCCCATGCACGCTTTAGCCTACCACCACCTGCCTTCTGTTCTCACCTGTCCAGGAAAACTACACTCTACTACTCTATGGTCTCTTTGGTGCTAAACCAAATAGATACTCTTAGTCTGACCAAATACTGCTAGGGTCAGCCTCACATCTTACCTTCCCTACAACCTTTCCTTAGACCCTTCACACCCCAGTAGGCTGGCAAGACACCTCTTATGTGTTCCCAAAGCACCAGTGCAAAAATATTGTGGTGGTCAAGGGCATAGTCTCTGGGGTTTAAGATTCCTAGCCCTCTGACCCTGGGAAAGTTGCTTATCTCCTTTAAATTTCCTCACATGTAAGTTGGGGATAGTATAATACTAAATGCCTATGGCTGATTGAATCACTGTTCTCAATTTGTCACTCTCTCCATGTGTCCTTGCCATTTGCCATGTGACTTGCAGGACCTCCAACTAGAGGAGGCAGAGTATATTTTCCCACCCCACTGATGTTTGGTTTGACTATGTGTCATACTTTGGCCAATGGAATAATAATAAATTTGACATGAGTAAATTCTCTAAATGTGCAGAGGCTTGCTACCTTACATTCCTATTAATCTGTCATGAAAACATGTCACAGAGGAACTGCTATAACAACAGTGGAGACACATGAGCAGACCTAAGTCCAATCAAGGAGTCATGGCCAACTGACTGACAGCCTAAAATACACACACACACACACACACACACACACACATATATATACAAGAGAAGTAAATATTTGTTGTCATGAGCCACTGAGGTTTGAAATGGCTTATAACACATTATTATGAGATGATTAATACAATGTCTGAGAACATTGCTGAGAAGAGTAAATGAGCTAATATAAAAGATCTCCACACAGCACATAGTACATAGTAAATATTAAATAATTAGTCATTAGTAACCTATATCACACTGCATTATAATTTGTTTGCTTAGCTCCTTTAACCATAAGCTCCTCTAAGATGGAGTTTCTAATTTATTGTTGAATCCCTAGTATTTAGCAAGTGTTACACACACACACACACGTGCACACACACACACACACACACACATTTCTGGTGAGTTAGTAAGTCAATGAACAAAATGAATTTATGAATCCAAATGACAAAAATATTTACGCAGTGCCTGGTGTATAGAGACATTTTAATAAATATTAGTTCCCACCTCTTTCCTCCTATTATAGTCTGATAGTGTCTGCTTGGTTTTTATTTGAGCTTGAAATTAAGCTTTATATCATACAAAGGACCATTTTAGATGATCAGAAAAACAAACTTCTGTGATGAATGGAAAAACTTCCTTACATCTAATCACAAGGAAAATCAGAAAAAAAAAAATCACTTGAGGGCAACCCTTTGACCATAACTTTAACACCAAAACTTTCAGCCACACACCATCAAACCAACGCTGGTCCCAACAGACCACACCACCGGGGCTGCTGATTCTGCTCACAAGTTATGCCATTTCAGGCAGCTCCTAGTACAGGTCCCTGAAGCCAGAAGCTCCCATTTGTTCCTGAGGAAAGGGAGTCTAGCTGATCTAAACTCTCTTCAGAAATGGGAAGGTATAGCATCAGCATAGTTCTTAGGGTTTGGCAACAAATAAATCCCTCACATTTATGTCCTGAACACCGGATGTGCTTTGTCTCCTTCAAACCACAAATTCCCTCTGTGAACTCTTTCCCAATAGAGACCTCTCTCCCCTGAGTACACTTCTTCTCTGCAGGTGTCTCAAGGAAACATGGTAAGTATCTACCTTGCTCTTGTTTGCCACTTCTAGATCATTCTACCTCCTCTCTAAAACACCCAGTCTTGAAGCTCATGTCACCCTACTGTTCAACCTCTTCTCTTCATTGTTGGCATTCACTGCCAACCTCCAGGTCACACTCCCTCATTTCTCTACGATTTTTAGTTCCTGGATCACCGTAACTCTCTTCAACTCTACTTCTGTCCCAATGATTGGCAATTTTAATATTCACACAGTTGAAGCTTCCACGGTCTGCTTTGGGTTGCTTGGCCTCCCCTTCTTGAGTGATCATGCTCCTCCACTTTTCCTGAGTCACTCAGCTTCATGGTTATTCCCTAGGCCTTATCATTATCAATAATCCCAATCCCTCCATTATCTCTACTCCTTGCATCTCGCTCTTTGACCACCACCTCCCGTCTTTCCAGTTGAAGCTCTTTAATACCTTGACTCCTCTCCTCAACCACACTGGGACTCCAGTCCCTTGATCATAACTTTTCATGTGCCTTTCCCTCCTCAGTCATCACTTCCCCCTTATCAGCCTGTTTTCCAAGGGCAATCATTGCCACCTCTCTCTTATATATCCCTACAACCCCCTCCTTTGATGTGTTGTGCTTAGTTGGCCAAACCCATAACCTCAGGTAAATTAACTCTCCTATGGTCCATGCTTGTACCCATCCAGATGAACAGAGCTGCAGAAACCACACAACTATTCTGACTTGTCTTTCTTTAAATTCATGAACATGAACTTCAGTTGGGCCCTTAATTTTCCTCAGCAATCATACTTTATTTCTCTGGTTTTATCTTTATGTTCTCTCAAACCTCCTCAAACTTCGAACATGGCTTCCCCTGTGTTCACACTTAGCTGGTGATTCTCCTGCCTACTTCACTGAGCAAATGAAGTAATCACAATATAATATCCATCCACTCCCAACAACACATTTATCTGCCTACCACACTTATGTTCTGCTTTCCTGGCCATTACCACAGATGAGCTGTCCAAAGCCAGGCCTTCCATTTGTGCACTAGAGCACATCTCCTCTAACCAGCTCAGATATATTGTTTCAGGAAGTCTCCCCTCTCCCTCTCATTTCATCATTTTTTTTCTACAATGTCAGCATACAAACATGCTAATATCTTAAAAAACATCTTAAAATTTTTTTCTATCCTGGGACACCTGGGTGGCTCAATCGGTTAAGCGTCCAACTGTTCAGTTCAGCTCGGGTCATGATCTCACAGTTCGTGGGCTCAAGTCCCATGTCAGGCTCTGTGCTGACAGTGCAGAGCCTGCTTAGGACTCTCTCTGTCTCCCTCTCTCTGCCCTGCCGTCCACTCACACATGTGCTCTCTCTCAAAAATAAATAAACATTTAAAAGAAATTCTCCAGGGGCGCCTGGGTGGCGCAGTCGGTTAAGCGTCCGACTTCAGCCAGGTCACGATCTCGCGGTCCGTGAGTTCGAGCCCCGCGTCGGGCTCTGGGCTGATGGCTCAGAGCCTGGAGCCTGTTTCCGGTTCTGTGTCTCCCTCTCTCTCTGCCCCTCCCCCGTTCATGCTCTGTCTCTCTCTGTCCCAAAAATAAATAAACATTGAGAAAAAAAAAATTTCCAACAGCTACTAACATATTTCTCTACTTCATTTTGCAGCAAAATTCCCCTCACTATCATTTCTCTCCCTTTCTTCTCCCATGATCTCTCTCCAAAAAGGCTTTACCTCATTCTACTATACCTACACTTTCTTGTCAGAACCGACTAAGTGCTAAGCAGAGTGAATGACAAAAGACTATACCCATACAAATGCTGAAATTTTGAAACATCCTATCATTTGTATTATCAAGGGAGGTAAAAACAATGTACCTACAAAGGAATAAAAATCAAATTGCCTCTGACCTCCTGTTGGCAACTCCAAATGCTAAAAGCTAATGGAATGATATTTTTAAAGTCTTGAGGAAATAATATAGGATTCTATATTCATCAAGTAATCAATCAAATGTGAAGGCAAAGTAAAGATATTTTCGGACATATAAAAACCCATAAGAATCTTTGTTCATTTCTGAAAAAAATTACTCAAGGAAATACTCTGTTGATATAAGAAGCCAGTAAGATTTATGGATATTCTGGGGCACCTGGGAGGCTCAGTTGGTTAAACATCTGACTTCAGCTCAGGTCATGATCTCACGGTTTGTTCAAAGCCAGTGTTGGGCTCTGTGCTGACAGCTCAGAGCCTGGAGCCTGCTTCGGATTCTGTGTCTCCTTCTTTCCCTGCCCATCCCCTGCCCCACTGCCTTATACTCCATCTCTCTCTCTCCCTCTTTCAAAAATAAATAAAACATTTAAAAATTAAAAAAAAAATATTTATAAGTATTCTAATTATTGTCAAAGAATATACTAAATATCATCAAATGTCATTCAGCATCATTCTTGTTCCCTCTGTACTATTCCCAGAGACTAGAAACTAGTCCCGGAGACTAGAGACATTTCCTTTGCCAGCAGTGTTCTTGATACTCTATAGATCCTGACATGCGCTTACATCAGATTTGGAAGGTGGAAGAGGAGGACAAGGAATTTGTTCCCCTCTGGAAGTAACAGTGAATGTGTGAGCTTCTGTAAACATGATCTTTTGTAGCAGTCACATACCCGTGACAGTGCCTCACTTCAACACAACTGTGACCATGGGCATTGACCTTTCCTGCCATCTCCTGGCTCCTGGGTGGCAACAGCCAGTTTGTGATTTTCTGGAAAACACAGCTAAAGGCCTTCCGACTTTCATTCTTGCAGGACTTGCAAAGTTCTGGTAGACACTGAATTGCCTTAAATCTCTTTCCATTTGACATAACTAGAGTGGTTTCCAACTGAATTTTGGCCAATAATGGTCCGTTTTGAAAGTAATAACAATTAGGAAGTAAGTAAACAAATAATAAAGTAATAATAATTAGGAACTTTTTTAAAAATGTTATCCAAAAAGTATTATTCATAAAGAGAAACTGTCTGGATTTCAAGTTCAAATTAAGTTTCTTTTCAAACCTCTTATCAGGCTCCTCCCATGCAGTCTCATCACTTAAGAATTTAGTAAATTTAAGAATACAGGAAGCCTTAGTAAAAAAGATAGATTATTTCTTAAAATTTTACAAAATCTAGAATACTTACAAAGTGTGGTGCTAGATTCTTAAATTTTCATGTCCTCCAGAAACTGCAGTAAATTCTAGAAAGTTTTTGCCATGCAGTGAAACTCACTTTGAGTTTTACTTTGAGTAATATATTGGTTAAGAGACCCAGGAATCTCAATTGGTCTCTGCAAAGACAAAAACGTGTAAGGAAAATTACTGCAAAATGGATTTTGCCGTATTTATCAATTTAGGCTAAATTCCTAGTGTATGATAAGCAGGAAGATAATTTTCACGGCAGCACATCAGGAACAAAGCTTACGCACTTTGAAGTAGGAATCAAATTTTAGGAGTGATACTCAGAGGTCAGGGTTTTTTTTTTTTTTTTTTGGCCCGCAATCATTTTACAGATGAAACCTTATGAAATGTAGGTCAAATCCAAGTATATCAGTGGTGTAGGTCTTTGCGTGGCGCCCACAATCAAGACGCTACAGGGTGAGCAGTGCGACACCAGACAGAACAAAAATAGGACTTGATTAATGCAACGAAGGAACACTGAAGAAATGGCAGGATCTGTAGGATTTCACTGCAACAACTCCAGCTCACTTTTTTCTCTGGCGACTAGTCCTAAGGTTCATTGATTCATTCAGCAAAGAGTCACTGGGGATCTACCATGCAGTTCACGCAGTCTGAGCAAAAATGTCACCTTTCTCAGTTCTTTGCTCTCTCTTCCACACACAAACATGTGGCCATTCTTTTCACTTATCTTCCACTTGCTCCAATCACCCTCATGACGGCTCTCATTTCACTTCTGTTCTTACTGATTCATGTTTGCGTTTGACTTTCATGGAGTGCTGCTTGCACACCAGGCCCAGCATGGAAGAGAACCTGATCCTCGGCTCAGAGGCCAGCCTTATGGTGATCTGCTTAAGAGACAAATGTAGCTATCTCGTGTTCTTGTAGTGGCTGCCAGTCACCCACTGGAGAGTCTCAGCCATGGCGCCTTCCAACATTACTGATCGTTGCAGCCCAAGCTCTCCATGCGCCTTCCAAGGCCCGTGGTCTTGGTCATGCTATTCACTCTGCTTGCTTGCCTACCACCCTGTGCAGCTCAGGCATCCAATGTTCCATTTCCCGAACATACCTCCATCCTCTCCCTTCTCCCTAAATTGGCTGGCTTTCCTCTCTGCTTCTATAATCTTGTGTGTTTGCTTCTATCAACAATTATCGCATTACAAGTTAAATGATTTAACTTATCTGTTCATTCAAACATTATTGACAATGTCAAATGCATGGCTACATCCTAAATAGACAACAGTGAGCAAACCAGAAATGATCCCTGCTTTCACAGAGCTTAGATGATTGTGAGAAGAAATTGACAACAATTAAATATAAACAAACACACACACGCATTCATACAACTTGAGAAAATGACCATGAAAATGATGAGATTCATGCTCTGTGAGAATAAAGGCATAGATAAGATAAAGTTGTCCAAAAATTTCTGTTGGTAGTGAATCCTGGCACATAGTAGGTACTCAACAAATGTTTCCTTGACTATCAAACTGAGCAAGTCAGACTTCAGTAGAATTATAAAAGTGCATGTGACAGTTATGGTGGTTTAAATAACACGGTAGAAAAAGAAGGACAGTAAGAAAGAAGGTGTGTGTGTGTCTGTGTGTGTGTGAGAGGGGCACGGGGAGGGGGGCAGAGGGAGAGAGAGGGAGAGAGAGAGAGAGAGAGAGAGAGAGAGAGAGAGAGAGAGAGAGAGAGAGGTGCTCAGGTATCTCAGACTAGAATGTGTTGCATTCAGATTTTTCATTTCTGGAGGAAATGCCAGATCACTTTGGACCACCAGGGGGCAATGTCTGATCACACGTAAGGGCAACTCTTGCCTCAGGCAATCTTTGTGTTCTGGAGACACTCCCTCCTGCTCCATCTGTTAAAAAATAAAGGACTTGAATATAACTGCTATTTATTTTTTTTACATCACTAATGAAATACACATTCCTCGAAGATAATAAATATTGTAATTAGATTAAAATGTATTAAGATGGAAAAAAAGAGGCGTTTCATATTCATAATTCTATAATTATCCTTATCTAACGGAACAAATCTCCACTTCCTAATCATTTATAATTTTCATCACTCCACTACAGGTCACAGCAGGTATTAATATTGGGTGAAAGGAGTTTTCCGGTTTCTACTCTGCATTTATGCTGTTCAAGCACTTCCAACCGCTGCTTCCTTCATATTGAATAGTCTTGTTTAGCCTCATCATAACTCATTGAGATAGATGAGAGGCAATTATCATTTTTGCTTGGCACATAAGTAGACACAGAGGAGTTCTCGGCTGGTTGGGGCAGAATAGAAAATGGCCACCCAAGTTTGACAGGCTGCCCAGAACTCACTCAGCTCACCACCAGCCAGAATGAACAGGCCCTGGAGCACTGCCATTTCCTGGCAAAAGTCAACGACCAGGTGGTTTCAAGAGTGTGTTATTTGAGACACCTAGAGATGTTATTCCTGCCGCGGCACATCAGGACGTGTATAAAGAGCTTAGAGCCCTTGCTTGGCCCAAAGTAGGTTGTTCCCAGAGGCCTCGGCAACATCTTCACTAGGAACCTTTGATGGGAGAGGCCAGATACTGCTCCAGGAAATAAAACAGCCACAAAAGTTGGAAGGAAATAATCCAGGCTTTGCTACCTGATTATTCGATCAATGGCCATTCATCAAACAGTACTGCAAAAGTCACTGTGCAGTTAGCAATGCATGAAAATTGTCCTTACCCTAAAGGAACTTAAATCTAATTATGAGAGCATCGCATAGATGCATGAAAACATTTGTTAATAATAATATAAAACAGACCTACGTGGCAGAGCTCTTCAGAGGTTGTTGATAGATATTTGTTGATTGCCTACTAAGTTCCAAACATGACTGAGATGCAAAAGTATATATAAAAGGTACTCTGCTTGCCTTTGCAGACTTTACTCTCCAGTTGTAAAGAGATGGGTTATTCTGTTTATTAATCTATTCAATAAATATTAATGAATCACCTACAACATATGAAGCATAATGCTAAACAGGAGGGATATGAATAACCCACAATCCCACCCGCAAGGAACTCAGTCTGCTAAGGGAGGCAGACCTGTAAACAAACAAATAATTTACTTTCAATATAGTGTATATGTGTAATTATATACATATATAATATATATAAAGTATTTACATAAAGATTGGATTAGATTAGATTATATTTTATCATTTATATTTAATGAGTATACATATATTTGTGCGTTTATATAATTTATAAATTATATTTATATTTTATTTTATTATTTTATAATATATGAAGATTGAGTTATTTATAGATAGATGATAGAGATAGATAATGCTTCAGATGAGCATGAGAGCTAGAAAAAAAATCACGAAAAAGTGACACTTAAGGGGAGTCTTGAAGGTGTTTTCCAAGCAGACTCATGAGTGAAGAGTCTTCCAGATAGAAGGAACTAAGTGTGCAAGGGCACAGAGTCAGGAAATGGCATGATTCAGCAATGGCTGAAGCTCATAGTAAAAGTTGAGCAATGAAGGGAGAATAGTAGAAGACCAGATGGCAAAAGGGGAAGGGATTTTATCTTTCCACAGTAGAAAACCTTTAGAATATCAAAAGAGAAGACTGAGACAATTTCATTTGTGTATTAGAAAAATTATTATAATTGCTGTGTGGAGAATGGTTTAGAATAGAATAAGATTAGAAGCAAGGAAATAATTAGGGGTCTATTTCAGTAATCAAGACAAAAACTAACGAGAGGGAGGAAATACAGAATGATTTAGGATGTAGAACCAAGACAACATGGTAGCCAATCGATATTTGGAGTAAGGAATGAGAAGTGTCAGTGATGATGTATTTCTATTGGGTGTTCTTAATTTCTATTGGGCCGTGATTGGATGTTCTCAACTCACATGCTGGCAGGCAGCAATAGGAAACCAAATGGGAGGAATGAGGGACAAACAGCTCAAAGCTAAATATGTTGAATCAAAGAAAGGTACATGTGAAACATCTAATATGCATCCCATAAAACATACCATAATTTTTTTTAAGTTTTTATATATTTACTCGAGAGAGACAGACAGCATGAGTAAGGGAGGGGCAGAGAGAGAAGGAAAGAGAGAATCCCAAGCAAGCTCCCAGCTGCCAGTGCGAAGCCCAATGCAGGGCTCAAAAACGTGAGATCATGACCTGAGCTGAAACCAAGAGTTGGATGTTCAACTGACTGAGTCACATAAGCACCCCAGAGATGACCCATAAGTAGTTGAAAGCTAAGGTAGTCACAGAATATGTCCTGGAAACATTTGCATTAATTTAGATCTAGAAGAATAGATAGTATTTGTGGAGTGGAGGTGGAAATGAGGGAAAGTGTCGGGAATGAAGGATCTTCCAGGTAAGGGAATATTCTTAATGAAGTCCAAGAGGGAGGAACAAGGATAATTATGAGACCCACCTGAACAAAGCAAAGCCTAAGAAAAAAAAGGCAATGTTTCACAGACATAATGAGTCCAACATCATGGTGGAAGTGAGCTCTGAGAAAGAGTATTCGGGGAGTGAGATGCAGTCTATGGTTTACAGACTAGAAAATCTGGACCAAGGTGGCAAATGGAGGTGAGTGATTTTTCAGGGCGTGAAGAATATAAGGTAATAATGTCCTTTCCTTTCAGAGAGTAAAGTACAGAACCTCCAAATTTTAGTTCCTAGAGTTTCCTGGTGAAAAGCAAAGGTTGATATAATATGTATTATATGCCAGGCACTGTTTTAAGCACTTCACATGTATTAATATATTTAATCTTCCCAGCAACCATATTGAGTATATATCATTTTTATTGTCACTTTAATTTTATGGCTGAGGGAACTGAGACACAGCAGTGTCCGGTAACTTGACAAAGGTCATACAACTAGTAAGTGGTGGACAGGAGTCTGGCTATGCAGCCATACCTTCAATTGTTTCACTACGTCGCTTCCCAGAGGAACTGCTCTGACTCAGTTCCTCCCCTTTGAGCCCACCCACCACCACCACCATGCTAATTCCAGGAAGGGTCTGCTCTGTTCCCTTGCAGCACTGACACAAGCCAAAGCCTGTCAAAGTTTTCACTAAATCACAAACGAGAGTAGAGTGGAAACACAGGAAGAATATTCAGAAAACCAACCTGACTTATGAAACACAAGTCTCTAATCCTTTTACAGCTAACTAGCCCTGTTTTTCATGATCTCCTCTGCACACCACACCACCCCAAAGGCTGATATCCCTGTACTCCTTCCAGCCTGTTCCATATGGCTAAACCATCTTTCAAACACGTGGTACGGAGCAACTATCTAGACATCTGATTTAAAGATCTTTGTTAGTGGAACTCTTGCCCCATTTCCATAGACTTACCTGCAAGACCTGTTCCTCAAGTGATCAATATCACACGTGACTTCATTCCACCAGTGAGATTTCCTGTCCATCACCCCCATGTCGACAACCTTCACTCTGAAGTGTGCCTCCAGTCTCCCCTAGCACAAGAGCATTTCCTAATACACTACACCATTGTGTCCACGTGGGAGGAACTACACATCCGTAAAAATGGGAGTATTTCCTTACAAGGTGGCAGGTGTTAGGCCAGGGAGGGGCCAGCAGGCATAGGGAGGAAAGGATTGGACTTGAAAAAACTTGGATGAGTTCCTTGCCATCAGGGTTGAAGGCGATCCCAAAGTTTCAAGTCCAGGTAACAGAGAACGAATGTATTGAGAAAGTCAGGAAAGTTGGTGGAAGAAACTGGTTTGGGGAGTTAAAGTAAGTGTTCTTACCCAAGTTGTCTGTAAGGTGAGGAAGACAGATCCACATGCAGATGTCTGATGGCCAACTGGAAACCTAAAGCTATATATAGGTTGGTGCCAGAGATATAGAGCAGGGCATCATCAGCATAAAGGTGAGAAATGAAAAAGAATTGATAAATGTTCCCAGATTTTAAAAAGGAAGAAAAAAAAAAAAGACTAAGTGGTCAGAACTCATATCTATAGGGAAAAATGAAGAAAAAGAAGGGGAAACAAGGAGATAAAAGGAAAAAGAATCATTCAGAGAAGAAGGGAAAAACCAGGGATACTGCAGCACCGCAGAAAACAAGGGAAAGATTTCTAAAAAGAGAGTGAATGACCTAAAAACTCCATGTGACAAGAGATGCCATAAGAGCGGAGAGCAAACAATAGACTGGGAGAAACCATCTGAACTACATGTGGCAAATGAGTTAATATTAATATGAAAAGGATTTGCTGTAGGAAAAAAGGTGAAGAGTTGAATAGGAATTTCACAGAAATAGAACGAAAAGTCACCAGTTTATGCATGAAAAAATACTCCTATTCATCAACAATCAAGGAAACACAAATTAAAACCTGTCAGAAATGTTGATGGCATCCATGGAGGCCAGTATGTGGGGAGTCAGGCTTTTCCATATATTACAGGTGGAAGCATGAATTGCCATAATCTTTTGACAACAATCTGACAACATTTAATACACTTTAAAATGCACTTTCCCCTTTGACCTGATGACACCTCTTTTGAAAATCTAACACATAGCAATAAAAGCACCAATATATTTTAAGATACTTGTATTGGAGTGTGGCAGCATTCTCTGAGAGTGGGGGGAGAAAAACATGAAAAATTGAATCAAGATAAATAAGACAATAATTGAAGAAATTATGCCATATCTGTGTGGCAAATGCCATATGAAATATGGTGTATCCATTAAAAAGAATATGTGTGTTTTAACCTGAAGGAATATGTTATGTTTTAAAGCAAAATGCAAGTTTCAAAGTAATAGTTATTGTATGACCCTCTTTTTATAGAAGGTAAAATTATTATACAATATAGAAATGAACCCATATTCACATCAGGTGTGTTCACATAAGCACAGAGAAAGAGGTAGCATACACATTAAAGGTTAAATCTGGGGTTGGAGGGAAGGGAAATCGATTCACTTTTACTTCACACACTTCTGGATATCACCTGATCTGTTACTCTGTCCGTATATGTTGTGATTTCTTTTAAATCCAAATAAATGATTACAACAAGAAAACTTGAAAAGTATCAGAAGCCCCAGTCTTCTAGAAATGACCATGAAGACAAAACCACTAGAGATGACAATAAGGAGAACAGAGTTCTTCAGGAAAACAATTTAGGAAAGTGCGGGTCAGGGGATGGGGCAGGCAGCTGAAAGAATCCTGTTTTTAAGAAATGCCAAAGGAAGTGAGTGGTAGATAAACAGATTCTTAAAGAATGTTCATATTGAACACGTATATGTTCCAGTTTGCATAGGGTTTTTCGTTTATAAAAATAAACACATGCAATTTTTTTTTTTTAATTAAAACACTTTCTGGTGAGGGTGCCTGGGTGGCTGAGCTGGTTGAGTGTCTGGCTCTTGATTTCGGCTCAGGTCGTGATCTCACAGTTCATGAGTGCAAGCCCGGAGCCTGCATAGGACTCCGTGCTGGCAATGCAGAGCATGCTTGGAATTCTCTCTCTCTCCCTCTCTCTCTGCCCCTTCCCTGCTCATGCTTGCTCGCTCTCTCGCTCTCTCTCTCTGAAAATAAATAAATAAATAAACTTTAAAACTTTCTCTCTCTCTCTCTCTCTCTCTCTCTCGTGAATTATCCCATTTGGCCCTCACAGAAACTGTCCTGTCATCATATTGCATTCCCATTTTACACATAAGGAAACTGAGTCTGATAGTAGAGTGGCTTTCCCAGCACCACACAGCCACTACAAGGCCCCACTAGCCTGGCAATCAGGCTATATCTTCTTCAGCAAAAGCCCCAAAGTACAAAGGTTCTTTCTGGACCCCAAGGAAAGCAGGCTGGCATAAGAGTCATTCCTATTGCCAGATAAAGAATCGATCAGAGGAACCCACTCTGAATCAAAATCAGCCTTTCTGTACCCAAGCTGAAGGCAGGAAGCTGTAACCAAGAAGGCAGCCTGCTAGAAGTTTCCGTTCCTATCTGTCGCAAGCTCCCCATGACCTTAAGAAAATAACGTCACCCATGTGTCTCAGTTTCCCTCCCTTTCAATAGGATACCCTACCTTCTTCCAAAGAAAAGTGTGTTGAGATAAATCTCAACATCTTTGTCTACAATAGCTTTGAACTTGCTGGTGGAAAGTACTACACAGGCGGCTATGATCTTGGTCCCTGAGAAGTAGCTCTTTGAGAACATGTTCAGGAGGATGATTTACGGTGCGGCCGTTCCACCATCACTCTCCTCATGGTGAGAATAAACCTGTGAAGAGCATCTAGGAGACTAAATACAAATTGAAACCACACCTGCTGAACGCTGCTGGGCTGCCAGGAGCTGTTAGGAAAGACCTGATATCTTTAGTAGTCACTATGTGTGCGAAAGGATGTGACAAACCTCAGGCAAGGCCAAAGGGGACCCACCATAACCAAAGAAACCACGCGTGTGTGTCCGTGTATAAAATACGGCCATGCAGACAGGAACCTGTAGGTCCCAGTTCCATTTAGAGATATTTAGTTTATCTTCCATTGCTTCAGGAAAACACATTCTAACAGCCTCAAACCAGCTTCTTTGGAGTCATTGACGAGCTAAGGAGTGGACATGTGGTCAGGTGGTGAGAGATGGGGGGGTTTGCAAGCATCTCCTATTCACTGAGCAAGATGGTAAGTTCCTGAAGTCCAAAGAACCTGTCTTGTGATTGTCTTTTTGCTGTATGCTCTTCTTCCTGCCCTGCTCACTCCTCGAATATGATGTCTAATTCAGGGGTCTGCACACAGAGACTCATGCAAGGCTGGTGTTCGTACGCTAGTTATTCACACAGCAGAAAGATTTCTGGAGAATTCCACAGGGAGACGTCAAAGCAACGTTGAGTTGTAAAACAGGGGATTGTAATTAAACTGTTACCCCAGCTAGTAGCATCTCTTTGGATAAGTTATAGCCCAAGATACACTATCTTGGTGCCCTGTCATTCTTTTTTTAAAAAAGTATTTTTTATAGTTTATTTATTTATTGTGAGAGAGAGAGAGAGTGGGCATGAGTGAGGGAGGGGCAGAGAGAGAGAGGGAGAAAGAGAGAGAATCCCAAGCAGGCTCTACTTTGTCAGCATGGAGCCCGATATGGGGCTTGAACTCACAACCATGAGATCATGACCTGAGCTGAAGTCAGACACTTCAGACTGAGCCACCCAGGTGTTCCCTGTCATTCTTTTTTTAAAAATTGTAACAAAATAAACAGACTGCCCAATACTCTGTGCCCCTTTATCTACATACACATTCTCAAAGGCAATCCAGGAGCTGTGTATACACCTCAAAAATAAACACTCTCGGGGCTCCTGGGTGGCGCAGTCGGTTAAGCGTCCGACTTCAGCCAGGTCACGATCTCGCGGTCCGTGAGTTTGAGCCCCGCGTCAGGCTCTGGGCTGATGGCTCGGAGTCTGGAGCCTGTTTCCGATTCTGTGTCTCCCTCTCTCTCTGCCCCTCCCCCGTTCATGCTCTGTCTCTCTCTGTCCCAAAAATAAATAAACGTTGAAAAAAAAAAAATAAAATAAAATAAACACTCTCATCACTTGTTGAGCACAGATCCTGTATTGTAGTTTAACTATTGTGCTTTATAATATTTGTATGGTACCTAAAGTTTGGACTGTTTTTTTAAATATTTATTTCTGAGAGAGAGAGTAAGCGGGGGAAGGCAGAGAGGGGGGCTGGACAGAGGATCTGAAGCGGGCTCTGCACTGACAGCAGAGAGCCCGATGCAGGGCTCGAACTCACTAACCATGATCGTGACCTGAGCTGAAGTCGGATGCTCAACCAACCGAGACACCCAGGCACCCTTTAACTTGTTTTTAGGACATGGTTGTTTCTTTCCTTCCAGGATGTCCCAATAGAGTGAGGGAGCCAGGCAGTTTCCATCTCCACGGTCAGAGGTCAGTGGGCATCCCCACTGTGGGAGACACTAGGCTACACGCGACGGGACATGACTGTGCATGAAGCAAGGTCTCTCCTGGAAGGACGGAATTAAGAGTCCCTTCGTGCGGTTTTAAATTGAGTTTTAAATGCCTGGTACACCACCTCCTTTCCAAGTTTTCTTTCTTGTCTATTAATGAGGAAGCCAAGGCAGTACATGGCACAAGTATGAAGTGAATACACATAAAAGGCAATTTTTCTTAATCCCTATGCCCATAATCCTCGATAGGCATCATAAAACAGCAATGTGGTATGAACAGAGCACCAGGGTCTCATAAAGTGTAATGGTTCATTTGTGCACATCCTCTATTTTTCAAGAAAGAAATGACTTTCTTTGGATTCTTTATATTAGGAAATATTGGCAAGAGAGAAAAAAAAGAAAGAAAGAAGGGAGAGAAGGAGAAGGAGGGAAGAGAGAGGGGAGAAAGGGAGGAAGGAGAAAGAAAGGAAACAAAAATAAATCTTTCCATTGTTTTGAAAACTGAATCAATTCTTTAAAAAAAAAAATGCTATTGATTCCCAGCAGAAACAAAGTCAGTGGATCATCCCTCTGCTTCTGGTGGAACTACAGTAGTTTAGTTCCAAGAAAGATAGGCTCCTTGCTTACGTTAGAGGAGTTCATTATTAATCATCTCAGCCCCTGAATTTCTGTCACCGAAGCTGCTTCCTACCCCTAATCATTGCCTTTCAGGTACCTGTGTCACAGAATCAGTGCCAGGTTTCAGCTTGACAACCTGGTTAAAATCAGAGGCTGTATGGAATATTAACCCAGTTTGAAACTTACCCACTTCACAACTAAAAATGGGACAAGAGACTACATTCTTTTTTTCAAGTTTATTTATTTATTTTGAGAGAGAGAGAGAATCCCAAGCAAGCTCTGTGCTGTCAGCACAGAGCCCGACTCGGGGCTCAGTCTGTGAGATCATGACCTGAGCCAAAACCAAGAGTTAAGATACTTAACCGACTGAGCCACACAGATGCTCCAAGAAACTAGATTCTTATCTAGGAGGGAGTAGGGAGAGGTTGGTAAAAGGGCACAAACTTTCGCTGTAAGATGAATAAGGTTGAAACTCTAATGTGAAACGTGGTGACTATAGGAAGGAAGGGAAGAGGGGAGGAAAGGAGGGAAGGAGGGGGGGAAACTAGGTCTCTGGTTGAATGGGGAGCCATCGGGACTTCTGTAGTGCCAAAGACAAAACACAGAGGCTGGGAGGAAACTGGAACATCCCTGGTGCATTTCTTCCAGGTTAAAGAGGCAGAATGTGCCCTGGCATTCGGACTTTGAAGAACCATAGCTGGGCCTAAAAAGCAATCTGGAATTGAGCACAGCAGCCTCTTCAAACAGTTTTTGTTAAAGTGTGGCTGTCACAGGGCCAGGTCACAGGGCCAAGTCCCGGCTCAGGCAGTAGACAGGCTATCCATCAGCACTTACCTTTGCCCCTGGGAGCCCTGACACTTTGCATGCCCCCTTCCCCCCATCAACCCCAGTTCAGACAGGCTCAGAATTCCTACAGTTATAATTCCATGTCATCTCAAGCCTGAAGATAAAGGAGAGGCAGAAGGAATGAAAAAGCAGAAAGATCCAGGCGTAGGACGGAGATCACTGGGGAAAATACTGTAGACCCCAAGAAGATTTTACTCCCAACGTTCAAGCCATGAAAGAGTTCTCCTGAAATATACAATTCCGGCGGCGGGGCGGGAGGGGAGGGGTGGAACTCCAGGAGATGGAAACACTTTTATTGCCAAAATTGAATCCCTTACCATTCCGACACCCTCAGAGCATTAAGGTTTGCAGTTTGACACCTGAAGCACAGGAAGACGTCAAAGCTTTGACAAATAGCCAAAGGTCACACCTTAGTCTCCGGTGACAATTCCACTAGTGGTCAGAGTCACCGAGCCCAAAAAGTCAATGAATGTTTTTTTGGTTTCTTTGGAGATATTGATCTCAAATGATTAAGGATCCTAATGGCAGAAAAGAAGAAGTCCCAATGTGTGTTTGGCAGCTGGAAAGTTGTTTCCAAAATAATTTAAGTAGCCAGTTGTCTTTTCACTGGATTCCTTACTTCACAGCACCTGGCGGGAGGCTCCATTGTTGCTCTCTGTTTCCACTTCCACCTGCTGTGTGTGACTAAATTCCTGTTAGTATCAGATCTATCCCTTTAGTCCTTGAGCAGTCTCATATGTCTGTTCAAGAACTCTCTCATTTTTCAAAAATTTTCATTCAAATACTTATGAAAGTGTGGAACAGGGGCACCTGGGTGTCTCAGTCGGTCGAACATCCGACTCTTGATCTTGGCTCAGTTCATGATCTCCCAGTTCGTGAGTTCCAGCCCCACATCAGGTTCTGTTCTGAGCCTGCTTGAGATTCTCCCTCTCTCTGTCTCTGCCCCTCCCCACTCATGTTCTCTCTGTATCTCTCTCTCCCTCTCTCTCAAAATAAATAAACTTTAAGAAAAAAGAAAGTGTGGAACAAATACCACCTTCTATTAATTTCTCTGCATCTCTGCAAAGAATATCACAATTTCTAATAACGAGAGGGAACCACAGCCCTTATTTGATCAGTTAATTTAACAGATGCTAGGATACTAGAGGGACAATATCCAAGGATGGAAACAGGATTTGAATTCTTACCCCATGTTCTCCTCCTAGGCATTGTGTGATTTCCTCTACTTGTCACCTGTGCCCACTTTTCTTCCATCATTGAAACTACTCTTCAGGGTCTCCTCCAGGATGTGATATCTCGTGCACAGCAGCGAATTAGACATGCTCAGAGAGGACTTTTAGATGTTCTCCCGGGGAAACTCAGAGCTTCCCTGAGGAGGGGAACTGGGCTTCAGGAACCATCCTTGATCTGCCTTTCATCATCCCTCAAACTGGATGATACAAACTCTCCAGGACTTGCCCTCATCCTTGTAATCATCTTAGGAATGTTCCCAGACGTTCGGCAGAAGTTCTCCATTACAGAGCTGGGTATGGTAACTTTGTTTAAAGTCCACTCTGAGTTACTCAGAAAGTTTCCAGGCAGAAGGATGTCAGGAAGGACCTAAGGAGAAGAAAAAGCTGCTAGTAATGAGAGGGTTTATAAGACACCCCCTGTTACTTGCTCTCCCCTTCATTACCATTATTTTTTTTACATTTATTTAAAAGAGAGAGACAGAGCACAGGTGGGGGAAGGGCAGAGAGAGAATGAGACACAGAATCTGAAGCAGGCTTCAGGCTCCGAGCTGTCAGCACAGAGCCCGACGCGGGGCTTGAACTCACAAACTGTGAGATCATGATCTCAGCCAAAGTCGGAGGGACACTCAACCGACTGAGGCAACCAGGTGGCCCCCCTTCATTACCACTATTAGGATAACCTCCCAGTCAACTTTCCTGTAACATTCCAGTAATTCATAGGCCACAAAAATCATAAAGATGGAAAAGATGGCAACAGTGTATTAATTTAATATGCTCCCCTTCCAGTTCACAACACTGTAACCTAATTCTTTTTTAAGAATGAAAGCGTAGAAGGGAAGGAGAGGAGAGAAAGATGAAGAAACAGTGATTTTTAAATAAAATGTTTGGAGTTGGATATAGTCTAATGTAAAGATGTATAACCTCGAAGGGTTAGAAAGATCATAAAGATATCTCCTCCTAGAACATCTCCCTTGTACCAACATCTCCGCTACCATTTTTCTGCCAAGGGGTCCATATCCTATGTGTGATTGCTACTGAAGGAAAAAATACCCACAGAGGCTGCCCATTCTACCCCTGCTGCTGTGGTCCAGCGTCTCAAAAGGGCACAACCCTGGGGTGCCTTGGTGGTTCAGTCGGTTAAGCATCTGACTTCGGCTCAAGTTATAATCTCACAGTCCATGAGTTCAAGCCCTGGGTCAGGCTCTGTGCTGACAACTCAGAGCCTGGAGCCTGGTTCAGATTCTGCGTCTTCCTCTCTCTCTGCCCTTCCTCTGCTTGTGCTCTGTCTCTCACTCCCAAAAAAATAAAAGAAACATTAAAAAAAAAAAAAGGGCACAACCCTGAGGATGAATCTGGACCCACTACTATTACACTGCTGTTTTGAGCATGCAGCCTGAGTTCCTTTTCCGAAGTACATTTCTTTCCTCCACGTTCTAAGTCAAATACAAATGGCCATGGTCTGTTCTTAAAGAATTGCAGTGTATTCTAGAGTCAACAACCCTGCCTTCTTTCTTGATCCTTCTCAACTGAGCTATGAGCTATGCATGAGGCTCTCCTTATATTTCTAATCATAAATCAATACCTAGTTCCTTAAAGTAGTAGTAGCCACCTTATGGACTTGTTATGAGCTCTAAACTAGGCACAAATATAAAGTGATATATATAGAGTGTGTCCAACACATAGAAAACCTCTGTCAATATCAATGGCTATTATTAACCATTTTTATGTATTGCGTTTCTCGTTTTATTCCACATACATGAGCCTCTTTCGAGGATGGAGCGCATAAGTCTGAAAACTGGACCTGGCATTCGAAATGCACCGGCACCTATAAGATTCTTAAAGAAAGACTGGCCCTCCCTCCTTCGTGAGGCGTCCATCCAAAACAGCCCTGCTCTTTCCCACTGGGAGATCACACTGCGTACATGGGTCCCATTAGCTTCCCATTATCACCGTGACTGCTTTGACATTCTTGTTCTTGTCATTGCTCCTAGAGCTTAATATGTACTTTGAATTCTTTTCCTTGAAAGTAAACAAAAGCCAACTTCAAAGGTGTTCGTTTGTTTTTTGTTTTGGTTTGGTTTGGTTCGGTTTGGTTCAAGTCCTTTGCTAGTGTTTGCTGTTCCTTTAGCATCACCTACAAGTTGTGATATACTGATTATATTTATTTTATAGGTTACAAAGGTGCTAATTGGTGTCAATACACATGAAAGCATATATAGAAATATTTCATTAAAACACATTAGTCAGTGGCAGTTGGTGCCCAGGGAGTGTAGAGCTCTGTTTTCGTAAAACCCGACTGATACTTAACAAATATTGATTGGTTCCTATCATGCACAAGTTACTGTAGTAGGTTTTCTTATATGGAAAAAAAATGTAATTTTATGGGAAAAGATAGTTTTTAATTGAAAATAAATGTACATAAAATGTGTAAGATGCAAACATATACTTGCTATTAAGAATCATCTGAGGGGCGCCTGGGTGGCGCAGTCGGTTGAGCGTCCGACTTCAGCCAGGTCACGATCTCGCGGTCCGTGAGTTGGAGCCCCGCGTGGGGCTCTGGGCTGATGGCTCAGAGCCTGGAGCCTGTTTCCGATTCTGTGTCTCCCTCTCTCTCTGCCCCTCCCCCGTTCATGCTCTGTCTCTCTCTGTCCCAAAAATAAATAAACGTTGAAAAAAAAAATTAAAAAAAAAAAAAAAAGAATCATCTGAGGGGGCATTTGGGTGGCTCAGTCGGTTAAGTGTCTGACTCTGGATTTCAGCTCAGGCCATGATCCAGAGTCGGCATTCAGGGTTGGCATTCGGTACAAAAGATATCCCCGTTCCTGACGGGGACTATCCTTGCGCTATTACATCTTCTCCCTTAGAAGATGTAAGATGACAGACGCTTCCTGTCTGCTAATTCGAAGTCACCAGGACTTGAACTTCTGAGTGAACAGAGTGGTGATGAAAGGGTAGTCTCGATTACACACTAGTCGAGATGTCTTTGGTGACAAGTTAGCAGAAAATCAGTATAAACTCATTCTAAATGGTAAAGAAGTTCATTGCCTCACTGTGTCAAAGATTGCGCCCTCCCATAATACCCCATGGTCATATATCCCCCATTATTACCCCAGTGTTTGGCTACCCAGAATAAAAACTACTTTCCCTCACACTGAGTTTTAGCCAAAAAGATATAAGCAGAAGTGTATCTGGCAGCGTCTAAGAATCTTCCCCAAGAGACAGATGGTACATAACACTGCCTTCTTCTTCCTTATGCCTTCCTCTTTCTAGCTGCCTGGAAAACAGATGCCATTATCTTGAACCTTAAGGGTAAGGGTCATATCGTAGAGGTATTGGGCTGATGATCTAGAAGAATCCCGGTTCTCTGACTCTTTCAGAGAATGTGGTCACCACACCAACCCTGACCTGCATTCCTACAGACTTCTACATGAGAAAGTGTTAAGCATCTACCCTGTTTAAATCATTGCTTCTTTAGGAATACATGACTCTCAGCAAATCCTGACCTTAATGATATACTCATGTGTTGGGAAGTCCTGCAGCTGGGGAAGCTTCAGGAACGGTGTAATCTAGTGTTTCTGGCTCTATTCCTCTGTGATACTTTTGGCCTCTGTTCTTCTCCATAAGGGAGGCTCATCTCAGGCTCGTAATAATATCGGAGTGGTGGTTCTGGACCTCACGTCTGCACATTTCAAAAATCTAAAAAAAGATAGATAAAGTGGCTCCCAGAAGTTTTCCCAGAGGAGAGAAAAGAACAAACCAAGTAGTCCTCAACAAACCTCTCTCCTCTTGTACTAGGGCATGAACTGAATCCTGAAACTATCCTTTTCAAGTGGATGGGAATATCCTTGGGTTACATAGAGCCGTCCCTAGAAGTAGGGATGGGGCCAGCTCCCTCCAGGTCGGGCACGCGAGGTGGTGGGCAAGGGCTAAAGATAGGAACAAAACCGAAATTGTGTTAGGAAGGAGGAAGAGTAATGCTCTGGTTGCTTATTAGTATAGCAAACCACCCAAAACTTGGTGGCCTGAAAACAATCTTAATAGCCATCATATTTAGCTTACAAGTCTGCAATTTGGGCAAGACTCAGCAAGGATGACTCATCTCTGCTGCATCTGGCATCAGCTGGGGGAGGGGCTCCTTGAAGAGCACAGGGGGCTCCTCGGCATCTCTACTTCTCACTATATGGTCTCCACTTAGTCTCTCCAGCACTGCAGCTTTCAAGCTGTTGAATTTCTTACATAGCAACACGGGGCTCTGAAGGTACATGTCCTAAGATAGAGTCAGGGGGAGGCTGTGTAGCCTTTTCTAATTTGGCCTCACTTTTGTCACATTCTATTTGTGCAAGAAGTCACAAAGGCCCACCCAGGTTCAAGGGGAGGGAACATAAACTCCACATCTTGATGGTTCCATGGCAAGACTCTGGAAGAATATACAAGACTGGAACTATTGTTGCAACTTCTTTTTGGAAAATACAATCTGTCACAAGCTGAAGGAAAGGTAGATAGGCCGCCAATAACATCCACCACTAGGAGATAAGACATATCTGCAGACATCCACCTGCTTGCCATGCAAAGCGATAGATGCTTTAAGACCTAGGCTACAGGACCTACAGCAGCTCAGAAATGCAAGAGATTATATTTCTGATGGCAGGGCTGTGCTGAGAAGACAGCACTGGTAGTGGGCCATGAAGAATGGGAAAGGTACGTAAACAGGGAAATGTGGATAAGGGGGTTGGGTGAGACACCAGGTAAGTAAATCCTGAGATGTAAGAAAGGGAATCCCAGAATATGAGACCAGATAAATAAATACAGAAGAGCAAGGACCAGGAACATAAGCAACCAGTCATTAATGTCTTCTACTTATTAAAGATTTATAATAATATTTTCTGAGGACTCCTTTTTAAAAAAAACTGTTGGGAAAATAATATAAATAAATTAATTCAATGACAGGTAGGCAGGCAGGAAGACAGTCAGGGCACAGACACATGTGAGAGAGAGAGAGAGAGGTTGAGAAATGAAACACACACATAGCAGATGACCTCTGTTGGAAGCTGCCAGCTTACAAGGTTGACCCAAATGGCTGCTTACATTGACTGCTGTTGGCATTATGGCACTCATGTCGACTTTCTGTACATGGAAGAATTGATTTTAAACCACCAGGCGTTCTCAGTCTGTGTCACATTTGAGGCCAGAGGTGACACAGCACTGCCCATGGTACAGATCTGAGAAGATCTGTATCCCACCACCCCTGTGACCCGGTTTCGATTTTATAAGTTGGCCTTAGACAGCATGACTCACCCTACAGCAGTGGGCCCAAGCCTTGATTGCACACGGGGATCCCTTAGAGATGTGCAAAACTACCGATGCTGAGGCCTCACCAGAGATTCTGATTCAATGGGCCTACAGTGCAGCCTGGCAAAATGGGAGGAGCTCTATGCTGGAAGGGAAAAGCTGGCTCTTATGGCTAGATTATGCTAAACTTCCAACTATACAGAAATAACTGGATGATTGTTTTTTTTAATTTCTAATCCAGATGTGTAAGATTCCCAGGGGAAAACTCTCTGTGGTCTGGCCTTCCTACTGGGAAGAGACATCTTTGTTAGTAGACACTGAGGAATTTGAACATAAATAAACCCAGGCCGGAAGTGTTCTTTGTGCGTAAATCTACTTTTCCCCACATTCATCTCTGCCTGTGACAAAACACGGGTAACATGTGATTTTCACCAAGTCCACAGTCCACTTTCCAATTGTTAACTGAGCAGTTGGCATGACTGAAGTTATTTTAGTAGCATGAGCACCTGAGAACATTCCTGGTCCATTGGTACAATCATATCAAGAATTAAGAAATGATTTCTAGGGCCACATGAGCCAGCAATCGGCCATGAATCTTCCACAGCTATTTCAGAGATATCCAAATCAGCACTGAGGGAATCGGAGAAAAGGTCTTAGAGCGGTGGGTCCGTAACTCCTGCCTGAGTGATTTGGAGACTTACTGAAACCGGTATGTATGAGCACTCGCCTAAATGTCAGCTTAGCAATGAGGCAGAAATCAAGAAGTACGTTCAGAAAACAGGGCTCGCCGTGATCTTTGGCTGGACCTAATTCCTGATAGATGTTGTCAATTCTTGACTCACCTGGGCTTGATATGTGCATGGGCCAGACCCTTTCTACCACATACCGTCAGCTCCACAGTCCGGTGGCAACAGGTGCTGTGGAGAACCAGACTCAAGCATCACCCAGCAGTGCCCATCTCTTACAGAGGTTGATTCTGACCATCTGACCCCACGGTTTCGCCTTCCCCCTCACAGATAGCAGTTGGACTCCACAAGCTCTTCCACTTGGAGATTCCTTTCCCTTCCAGGCAGCTATCCTACCTCCTCACTGACCTTGGAATGACCATGGTCTAGTAAGTGCTGCCAACATGGCGATTGCCATGCCTATGTCCCTCTACCCATCCGTCCCAGGTTCAGACCTCAGCATGTGCCCCAAAGTAGGGATTATGCCATCCCTCACCTCACCTCCAGTTCCTTCTTTTTCCAGTTCCCTTTCTTTCCTCCTTCCTTCCCTCCTTCCCTCCCTCCCTCCTTCCTTCCCTCGTTTCCTCCCTCCCTCCCTCCTTCCCTTCCTTCCTCCCTCTCTCCCTCCTTCCCTCCTTCCCTCTTTCCTCCCTTCTTTCTTTCTTTCTTTCTTTCTACACATTGTCATGATTGTCTTCCCAGCTCTCTTTGTGTTTCATATAGTTGTCCACCTGGGTCACATGAGCTGCAAAAACCTGGGCCTTTCCATACTCCACCTTGCCTATGCCCTGGGCAGGAACTGCCCCCAAGCCCACCTGTTCCAGAGAGGAGGCCCAGAACCCCGCTGCAGCAGCCAGACGCTCAGACACTGGAGTCAGCAGGCTGCAGCTCGCTGGTGCAGAGCACGCAAACAGAGAACCAAAGGGACGTGGAGCCATGCCAAGCAAATAGGTTTAAAATGAAACGCTTCCTCGGTGGGAAAAATGGACTAACCACTGATTCGCAACCCCTCCTGGCTGCACATCCTGCACAGAATCGCAAAGCCCACCTCGTTATTCAAACCCACATGAACACTGGACCGCAGTCACACCTGTGGGCCCCATGCCGGCCTCCTGCTCGGCATTGCTGCGGAAAGCTAGGTTCAAACCTCATGCAGGGGCCACGTCACAGGTGAGGCCTGGCAGAGTGAGGGATCTTCCCACAAGTAGTTAATGAGCCCACGATCATTTATTGTTTTATATGAAGTGAGATGAACTCAACAACAAATTCAAAAAGCAATCAATTTGGGCCCTAATGTTAAGCCAGTCTAAAGGGCTATCCACCAAGGGGCCATGAGTATGGCCTTCTGAGTCCTCAGACCAGGAATCCTGGCCTTCAAGTGTGAGGGTATCACTGCATCCTTGTTCTGTAAAATGAAGGGTCCAAACAACTCTCAGTTAGGAAGTTAACAGTGAGTCAGGGGTTGGGTTATGAGGAAAACAACTTGGGCTTCGGAATTAGGCAGTCGTCCATTCCCAGGCTGAAACTTCTTTCACTCCAGACCGGTGATCTTTTTCTCACTGATACAACCTCCTTTAAAACTAGCCTTGGCCTCCCACACTCCATGCATGCTTTCCTTGCAATATTCCCAAAACCCCGGGCTAACCAGCCTATCGGCAAGTGAGAGGCAGGGTGGCAAAGCAGACTGATCTAGAAGGACACTGACTTAGCGGCTTCTGGTGCTACACCTGTCAAAATGGCACTGCCTCATCCCTCCCAGAGCAAATGCGAAGTTAGCAGCCCCCGGCCAGGATCTACAGGCACAGATAGCACCCTGCCACTCTTCGGGTTCCAGGGAGCTCAGCACTGTGCCACTCGGATCCCTGACCCCCTCCCTCCACCAGAAGGTTACGGTTTTTCCAGATAACTCTCAGCCAGTTAGGTGCCCTTGTCATTCTAGTCATGTGAACAGCAATATGCATCTCTGCTTTTATCACCAGAAGTTCAAAAAGGATCATGTCCTTTGGGGTGGTGATGTGGGCTGCTGGCTGTGGACGGAGATACCAGCTTTGGAGTAACACTGTAGTGAGGCTCGGGGGAAAGAGGGCTGTCTGCAGTCCATAACTTGATTGTAAGATGTTATAATGCACTTGAAGTCAGAATCCCTGGGTTCATGTCCTGGCTTAGCCATTTACTAGGTATACGTTGGACAAGTCACTACAACTTTTTCAGCTCCAATCTCCTCATCTACAAGGTGTGGTTTCATCATTAAGTTTTGCCAATGATTCAGAGATAATAAAAAGGAAACAGCAATTATAGCAGTTTGGTTTCAATATTAAGCTCATCTAAAGGCCAACATACTATAGAGTAAAGCAAATGAGCTTTTGAGTCACAAGATAAAGATAAGGCTCAGAACGACTCTGAGCTTTTGTTTTCTCCTCTATAAAAGGGTAGTGGTGGGTCAAGGGGAGGGAGCTGGGCAATCCTAGAGTCAGAGACCATGCTTGCGCTTAGCAGTATAGCCTTGGGAAAGTCATTCAGCCTCACAACACATGAGTTTCCTTCACTGTTCAGTGTGACTAATGTTACCAATTTTTGCACGTGATTATGATTTTTAAATGGAATAACGAATGCATGTAAACAATCTTCTAGAGAGGTGACTAGCATGTAAGAGACACTTATTAAAAATAAAATGGAGGGCACCTGGGTGGCTCAGTCTGTTAAGCGTCCGACTTCAGCTCAGATCATGATCTCACGGTCCATGAGTTCGAGCCCGGCATTGGGCTCTGTGCTGACAGCTCAGAGCCTGGAGCCTCTTCAGATTCTGTGTCTCCCTCTCTCTCTCTCTGCCTCTCCCCCACTCATGCTCTGTCTCTCTCAAAAAATAAATAAACATTAAAAATAAATAAATAAAATGGAAACTATTATTATCATTATATGTAAATATGCCTTTTAATTATGTAAAGGGTTATACGCATATCAGCTGTTATTAATTTTCTCTCCCCTCCTTCACGATGCCTAAGGATACAGTGGAGTGCCTAGAATTATTACCTTATAAAAATAAATAAATTAAGCTGTAGTCAGAACACCATAATTCAAATACACATATTTGGAGAGTCAATAGTTTGAGCTAAGAATCATGTTGCTTGAGCTAAATCCCAGCTGTGTGACCCCAGACAAATCACTTATCCATCCTGCACTTCAAGTTTGTCATCTCTAAAACGGAATGATAATTGCAGCTACCTTGCATTGTCATTGCAAGAACAAAATAACCTTAATAAATTGAAACATGAGAAGTCCTTAAAAAGTGTCTAATTCAGAGCAAATGTTTAGTAGGTGTTGGTTATTTTATTGTTTTGTGCCAATAGATATGCTAAGAGTTGAGTAAATCACAGGTCACTATGGCAGGTTAATTCATCCCCTGAAGGACTCACAATCTACGGAGAAAATAGACCTTATATAACCAGACTTTAGGCTATCCCAAATGGTGCATTGTGCAATTTTGAAAAAGTTGCCCTTTTCTCAAGACACTTTCCTGTCATCTGCCAGAAATTTTTCAAAATAAATGTGCAACAATTATTAGCGTGAATGATGCCCCACAGTCTTGTACAGTACACAACTTTAACAACTATACCCAGGGACCCTGTATAACTGAACGTAAAAAGTGTGTGTGTGTGTGTGTGTGTGCCAGAGCACACATTTTATTAGTAATGAGATAAAGGATCAAGTGAAAGGGAAGGCTAGGGAGAGAGCAGAAGACTGTGCAGAAAGCGACATTTAAATTGGGCCTTGAGTGATGAGTAGAAATCTGCCAGGTAGAATTGAGGGCTAGAAGGGGACTTTGAAAAAGGAAATCCAAGCAGAGGAAACAAAATAAGCCAAGTTCAGAAGCACGAGCACAGCTATGAAGTTTGAGGACCACTGTTGCAAGGAGCTGGGAGCCATCCCATGTTCTGAAATGCAGGAAGACTCCAGAATAAGTTAGTTTAACCTGGCACTTCTCTCTCAGTAAATGGAAGGGAAACTTTATATGATAGCAGGTGGTCCAGTGGGCTTAGTGAGTACTACTTGGCATCATGAGGACGATGGACCCTAATGGGTCCCTGGGTCCCGTGTGGACCCTGGGAGCCCTGAAGTAGGAGGAATTGGCCAATCTGTGGAGGTAGGGAAGAAAAAGGAAACTGGACACAACATCCCTGTTCACTGAGGGCAGAAGGGCAAAGTCAACTACTGTGTGCACACCAAACCAAGGAATATACACAGCTATTAAAAGGAGTAGGATGCATATAAAAGATCTCCAAGAAATATTGTTGATTGAAACAAGCAAGTGACCAAACAAAATACACAGTACGATCTTCCTTTTCATAAAGCAAACAAACAGATATACACACAAAACGATGTCCCATAAGCCCTATGTGTGCATATATGTGTATGTGAATGCGTAGAAAATGTTCGCAGATGGATCCTCGATGCACTGATAAGAACAGTGACCTCTGGGAATAAGTTAAACTTGAAAAGAGTGGTCAGGGGAAACTCAGACTCATCATACCATTCCATTCTTATGAGGAGAATATACTCATGTGTCACTGTATAATTAAAAATTAACTTTGAGAAGAAATCAAAGATTAATATGGAGCTGGCTTTGAAGACAAACGTGTCCCTCTTCCCAGTTTTGTTCCCAAGGTGACATTAACCAACCCCTACCAAGTGTCTCCACCCAACAAATCAGAGATAGAGACCAGACAGGACTGACCCAAGGCGTTCTGGCTCACAATAAACCAAAGCAGCCTGAAGCTACTAATCTCAATAAACACATGAAATAGAGGATTCTTAAGAGTACCATCTCATTCCACACAGGACTGTTTCCGTAACAGTGTGAAATAGTCCTCATTTACTAAGGTTCAGCTGTTGCTGGGCAACGTGGCAGGAAGGATTTTCATTGCAGCAAAAGCTTTACAGCTTTGAAAAAAGGAGTTCGTGACCACACCACCAAGGTAATAAAGAATGTAAAGCCCAAGTGTGCTTTTTTCCCCCCTCATATGTTTTAAGTTCTCTCTCTAGTATCATGGAACTGGAAGGATATCCTGCTAGGAATTGTTCGTGGAGAAGTAGGCCTTCCGTTGGGATTTGCACCAAGGGATATAGCAGCATAAATAGCAAGGTAACACTTAATTTTCTGTGCACAACCATCATTAGTTGATGCGATACTCCATACAAATGTGCTTAGTCAACCCAAGAAAACCTGTTGAAGTCACACACAAGAAACTGCCTAGAAGCCAAACCTTGTTGTTAAATTGAATTAAGTGTTTTATGTGTCACTTTTTGAAAAATAAACTGCATGACACGTTTACCAGACCAGAAACTGCAGAAATACTTAAGATTCCACAATTGAGACTGGTACATGTCTTGATTCTGTAGCAGGAGGTTTTCCATAGAGGGATTACAAAATAGAATATTTAGGTAACTATGAATCATTATAAAATGGCTCAAAAAATGCTGTTGGTCCGTTTTTCCGTGATACCCAAGGCAGAACGGTTCTGCCCAAACAAGCTCCTAGAGGTGAATCATTGCTTTGCGAATTCTATTCTCATTGCTCTGAAATTGCCAGCATGGTTGCTTCTTCCTCTTTCTCCTCTGCTCATTACTTATAACAGAGTGAAACAAAATAAACCTTTAAACAAGAAGGTATTTTGTGCTTTCTTTCCTTTCAAGTTACCTTAGTCCATGTTACTATGCATTTTATAAATAAACACCAAGCTTTTCAATACTCATGAAATACAATGAAGTAAGCACACAGAGACATTTTACCAGATGGTACACTAGGAACCAAAAAAGGCAACAATTAAAATTTAAATATTCACGGTCTGAGTTCAGATGCAGAAGAGATGAGACTTTTAAAGGCAAGATCCAATTAGTTGATGAGATTGTGTACTTACACTCAGTAAAAGTTTTGAACCAACAGTTAAATAATATATGAAGAAAGTCCAGGTCAATTTAGGCCACTGGATATGAAGATGTTTGCAAACAGGGCTCTTGAGAAGTAAGGCAGGCTTCTCCATTCAAGAGTTCATGGAAAGGGACCCCTGCGTGGGTCAGTTGGTTGAGCGTCTGACTTCAGCTCAGGTCATGATCCCGCTGGTCCTGACTTCAAGCCCTGCATCGGGCTCTGTGCTGATAGCTCAGAGCCTGGATCCTGTTTCGGATCCTGTGTCTCCCTCTCTCTCTCTCTGTCCCTCCCTGCTTGCCCTCCCTCTCTCTCAAAAATAAACATTAAAAAAAAAAAGGAGTCCATGGAAATTGTGACCTTCTTTTCAAAAGGCAGTTCTCTAGTAAATTAGCTACAAGAGCGTGGGGTTAAATAGAAGATATCGAAGTATCCTCTACTCTTACTTTTACTTTATTATTTTTTTAAATTTTAATTAGGCGCCACACCCAGTGTGAGGCTTGAATTCATGACCCTGAGATCAAGAGTCATGCTCTACTGACTGAGCCAGCCGGCCTGCCCTCTGACTTTTACTTTAGACCCCTTTCCTCTAGGGGATGCTTTTAAGCAACCAGTAACAATATCTGCCACAGAGAAGTAGGTACTAGTCAGGAAAAAAGTGTGGTTGGGTATTCCAGACAAAGAAAGTAAGGTGTGCAAAGGCCACAACGTGGGAAATAAAAATATTTCGAGGCAGTGAAATGTGAGGTGCAGGTAGAGGCTGTGACAGGACGGGACTGGATATTCTTGACTTTATCTTGAGAACAATGGAGAGACGTTGAAGAGTTTTAAATCAGTAAAAGCTATAATTAGGAGTTTTTTAAAGTGCCTTATTCAGCAAGTGTTTATTTTACAATTCAAACTGGCTTAGCCAATCACATAGATGTATTGATTCATGTAAAAATCCAGAGATAGAAGAGAATTAGTACAGTTCTTTCATGGGTCAAACTGAATTTCTGTGTGTTTCTCTTGGTTGTTCCACAGGTCCTATTGACCTCATCTGATGCTAAACTCCTTCAGGGATCCAAAGGGCTGCCAGGAGAAGCCAGAGCTACTCGCAAGCTCACTCAAATGTGGGAGAAAGAGACAACTAGCCACATGAACTAAGTATAGCCACACCTTGAACCATTCATTGAGGCAAAGGGATAAAATACTACTAACTGACCTCTAACACAGTCTAACCTTGAAGCACATCCAAAGTATGTAACTACTACTACACGGGAGAAAGGTGCCCAAAGGAATAGATCCCTAAAGGAAAATCCAAAGAAAGCAAGATGGGAAGCAGACAGACCAAGTTGATGTTATAATGTGGTAGACATTGTTGATGTCTAATCCAATAGGCATTTCCTCCTCCTTTGTTGCCAATATACCTCTACTTTGTTCAGGAATTACGTGACCTTTTGCTTCAGGGGCCCTTCTCCACTTCTTTTTGTAATGACTGGTTTGGGCATGGATATGCAACCCAGTCTTAGCCAATGGGAATGGAGAGAGAATATGCTTTGGGGTCTTTTCCTTGCTCATAAAAAGACATTTACTGAAGCAAACGCCACTTTTCTTCTTCCTTTTGTGCTGTCCTGTCTGTGTGTGACACCTGCAACCACCACAGCCATCTTGCAGCCATGGCGGGGATAGCACTGAAATGCTGGGCATGGCACAGCAAAAGGCTGGAAAGCACCTTTACACCATTATGTAATCACACCAACCCTAGAACTGCTCTGGCTCCAGACATGCTGCTACGGGAGATAACAACCCCCTTACTGTTTATGCCACTTTTGTTGGGTACCCTTCCTTGTAGTTCAGAACATCTTACCTGAAAAAATTGTGTTTGCTCCATTTGTTCTTTTTCTCTCCTCCCTGTCCTCCTCCTCCTCCTCCCCCCCCCCTCCTCCTTCTCCTGCTCCCCCTCCTCCTCCATCTCTTGCTCCTCCTCTTCTTTATTCAGAGCTTGGATAGCTGAATTTCTCAAACTCTGTTCAGGAAAACAGATCAAAGGTCTTAAGGTAAAAATATCTGGAGAAGTTTGGAGGGATCCCTTTTGGTTTATCCATGCCAAATCACAACGCAGGATGCTACTCCTATCCCTTATAAGCTGTGGCTATTTAACAGATAATATATAAAGAGCCAACCAGAACATATTACTAGCCATTTTCTACATCCAAGACACGATGTGGAAGGCAAAAAGGAATAAATCCAGATACCATTACTGTCTGAGCAGGGTAAAGTTAGTTGTGTATTATTACAGATGTTTTTAATTTAAGATCTTTGGCTATTGTGGTAGTCCTTATAGTTCTACTTCAATCTTCTTCAGACAGATTTCTAACATATAGGCTGCCACGCTTTTTGCAGATGACCCCACCTGACCACGGCTTGAAGAACAGCTCTGAGAACCAGTAGGCCTACTAAGTGCCCTGGCTTAGAGCTCCACCCTTCCTCCAGAGGCACATCTACAGAATCAGGTCTGGCCAAACCAATGAGTTCTTCTATCAGTGGGAATTTTCACATGACCCATACAAAAGGAATCAACAGACCATAGAGTTGTAAAGTTCTCAGAGGAGAAGCAACGATGTCAGAATTGTGATTAGTATAGAAGAAACTGTTCTTGCATTTTGTTTTCTTAAATGGGTCGTGATTTTGTTGGATTATATTCCGTTGGAGTCATTAAAATGAGTGATGTGCATGTTTTATTTTTGTGTCAACGTTTATAAAATACTACTAACTAAATCTTTGACAACTATTTAAAATTATGATGAAAAAAGTTAGATCCTTATTTTTAATGTTCAAAATTCAGTTAGAGTATATGGGAGAAAATCTTGAAGATTGGTGGTCAAATTGAAAAACTACGACCCGAGAGATAAAAAGGGAATTTATTGCAATATGGAGAGGCTGATCAATAGTACACTAACGATAGAAATCAGGGGCACCTGGGTGGCTCAGTCAGGTAAGTGTACAACCTCAGCTCAAGTCATGATCTTGTGGTCCATGAGTTGGAGTCCCCCCCTCCACCATCCCCATCAGGCTGTGTGCTGATAGCTCAGAGCCTGGAGCCTGCTTCAGATTCTGTTTCTTCCTCTCTCTCTTCCCCTCCCCTGCTCACACTCTGTCTCTCTCTCTCTCTCTCAAAAATGAAATAAACATTAAAAAAATAATAATAAAATGCTTAACAGTGACCAAGATGGTCATTTTCTCACCCTCAACAAAGAGATAAAACTATATTGTTCACTGGCTTCACATGATATGTTTCATTTGCCTGGGAAGACAATGTGTTATAAAACAGTTGGACTTGTTATAACCAAAGTCAGCTGACACCAGAATGAAGAATGGAAAAAGCTCCCAAACATTTCTCTAGTAAACTCAAAAATGAGTTTGAGTCAATCAATTTAAAAAGAAAAGTAATTTGCATGTAGCCAAAAGTCTGGCAGTCACTTTAGGCTTTTACAACTCAAAAAAAGGAGGGGGAGAGAGGGAGAGAAACGGGGAGTGGAGAAGGAAGGAAGGTAGCAAAGAAATGGGAAATAAGAGACATGCTAGATTTTAGGACTCTATGGAAAACTATTAACAATTAGTAGGTCTAGATTGTCATTTATTCATATAGGTACTTCCTTCCCATTTGATATTACATCCCCTAAATATCTTGCCAACAAGTATCTTAGTTCATTATATATGTAATTATACAGAGAATATAATCATGTTATATGCTATATATTATATATGTAACATCCATAACATATATTATATATAATATAAAAACTGTAAAGTATTTTATATCATATAATAATATATATGACACAGATAAGTAAATACATCTTGCAACCAGGGAAATAAGAGTAGTGAAAATAAAAGAAAAACAGAATTTAATTTAATATACTTCATCAGACCCTGTACACTCGCTAGAAATAGGCTAATGATTTGGGTTTAGCAGCCTAGCAGCTAATACAGAAGAAACCTGATCCAAGAAGCCTTACAGATGCCATGGAAGACCTTGCAATCCGAGAAACCTACATTTGATTGCCAGCTCTAATCAGCTCTATGGCCTTGAGAGCAAGTCGTTGAACCATCTAGGTCTCAGTTTCTTCCTTCACAAAATGGGAATGATGATAGGAATCCCTTAGCTACAAACTACACAAGTCAAGTACAGGTGTACCTCAAAGATATTGCCAGTTAAGTTCCAGACCACTGCAATAAAGCAAGTTAAATGAATTTTTTGGATTCCCAGCATACATAAAAGGTATGCTTACAGTACACTGTAGTCTATTAAGAGTGCAATAGCATTGTGTCTAAGAAAACAATGTATTCTTAATACCTTAATTAAATACCTTAATACCTTAATTAAAAAATACTTTATTGCTAAAAGATGTTAACCGTCCTCTGAGCTTTTAGCAAGTTGTTATCTTTTTGCTGGTGGAAGATCTTGCCTTGACATTGATGGCTGCTAACTGATCAAGATGATGGTTGCTGAAGGTTGGGGTGGCTGTGGCAATTTTTAAAATAAGACAACAATTAAGTTTGGTGTATTGATTCACTCTTTTTTTCACAAATTATTTTTCTGTAGCAATGTTGTTTGATAGCATTTTGCCTGTGGTACAACTTCTTTCAAACTAGGAGTCAGTCCTCTCAAACTTCGCCACTGCTTTCATCACGTTTATGCTTTTGTTTATTTGCCTAGAATATTTATATTCTAAATTCTTTATTGTCTTTTCATCAACCTTCACAACATCTTCACCAGGAGTAGATCCTATCTCAAGAAACCACTTTCTTTGTTCATCCACAAGAAGCTACACCTCATCCATTAAATTTTTACCATGAGATTGTAGCAATTCAGTCACATCCTCAGGCTCCACTGCTGGTTCTGGTTCTGTTGCTGTTTCCACCACATCAATGGTTACTTTTGTCACTGGAATCTTGAACCCCTCAAAATCATCCATGAGGATTGTTGATCAACTGCTTTCAAACTCCTGTGAATGTTGAAATTTTGACCTCTTGCCATGAATCGTGGATGTTCTTAATGGCATCTAGAATGGTGATTGCTTTCTAGAAAATTTTCCATTTCTTTTGCCCAGATCCATCAGGGGAATTACTATATATGGCATCTATACCTTACAAAATGTATTTCTTAAATAATAAGTTCTGAAAGTTGGAATTGTTCCTTGATCCATGAGCTGTAGAATGGATGTTGTCTTGGCAGGCATGAAAACAACATTAATCTCATTGTACCTCTCCTCAGAGCCCCTGGGTGACCAGGTACATTGTCAATGAGCAGTCATATTTTGGAAGGAATTTCCTTTTCTGAGCTGGAGGCCTGAATAGTAGGCTTAAAATATTCAGTAAACCATGTTCTAAACAGATGTGCTATCGTCCAGACTTTGTTGTTCCATTTTTAGAGCACGGATAGAGTAGATTTAGCATTTTAGAGTGTTCAGTTTTTGGAATGGTCAATGAGCACTGGTTTCAACTTAAAGTCACAGGCTGCATTAACCCCTGACAAGAGTCAGTCTGTCCTTTGAAGCTTTGAAGCCAGGCACTGACTTCTCCTCTCAAGCTATGACAGTCCTAGATGGCTTCTTCCCCTAGAAAGCTGTTCCATCTCCACTGAAAAAGTCTATAGTTTAGTGTAGTTACTCCCATTAATTATTTTAGCTGGATCTCCTGGATAACTTGCTGCAGCTTCTACAACACCACTTGCTGCCTAACCTGCACGTTTATGTTATGGTGATGGCTGCTTTCCTTAAACCTCATGAACGGGGCTCTACGAACTTCAAACTTTTCTTCTGCAGTTTTCTCACCTCTCTCAGCCATCATAGAATTGAAGAGAGTCAGGACCTTGCCTTGGATTTGGCTTAAGGGAGTGCTGTGGCTGGTTTGATCTTCAATCCAGGCCACTCAAATTTTCTCCATATTGAGAAAGGTAGGCTGTTTCGCTTTCTTGCCATTCCTGTGTTCACCAGAGTAGCACTTTTAAGTTCCTTCGAGAACTTTCCCTTTGCATTCACAACCTGGCTAACTGTTCCGCACAAGAAGTTTGGCTTTCGACCTATCTTGGCTTTGGACATGTCTCTCTCACTAAGCTTAATCATCTTCAGTTTTTGACTTAAACTTACTCTTACTCTTACTCTTAAAGTAAGAGACGTGTGACCTTTCTTTTTATCGAAGGGGCCATTGTAGGGTTATTAATTGGCCTAATTTCAATATTGTTGTGTCTCAAGGAATAGGCAGGCCCAAAGAAAGGGAGAGGGACAGGAGAACAGCCAGTCAGTGGAGCAGTCAGAACACACACAACACTTACTGATTAAGTTCACTATCTCATACGGGCACCGTTCATTGCACATCAGAACAACCCTAAAAGTAACATCAAATATCACTGATCACAGATCCTTATAACAAATATAATAACAATTTTAAGAGTCTGAAATATTGTGACGATTACCAAATTGTAATTGTAACACAGAGACATAAAATGAACAAATGACGTTGGAAAAATGGCACAATAGACTCACCTGGGGCAGGGCTGCCACAAACCTTCAATTTGTGAAAAAACAAAACAAGGGACGTCTGGGTGTTTCAGTCGGTTAAGTGTCCGACTTCGGCTCAGGTCATGATCTCGCGGTTCATGAGTTCAAGCCCCGCGTCGGGCTCTGTGCTGACAGCTCAGAGCCTGGAGCCTGTTTCAGATTCTGTGTCTCCCTCTCTCTCTCTGACCCTCCCCCGTTCATGCTCTGTCTCTCTCTGTCTCAAAAATAAATAAACGTTAAAAAACGAACAAACAAAAAAACACATCTGCAAAGCACAATTTAAAAAAATGACACACAATAAAAGGAGGTATGCCTAGGGGAGCCTGAGTGGCTCAGTCATTTGAGCGTCTGACTCTTGATTTTGGCTCAGGTCATGATCTCACAGTTTGTGGGTTCAATCCCCGCATGGGACTCTGCACTGATGGTATGGAGCCTGCTTGGGATTTTCTCTCTCTGCCCTTCCCATGCATGCTCTCTCTCTCTCTCAGAAAAAATAAATAACCTTGAAAAAACTTTATTTAAAAATGAGGTATGCCTGTATCTAATAGGACACCTGGCATTCAGCAAATGTTTAACACAGGTAATCAATTAAACAGCTCATACGGTGCACAAATAAAAAATAAAAGTTGCTCAGGGCCAGGTAGCAAACAGCTAAGCCTCTAATACCAGCAGAACTTCTGCAAAGCTCAAGTAAAGACAGGATGAAGAGCCTCTCCAATTTCTTTAGCAACACTTGAGTTTTGAACCAATCATTGTGAAAAGTAAAATAATTTACACATGGCCAGAAGCTGGCCAGTGGTTTCAGGCTTCACCATAAGGCATTTGGGTTTGGTTGCACATGTGCGTTTGCATGTGTGTGTGCGTGCGTGTATGTGCGTTATGCTATCGTTTTAATTGAGCAGTCCCTTGACTAAAGTATTTCATCCCTCCGCAGATTTGCACAGGTGGCTTCAACATTGGCCTTCTTTTTTCTATTTACTTCAGAAATAAACTGGACTTCCCGGCTCCGCTTTCCTCTCCCAGCATCACTGGAGACTGTGAGCTTTCTCTGGCTGAGAAGCCAAGAGAGTCCACTGAACCAGATTAACATCATTTTAATGGATCAACCAGTGACAAGTGCTAGACTCACTAACTAGGTGGCAGACTTCCCTGCCCAATCTCCCGGGAGGATTTCAGATTTCACGCACACCCAGCCCGTTTGGCTCACCACATCTTTCGGCTCCAGATCTTCTGGGATTCCAGTCAGCAGGCCCATGTGTCTCGTTCTACCTCTGAAACCCCCAGCCACTGAGCCATGATGATTTTTCCACACCTCACCCCGGGGTGTGTCAGCACACAAAGCCAAAGCAGAACTCTTTCGAACTCACTAAAATACATGTACAACTGGGGTCTGCTAACTCAGCATCCACTACTCTCGCTCCCCACACCGCATCGTCCCCCCAAACTCACAACCCCAATAGATCCCATGAATAAAGACATGTGTGACTGTCTCTGATGGTCTGGAAACAATACAGTCATATTTAATTCCCACTTGTGCCTGATTATATTTTCAGTAGAGCCATAGCCCAGGCTGCCTCCCACATTAAGCATCCCTCTGAGGCCATAAAAGATGTGACTGGAGGCCAAAGTCACACTTTCCCACAGGGGCCAAAATTGCCACATTTCTCAGAAAGCTGTATATTTTTATCCAGAACTGATTTGAAATGCTCGGAGAGAGAAATTTTTAAAAGTGTGGTCAGAAAAGTAGAAACAAGAACAACTAAATGTCCTTTATTTGGTAAGAGCTTCTTGGGAAAGAGATACATTTGGTGGGGAGAAAAATCTCTGGGCCTCAGAAGACAACAGCATGAAAGGAATGCATTGTGATTATCAGAGAAGTTAGAAGACGATGGATGGAACACTTTTAGCCAAGCTTGTGACAAAGAAACCCATTCCCTCAGTCAACCACACAATTTGAATGTACTCCCAGCACTGCTCATGATTGGACAAGCAGGCCCAAGGGCTTGGGTTTTGGAATAGATGTAGGGGTCATTTTCCGGGGTCTGGCTCTCCCACATGCTAACTGCAGGTCTTGGGGTGAGTAATTTAAGAACTTAAACCTCAATCTCTTCCTTTGCAAAATGGGCTAATTATGTCTCTTCCTTAGGGCTGCAATGAGCTGAACTGACAGCTTCATATTGCACGTAGAATAAGGGAGGGCAAAGACCATTTCTAAGCGCCCATCACGGGATGGACGGTGGTAAAAGAAACGGTCACTGCCCTCAAAGTGCACAGTCTAGTGGAAAAGGAAAGCACACATGTCTAATTGTAACAGAATGCGCACCTGCCTTAGCCGAGGTTGGACATACGTCTCTAGGAGCACAGAACGAGGGACACTTTCCTGGTGGAACCAAGATGCACGTGCTGGTGGTGTCCCCCCAGGGCCTCTGCAATTTCTCATCACATCCTGCGAGAGAGGTCCTTGAGCGAGGAAATGGCAGGATGATGAGTCTGGCTCCCGACCTTGCATTCAACGTGAGAAGATCCCAAATACAGTTGGTCACGTTCTGTGACCCCGTTGGGCCCCCTGAACCCAGTTATACCTGTGCCTTTTTCAAAGTCTGGAAGACTCTCATAAAATAGATTCTTCCTCAAAGGACCTTGGTCACTTCATTTATTTTCTCGAGGACGTTTGAGTCCACCTCAAGTCACACATTCAGCTGTACAGAATGTCTTCCATCAGAATCTTCCCGTGAGAGTGGCAATGTCAAAATCAATTTCCTGGAGAAGAAACCAAACAAAATGCGCTTTTTTTCCCTCCCTAAAATTGTCTTGATAGCAAAATTTACGAGCATAGAAAAATGCCCTGAGGGATCAGATGGAAGGCTCATTTGAAGGGTCGTTGTCATCTGGACCAGCGAAAGCCCTGGAGAAGCAACTCCGCTGGGCCCCAGAGAACAGGCTCTATGTCGAAATTTTTCCTCATTTTTAACAGCTATGATTCTTTTGCAACGTGCTAGTTGCATCTCAAGGCTAGTGGGTTGGCAAGGTGTTTTACATGGGAAAACTGAACAAGCTGGAGTCACAGACAGAGGCTGGCATGACATATTGCAGACAGCCTGGCGATGGGTGAGGTATGTCCAGGTGCCAAAGATATTTGGAAAGGCCCAGAGCCCTGTTAAGCTGTCTGGAGCTTCAACTACAAGGAATGCTAAGATCTTACTGGAATATATCTGCAAGTGTGGCCCATTGGAACTCAGACCACCACTCCAGACTCATTACAGAACGGTCAAAGGTAAACTGGGTCCCTTGCCACAAAAGGAAGCAAGGTTCTGAAGTAAAAATCAGAAACGGCTCTTTTCCATACTGTCCCTGTCCCCACTAAATAAGCGTTGAGCAGAATTTAAAGATCGTCGGCCTGAAGAGATGCCAACTCTCTATCCTTCCTGTGCGCCCCAACCCCACCCCAGCCAGCTGGTTCAGAAGTACAGGCAACTGTTACTGAATCTCAGGATGGAAAGACTGAGCACGGCGTGGGCACAGCGCAGGCAAATCACCAGATCTGACAAACAGGAGTGATCGGAACAATGATGCCCCAGCAGATCCCAGGGCAGAGCCCTCGAAAATGGGAAGCCAGGGCCCATCGCCGCCAGAGCCCTGATAGCTGGGCTGGATGCATGTGTGAGGGCACTGGTCAGGGCTTGGGTTTAGGGAAACAGTAAGGTGAGTCCCATTCAGAACGGTGACTCCAGAATGACAGTTCAAGAAGGGCTTAGGGGCAGCAATTTTGTTGGAAGAGGGCTAGAAAAGCTGAAGGTAGCTAGTACTTTGCAAAGGATTGAGAAAGTGTCAGTTACGTATATCAAAAAATGTAAGTGCTGTGGAGACTTGGAAGGACAGTCAAAGCCTCCCCCAAAACACACTGCAAGCCACCCCTGACCCTGCAGAATCGGGAAGTTGCTTGGATTCAGAATTCTCTATGGTCACTGCTCTAAGGTCCCAAAGGCCGACTTAGAAACCAGGACCCCCAGCGGAGGACAGACTCAGATCTGCAAAAGTCAGCTGCCGGTGTCCTTCCCCAGCAGACGGGAGGGAGGGAGACAGGAAGGGCTGGCCGCAGTCCCCAAGCCATGAGGCACTTCAGCAGTCGGCAGAGGGACGTGCATCCTCGGTGAGCAGGGTGGGGACGGTGTCTGGACGTGTCCCCTGACAGTGTGGGCCGTGAGCACTGGGGGCTGCTTAATCGTTTCCTGCCTACAGCCCAGACAGTTCTGGGAAGGAGGCGGGGCGGGCTAGAGTTGCAGCTGGGAGGTCTGTGTGGCCAGCTGTGATGAAGCTGGAGGGGGCGGAGGCAGGGGAAACGCACGGGGGTGGGGGTGGCGACGGGCAGGACGCATCGAACGAATCCTCGAATCCTCCAGTGTTCCGAGGAAGAAGACGGGCCACTCAGTGTGGGGAAGGAACTTCCTTCCATCTTTCTGTGTTTTCCTTCCTCCCTCTTTCCTCCCAGGCAACCGGCTAGAGGCAGGATGAGCGGTCTCAAGGAAGGAGAAATAGAAACAGCTGCTAAATTACCGGAGGTCACGTCCTGTTAGAAACCACAGCAAGAGGACAGCGCGCCACCTCGGTCACAGAGGCTGCCGTGATCCCCAGCCAAAGGCATTATGTGATACGTTGGCGGTGGCGTCACAGCCTCGGGTCGAGACGCAAATCCACAAATCACCCTTCCTTTAGAGAAACTGCTAAAGCGCTTCCGTGGCAGCCACTAAAGCACAGATGCTCCAGATGAGTCTGGGAGGTTTTCCTTTGAGAGCTGCGTACGCCTATCATAATCCAAGACGTGCTCCCCGGGACTCTTGTATCTTGAACCCACGTTCCTGCACATGTGGCCCCGAACATAAAGAGGAGAATCCCAGTAAGGATAGGACAGCCAGCGAGTGAGCAACGGTAATAGTAGCTTAGCCCCATTTTTCAAGTAAAATCGTTTAGAATTCACTAATATCCGAAGACACAGCCACTGTTTTTTTCATTTTCGGGTGAAACAGAACGGTCTTCAGGGTGTAAATCTTCTGAAGGCCGCCCTTCTTCGATCCAGTCTTCAATCTGGGGAAACACTCCATGCTGTCTGTAGCGAGACAGGACGCGGCAGCACTCAGAGAATGCTGTTGTCCGTATTTAGATGCACACCAAAGAAACTTTAAAACAAAGATGTCAGAGAGACTTCGAGAGAGAAAATATAAACCCCAGTACCCGGAAAAATAGGCCAAGTACTTTAATGAGTCAGAACACCTCCCCGAATATGCCGATCATTTGCAGTGCTGGGTAGAGAAGCAGCAGGGCTGGTTAACCGGCCACAGGACTGTGGCCACGCCTGACAAGGGAGAAGATGGCCTATACTCAGCACTGGCTTATGTGATCCAGAGGCATGCAGAGCTCCATGGGAAGACAGGTGCATCAGGCTGACTGGAGCCCAAGGCATGAAACATGCTGTTTCTTTAACTCACCAAGCAACCTCTGCTGATAGTAAGGACCCTCCCGTAGGCTCACGGTGGGAGATGGGAGAGCGTGCCGCTGAGGGTCAAGAACTCCACTCTAGATCCTTCAGTGATTCTTCTTCTTATTTTCAATTGACTTGTTTACTTAATTTACAAATAATTTGGTTACTGTAAGTCTGCCTTTGAGAGACTGGGTCTACTGAAGAATTTAGTGCCTATGGTAAATTCAGTCAACATTAACTGAGTGAGAAAATGAATAAAATTAGGCTCCTTTGCCCTGAAGATTGAAGGATTGAAGGGAAATCCCTATAGGCAACGCCTCTCTGTGAGCAGCTGGAGAGGTAGTCTGCTGGCCTCTCCTGGGTTGTGAACAGCCCGCCATAATTGTTTCTGGATCAAACACGCAACTAATATGTTCCTAACAGAGACAAGTGCAAATAAAACCAGCTCTTGGGCCGGAGAGGTGGGGGTGGGGGGGGGGGATGCAGGGAGGAAACCAGGGGAACTTTCACACTTCAGAGAATAATATAAGGCAACAAACAACCAACTACATTTCATAGTTCATGGGCAGGGAAATGACAGCAGCTGACGCTGGGCTTCAGTTGGCTTTGTAAGTTTACAAGGACAGAGGATTGGCCCAAGGTATCCCAGATAGGGATGGAAATGTCTGTGAACTAGGAAGAAGGTGGGACACTTAAAACAGGAAGTTTAGGTTCTGAAGGGCTAGATATGATGCTGGAGACCAAAGGACTGACCAGATCTCGCAGTGTCCCAGATGCCAGGCCGCTACAGGTTCATAAAGCAGAAACAGGCCTCAGAAGACCGACCAGGTAACAGTGCAAAGGCTGCGTCCCCAGAGCAAGGGACGAGAATTGAGAGAACAACTAAAATATTGATGCAAAAGTCTGATGAAAAGGGCGATTGAGTCTATTTGGGGAACTTTGTCCCTCCCTTCAACTCTCTAAATTTTTCCCCCATGCTCTATTATGTCAACTCAGCCCACTATATTTTACTGGCTTCTGCTGTACACATATGATCTCACTTAACCGTCCAACAGATGTGAGGTACCTACTCTTCCCCAATTTGTAGGTGAAGAACAAAGAGGCTATTCACAAGGTCAGAAAGTTGCCCAAAGTCATGCAGCTGATACCAAATAGCTGATCAGAGGCATAGCCCTGAATTCAAACACAGGTCTGCTGTGCTGAAAGCCAACAAGTCTCTGTGTGTGTGTCTGTCAGTGTGTGTGTGTGTGTGTGTGTGTGTGTGTGTGTGCGTGTGTACAGTTTTCCTGCTATCTAGGGAAATTAGAGAATATGATTTCTTAGCAGAAGCTTTTAAAAGTCAAGTTCTCTCTTTGGCACCTGGGTTTTTAAAATTCTTTTATATAAACATCACATTTAGACCAGGAAGCATTTGCTTTCAACAAGCATTAATTACACATTAGATAAGTGAAATTCTCGCATATATTCAATCCTCACTCATACGAACAGGGCCAGCACTAATTAACACAGTAAATCAAATAGGACTCGTGGCTTAAACCAGATAAAAGCTTATTATTTCTTTACAGGAAGAAAGTCCAGGAATAAGCAGTCTACAGTGGTGTTAGTGGAACCACAGAACCATCAAGGACCCACACTCCTATCTCCCTGCTCCACCATTCCTAACACAGGACCCTCCATCTGTAAGGTCACTTCAAAACCAAATATATTACCAAAGCTCTAGCCATCCAGTCCATGATCCAGGTAGGCATGTGAGGAAGTAAGGATGGGCAAGAAAAAATGCCCTGCTTCCATCTGTCCTGGTCATCAGGGGCACTTTCTAGAAGACCCTCTCAACAAATTCTACTTGGAACTAATTGGCCATTCCACGCCACAAGGGGATCTGGAAATGTGGCTTATGCTAAGCAGCAATGTGCTCAGTGAAAAATCTGTCACTCAGGAAGAAGGAGAGAATAGATCCTGAGTAGGCAACCAGCAGTCTGTGTCACCTAGATAACCTGAATCAGCAAGGAAGCCAAGAATTAATTTAAATTCAGGCAGTATTCTAGGATTCTATTTGCATGTGAATAATGGAAATCTGAACCTCTTCACAGCACTGTTTCTGCAGGCCAAAGAATGAAAACATTGGAAAACATATTTGAGGCTCTTTAAAAGTTTGTTTTTAATTTTTTTCATGACTTTTGGTATTTTAATGAGAGGTTGCTCCTGTCTAATAAACTTAATTTCCTGAGACCTATCAAAATTTTCTCTTACTGTGTTTCCAATATACGCTCTTAAAATAATGAAAGCAATATATGAGATGTGAGAAATACAGCTGTAGGGGTGGGAAGGTTGAAGCTGGGTCTAGGAAGTGTTAACCCGTGAAAAGATGCTGCTGTTACACAAAGAACCCCCAACCTGAGGCTTTTCCCTGAGACCTCAGCTTGTCCACAGAACTGTGTTTTACCCTGAGAGTTGCAGGGTGAAAATTGTGCAATATTTTAAAAATCAACCCCGAAAAGGGGTATCTCGATTGCCTAGGACCATCAGAAATGGCCTCTTACTGGTCAAGTACACTTCCCTGCATCCTTTAGCTTATTCCTAAATCAGCCAATATGGTTAGGATTAAAGTAACATTGAAAACATTTCAGGGTTAGAGTCCAGCCATTATGAAGCAATTCTGATTATGAGAACAGGACCAGCTATATCCATGATTCCCCAGACTTGGCTAATTTAGAGTGACTACATGAAACTACTCCGTAACCATGATTCCACATTTTCTTTTTTTTTCATTTTTTTAATGTTTATTTATTTTTGACAGAGAGGGAGCCAGGGAGGGTCAGAGAGAGGGAGACACAGACTCCAAAGCAGGATCCAGGCTCTGAGCTGTCAGCACAGAGCCCGACACGGGGCTCAAACCCACAATCCGTGAGATCATGACCTGAGCCGAAGTCGGTCGCCTAACCGACCGAGCCACCCAGCTGTCCCTCCACATTTTCTGATTAGAAAAGAAAATTCTGCAGAATTTCCAAGACCTGCCATTTTTGAAACTTTAACAATAATCTAAGACCATTTTTCAACTAACACGGACTTTGGAAAACCATTGTCAGACAGTGCTGAGTTTGGGTAAACAGTTCCAGTTCACCTCTAAGTAAAATTGTGACCTATTTTTAGAGACCAGGGGTTTCAGTGTTTTGCTGTTCTAGAAATAAACACCATCATCATTCCTTCTCTTTCAATGAGCACAGCTGTCTGGGTGGGGATGTAAACATCCCCTGGCCGTGTTGTGAATCCAAACACAACAACGTCAGGCTGGTGTGTGAGAACCAGGAAATGAGGCTGACTCCAAATTGCACAAGAACTGATCTATTCTCATGATCAAACCTAAATGAAGTAAGACCTACAAGATACACAGTACACTTGGGCCTCTTAGCAATTAACCTTTTTTTGGTCAATCTAGGCTTCTTCTAGAACTGATGGAACTCTATATTAATCTTATTGTTTCTTTTCTATGTCTTATGATGCCTTGACATTTTCGGGGGCCTAATTAGCCAGGGAGAGACTGCCCCTCCCTGGGTTGGTCAATTCCTAAGATAATAGGAACACACCTTTCATACTCACCAACACTGGTGAATCCCCACGTGGCCATGCAAAGCGTGGCAGGCCTCCTCCTCTTAGGAAATATAGGTAATAAAAATCTTCTTTCACCACGAGAATCTACCCCCAAAACCAAAAGCACACTGTTAGACAATTTGACAATAAATTATATTTAAAACAAAAATCTGGGGCGCCTGGGTGGCTCAGTCGGTTAAGCGTCCGACTTCAGCTCAGGTCACGATCTCACGGTCTGGGAGTTCGAGCCCCGCGTCGGGCTCTGGGCTGATGGCTCAGAGCCTGGATCCTGCTTCCGATTCTGTGTCTCCCTCTCTCTCTGCCCCTCCCCCATTCATGCTCTGTCTCTCTCTCAAAAAAAAATAAACGTTAAAAAAAATTAAAAAAAAAAATCTTCTTTCAATGGCATTCGTCTGTCTGTGCTGTCACTCAGTCACTTCTATAAATTAAAAATCCCATGGGCACCATCATGATACAGGCTCCCATTCACCAGGGCTTCAAAACATGGCAGCAAATGAAGATGGGCAAAGTCCCAGCTCTGTCTTCACCCATCATCCAGTCTGCCGGTTCAGTCTGTGTAGACTTGGGGAAGTATGACAGCTGACAAGAGAAAAATATTTTCTCAACTGTGTAAAGATATCAGGAAAATCTCATCTCGCAAGGATCCAATACAATTTTCCTCCAGCTTTTCTCCTATGCTGAGAACAAGAAGGAGGTTCCTTACAGACAGCACAGCTCTCCTCACCAGGATGTAGGGTGCAGACTCAGACCCTCTTTACTCCCCGCCTGGAGCACTGTGGCCTCCCAGACTCATCTAGCGGTAACTAACCATGGCCCGTGGGCCAAATGTGGCCCACGGATCTGTCTTATTTGGCCATCACCGATCATATGTTTAAATATATTTAAGTCAACATTTTAAAATCATGAAATTTCACACACAAATCTAGATTTCCAGCCTCTTATAAAATTTGATTTCCCACACAGCAACCACAAGCTAGAGCTGAGGAGAGGGTGCCGCTTAGCTGGGACATGTCCTCTCCAGGCCCGCACAAGCTCCCACGCACAAACAGAGACAGCCTCTCTCGACTCCCCAGTGAAGCAGTGGGAGGTGAGTCATGGGAGGCGGGGATGGGAAGCCGTTAGGAATTAGGAGGAAAAGAAAGCATAACACAGTGAAAACTGGGGCACATTGAAGTGATTGCCAGAATAGGGAGGAATTTTCTCTACATCAGGACCAATAAGACTGGAGGCAGACGCATGAATCCTGGCACACAAATGCAGGGCCACTTGAAACAGTAAACCTGCCCACCTGGAAGAAGGTGGGAAGACTTTTTTAACCCTCTCACCCTCTAAAACATGGTCATAAATGAAAATTATGAGAAAATAGAACAAAAGTAACAATATAAAAAGGTACAGCAACCAGGGAATAAATTAAGAAAGCTCTCAATAAAATAACACTCCCTTCTTGAAAAATTGCAAAGACAAAGACATGAAAAATATGAAATTGTTGGGGTGCCTGGGTGGCTGTCAGTTGGGCCTCCAACTAGCTCAGGTCATAATCTCACAGTTCATGAGTTCAAGCCCCGCGTTGGGCTCTGTGCTGACAGCTCAGAGCCTGGAGCCTCTTTCGAATTCTGTGTCTTCCTTTCTCTCTGCCCCTCCCCTGTTCGAGCTCTCTCTCTCTCTCTCTCTCTCTCTCTCTCCCTCTCTCAAAAATGAACAGTAAAAAAATTTTTAAAGACATTGAAATTGTTGAGATTATGAATATTCTTCCCCTCTTGTGCTGATTTGTATTTTCTCATTTTTCTAGGACTGCTTTTGTGATAATAAAAAAAAGTAATAAAAAAATAAATAAAAATATCATTACTAATTCTAATTTTTAAAATACAAAATAAAATGACATGAGATATCATATTGCCCATTACAACAGTGAGATAGACCCTTTAACTACCGACTATCTGGATAGCCAACATTTATTAAGTGCTTACTATGTACTGAATAATATGCTAAATGATTTATTACCAACTCAACTTGTCCTCATGCCATCCCACTTACATTTGAGAAACCGAGGTTCAGCAAAATTAAATAACTTATTTCAAGCCCCACAGCTAGTGTTGAAGAGACCCCCTCAGGTTCCACAGCTCAGCTCCCACCACCAGCTACACTGCCTCCTCAAGCACAGGCCTACAGGGGGCGCTAGGAGATACCGTCACGTGCTGTTGAGGGAAGTGAACTGGTACAATCTTTCTAGAAAGCAACGGTGCAACACAAGTCAAGGGCTTTGAAAATGTTTCCCATTCTTTGCAAATGATATCTCCAGGATACATGCTGAGAAAATAAGATTGGTTAAAAAATTTGCGAGCAGGATGTTCACAGTATCATTATACATTATAATGAGAAAATGGCAATAACTATATGTCAAAGAAGGGAACTAGTTACATAAATCATGCTGTTTCAATTTAAAATTGTTTTCCATGACTTCAATGACATAGCAAAATCTTAAATAGCAAAGCATGATATAAAAGCATATTTCATAGAATTCTGTCTTGTAAATATAAAAAAAAAACCTCTTTACACATACATGCATAGAAAAATGACTAAGAGAAAAATCACACAGTTATTTATTGTGATGAGGTTATAGATTTTTTCAGGTCTGTGCTTTCCATGTTTATTATGAGGAGTGCTTTCATATTTATACAAATGAATTTTCTTATACAAGTCATTCTTTAAAAGCCTGGTTTATATTCAACTTTCTGGATTACACCTGTTGCCTCAAACACACCTTTATTTAAATTTTTGTATTACATTTATTTATTTTTGAGAGACAGAGTGTGAGCACTGGGAGGGGCGGAAAGAGAAGGAGACACAGAATCCGAGGCAGGCTCCAGGCTCTGAGCAAGCGTTCAACACAGAGCTCGACTCGGGGCTCAAACCCACAAACTGTGAGATCATGACCTGAGCCGAAGTCGGACACTTAACCGACTGAGCCACCCAGGCGCCCCAAACACACCTGTATTTAAAAGGAATATTTTCTGGGGCGCCTGGGTGACTCAGTCGGTTAAGTGTCCGACTTCGGCTCAGGTCATGATCTCGGAGTTTGTGGGTGAGTTCAAGTCCCACATTGGCTCCCCACTGACAGTGCAGAGCCAGCTTGGGATTCTCTGTCTCTCCCTCTCTCTGCCCCCCTTGCTCCTTCGCTCTCTTTCTCTCAAGATAAATAAATAAACTTAAAAAAAAAATTCTCTCTCCCTCTCCTTCCGCCCCTCCCCCACTAGCACTCTAAATAATAAGTAAATAAATAAATGGAATGTTTTCAGGTTTTTAGAATGTATGGAATATATAACTAAATTTTAAATATTCCATATGGATAACATCACGTGATCATGTAACATAATAAATTTAACTCACATGGAGTCCAAAAAAATAAAATGTGATCATTATTAGAAATAAAATTAGAAACTGTTTTATTTGCAGCAAAGGTCTGTTTATCTTGAATCCAATCTACTAGAAAACTAAGATAAACATAATTACTCTGTGCTGTACAATCAAAGGGTGATTACTGTTCATAATGGTGACTTTAAGGCATCGCAAGATGCTGATGTACCTTCTAAGTCACCAAAGAAAGATTGCACTACATTTAGAATAGCTTCATTGTTAACACTATTTCATTGTGCTGAATTTTCTGAAAATTAGTTAACCCACGTTTGACAGGTGTAGTTACTCTCAGTAAGCTAAAATTGTTTGTTAACCGGAATACCCTATTCCCGAGACTTAGGAAGAAATTGGAGTACACTATATATTCACTGAAAATTGTTCAGAAAGTGGAGAGCACGAGGGGTGCCTGGGTGGCTCAGTGGGTTAAGCGTCTGACTTCGGCTCACGTCATGATCTCCGGGTCTGTGAGTTCTAGCCCCTGTCAGGCTCTGTGCTGACAGCTCAGAGCCTGGAGCCTGCTTCGGATCCTGTGTCTCCCTCTCTCTGTCCCTTCCCTGCTCGTGCTCTGTCTCTCCCTCTTAAAAGTAAACAAACATTTATAAATTTAAAATTTTATATTTTTAAAATATAAAAAATATTTAAAAATTTATGTTTTTAAAAAATTTTTTTAATTAAAAAAGAAAGTGGAGAGCATGAAATACCTCTGGGCTCTTCACACTAAGCTTACCCTTATGATATGGGGGCTGGGAGTTATAAAGAATTTACAGAACTGGTAAAAAGAGAAAGAAATCCTGCAGGTGGCTCAAGAGAACCTGGGAAGGTCCTGTGTAAAGATAATGTGATGTTGGGACTGTCGGGTTCCATTAGCAAAGGGATATGAAGGGAAACTTCAACACAACTGCTAAAAAGAGGTTAGAAGCCAGAAGGATTTTGGCAGGTGCTGGGCTTGGAGCGGGTCCCGCTGTGGGAACTGCAGGATGCTCTCTGCAGAGGACAATGGCAGGGAACTATTCTTCTCAGGGTTCCCTGGTAGAAACACAATGTGCCCCCACGCTGAGAAATGGAAAACAAGGCTGCAAGGCCTTCAGGTTTGGGGCAGCAGCCCAAGCAGGGATCACCCATGCTGCCCTGAGGAGCTTCTTCAGGTTTCCTGAAATCACAGGCTTGCTGCCTGGGACCGGGCGGCTGGTGAAGTGTTGTGCTGACCGAGACGCAGAGAAGCCGCAGGTTTCACCGTAGGTGAGTAGTGCCTGATGGTGGTGGTGTTTCCCTCCCCTGAGAGTCAAGAGCCACAGAGAGAATGGCAGGATAGCCAGCATCGCAGATGCATTAGGGCCTTCTGGATTTATTCATGAACAACCCAAATTGAGGAATTAGGGGAGTACTTGTTCTCAGAAATAACACTCTAGTACCAGGAAATCCATGAAGCCAGTAGCTAAATACTCTGTTTCTGTCTACAGCCGCACTGTCCCATATGGCAGCCACTAGCCATGTGTGGCTATTCAAATTAGTTTAAATTAGATATAAGTAAAAATTCAGGGGGCACCTGGGTGCTCAGTTGCTCAGTAGGTCAAGCAACGGACTTTTGATTTCAGCTCAGGTCGTGATCTCTTGGTTCACGGGATCAAGCCCTGCCTCGGACTCTGTGCTGACAGCACGGGTCCTGCTTCAGATTGTCCTTCTCCCTCTCTCTCTTCCTCTCTCTCTCTCTCTCTCTCTCTCTCTCTCTGTCTCTCAAAATAAATAAACATTTTTTTTAAATTCAGTTCCTCGGTCACTCTAGCCACATTTCAAGTGCTCAATAGCCACATGTGGCTAGTGGCTATGGCATCAGACCGTGCAAATACAGAATATTTCCATCATCACGGAGAGTTCTATTAAACTTGTATTGAAACCAACATTGATCTATAAATGGAGCAGAATACAAGGGTCTTATGATGAATGTTTAAGACAACATGCAAAACTCAGTAAATGTTTGTGCTTGCACCTGGTGCTTTGAGCTAACCCTCCAGGGCCTCCAAGTATACCAATTCATCCTCCCCTTGCTGCGAGTGATTCAACAGGAAAGGCTGAGAAGCACTGTGATAGCGGTCAGCACCTAGAACATTGCATCAGGCACCTGTCACATACCGCTTGATCGGTTTCATGAACCAGAGGGAACACGAGATTTTGAGGTAAAGCCTATTCTCTTGGACTCCTTCTGCTTCTCAGCAGCTCCCTACCCACAGGCAATAATAATCAGTGACTTTCAAAGGCAGAAAAGTAAGTTGGACATTTTTTTTTCCACTCCAGGTCTTCAGGACCCCGGCTTCCCTTCCCTCCCATCATTTGGCTGAGCTAAAAGAAGTGGTGGAGAATCACAGGCAAGCTTACCCAGTTCCCTCCAGCTTGAAGACAGGCCAGCTCTTCTCAGAAAGGGGCAAATGTTTTTGACTCAAGGGTTCTTTCCCGAGTAATTTTAGCATTTATTAGTCATTGTGTGCTCTAGAATACTCGGGTGTCTCTAAGGACCTCCTGCTTCCTGCGCCCGATGTTTTAACCTCCACCCCACCTTCATGAGGTTCATGCAGCTCAAGAAGAATGCACTCTAGTCCAACAATTGACTGTATCTTGAGCACAATAAGTCAATCTTTAAAAAAAAAAAAAGGGGGGGGGGTTGAAAGTCAAACCTTGTAAAATAATTCAGACATTTTATAGTGTTGTTCTGATTACATACAATTCCCACAAGAAGGGAAGTACCTTTAAAATAAGGACTATTCAATACTAGTACAGGATTTCCTCTTGTTGTTGATAATTTCCTCCTAACAGAAGACACGACGTAGTCCAAACCAGATTCAAAGGAGGTGTCCAGAGACAACGCGGCATCTACATTCTGCAGGGAACATTGTTCGATCTAATTGATGTTTTCCTTGCAAGGCAATAGAGTGACTGAAACTATTTTTATCCAGAACAAAATAGGTTCCCTCACAACTTATGATTCCTGCATCCCCCGCCCCCAGCTAGTTTTATATATAGTCAGAATCACAACGTGTACCTTTCCAAAGTCAAACAATTCCATGAAACAAGTTATAAACAATAGGAAAACTGAAATGCCAAACTATGTTCTCACTCAGCAGGCAAATCTTTACCAGCCATTGAGTTGTGAATTGTAGAAATTTTGGTTCAAGCATTATATGTTCAATGGATTCTGTCTTCTCAGCCGATATGGTGTCTTGAAAAGGATCCTCAACCTTCATGAAATTGAATATCTTTTTCTTTGCTAGGGACATGGCAGATATATCAATCAGTTTAAGTTACCTGTAGAGGCCAATGCCTTTAGTTATATACGGTCAGTTTCTCTCAGCAGACAATAAACCTTGACTCTTGTACATGCAAGGGCAGTAAATCAGTAAGCACGTTTTGGAAGAACATTTTTCCAATTTCCTCCCTTCAGTCAGAGAGACACAATTCAACCTTTACAATCTGGCCTGACTTTCTAGAAATAGACTCAGGTCAGCCTTTTGTCCAACTGCATAAACATACCTTATGAAGAAGGTGGTTCTTACTTGAGCTTGAATTAGATAAAAGCTATGGTGATGAGAAATACAACTGCCCAGAAGGGGGGAAATGCAGCAAAATAGTAATAGGAAACACTTAAGAGCCTATCATCACACAGACTTTTTAGAATGTTAACACGAGAATGTCATAAAGTAGGACACCAGTCAGCATGGCCCAGAGTTCAATTCTAGGCATTCAAGAAATGTTTTTGAATGAATAAATGAAGAATCAATGCATAATCTGATTCATTTTTCCAGGCATATTATGTTTTCCAGGTTACACCAGCAATCCGGTGGTTAAAATAGACTTACAATAAGAGCATAAAAACATTACTTCTTTGGCTTCATTTACTCCCACTACCATGTACGTAAAAGCTAAGAAGCGGGGCTCGAAATTCAGATAGAATATTACTCGCTGTACTCACAATACTTACTCGCTGTGTGCTAGCCCTGGGCAAGTTACTTTCTCTGGAAACTCAGTTTCCTCATCTGTAGAGCAACTATAATCATGGAACCTACTTTATTGTGCTGTGAACATTAAAGGAAATAAGGGTGTAGAGAGCCAAACCAGATGCCCGGCCCATCATAATCATATGCTATTATAAACTATTACATTATTATAAATTTGATTATGTATTATTAAACTATTGTTTTGTGCTGATTATGGTGGCCCCTCTCAACCCCGGTCCCCTCTGGCTGGTTTGTTTTAGTGGCCCAGAGAAGGCTCACATGTTCTTTTGGCCTCAAGGTGATATTGTTCTCTCCTACTTAACAGCTGCTACCAAAGTTGTCCCTGTCACCACAACACTGCCAAGACCACAGGAGCATCGTGTCTTCCCTGCATCCCTTCCAGATGCTTTGCACTCAGAAGACTCCCTTTGCAGGAGCAGGGACTGTTCCATCGGGCTTTGACGGTGACCTGTGGAGAAAACATTCTTCATCCCAAATCATGCCGGGCTCTAGTTGAGCCTGGAGTTCTCAGTGCTATATGATAATTTCAGTGAAATGCCTTCTTAATATTCTGGACCCTCTTTATTGCAGACCCGACATGGACCCTTGGGGATGGAGCTGGAAGAAAATCTAGATGGCAGATACCACGTTGTGTGCAAAACAACCGTTGTCTTCTAAGGCTGTTGTCCTTGTCTTATTGTTTCCTCTTCCCCTGAGTTCTGCTGGGAAGTCACCTGAGTCCCTCCTATAAATCATCTTCTCTCCCCTAGACCCCCGACTGGACTGCATCCTTAGGCAGAGCCAGCCTGGGGACCCTGACTGAGGCCTATCACCCGGACCCAACCCTGAGGTCAAAATGAAGAGCAGTTCTTCAAGTTTGGAATTATTTGGCCAAAATATCGTGAAATACTACATGAGAAAATACCAACGTGCAAGCCCAGATCCCTGCAGAGGCCGCAGAAGGTTTTAGCCAGTGGAAGATGCCATTTATCCACATTACTAGTCTTATGCAAGGGGACCGCTGACCTCAACTCATCAAGGTCCCACAGGTTACAGCTTTTCAATCTTCTCACTCCCCAAATAATACTTTTTGCCCCAGGGCAGCTTTGTCACATTGGACTTGCAGCCTCGGCCACACACTGTACATATGTCATTGTCACCCTTGCATCCTGAGAGCCAAAGGGATTTATCACTCAGCAAAAAAGGACTTTTAGTAGAAACCTTAATGAAGCCCACTTAGGTACAACCAGAATGTATAGGGCCTGAAGCTTATATTATTTTGGAGGCTACTTTAAGCATAAGAAAATAATTTCTTGGGGCGCCTGAGTGGTTCAGTCAGTTAAGCAATCTCCTCTTGATTTCGACTCAGGTCATGATCTCCTGGTCATGAGACCAAGCCCCACGTCAGCCTCCACACTAAAGCTTGGAGCCTGCTTGGGATTTTCTCTCTCCCTCTCTCTCTGCCCCTATCCCGCTTGTGCTTTCACTCTGTCTCTCAAAATAAATAAACAAAATTTTAAATAATAATACTCTCTTTTCTTTTTTTTTTTTTTCGTTTTTATTTATTTTTTTGAGACAGAGAGAGACAGAGCATGAACGGGGGAGGGGCAGAGAGAGAGGGAGACACAGAAAGCAGGCTTTCTGGAAGCCTGGCTCCAGGCTCTGAGCCATCAGCCCAGAGCCCCACGCGGGGCTCGAACTCACGGACCGCGAGATCGTGACCTGGCTGAAGTCGGACGCTTAACCGACTGAGCCACCCAGGCGCCCCAATGATACTCTCTTTTTACAAGCTTTACAAACATACTTGACCAGGTAGACACATGGCCCTCCCCGGCTTCAGAAGGGGCCTGAGCAGTGCGGAGCCCTGAGGCCCTGCCATGCACCCGCCTCCCACTTAGCTCTTTGTCCTTGCTGCTGCCGCCACCCCCTCCCACCCCCCACCCCTGAGTAAATGCAAACACAAACAGTCCCTCAGTTGATTGTTTTAAAGCTGGAGATAGCCTTGTGAGTAGTTGGGGGAGGGGTGCCCCCCCATCATTCATTCTGCCAGCCGTATGGAGGCTGATCACAAACACACCCACAAGTAACATTTTTGTGTCATTTTAACTTGATTTGGTCCAAGTTCCTAATTTTCGAGTAGTCTGGAAATTTTCTTTTTGTTTGTTAGCTTTAAATTTCGTTTCTCTGCTGTTACGTATGCTGAGAAACAATCTTTTTTATCTTGTTGCACTGAGCATCCTTGCAGCCCCCTCCCCCGACCGCAGAGGGGAGGGGTGCAGTATTGTTTTGTTTTGTTTTGTTCCTAAACCCTACAAATAATAGAAGAAATGATATTGTTTGTATTGGGTGCACCTGTTTCCCTAAACCAGGGTGAGGTGTTTTGTTGTTTTTTTTTTTTCCTCTCCACCCCCACTGTCCTTTTATCTCGGCTACCCATGCTTTGTTGTTTGGTGGGAATTTAAGTGGCTCCTGCTTTCTTAGGGAACTTCCTATCCCAGGGAATTCAGAGATTCTCCCCAGGGGCCCCCAGAGACTGTATTGTTTTATTGCTCCCACCTTACCTCACCCCCATTCCACATAAATCACATAAACACGCACCCAAACATACAAGATGTTTTTAAAGGAGCAAAAGAAATGCAATTTTGAAAAGGTTTCCTGCATATATGTGTGTGTGTGTGTGTGTGTGTGTGTGTGGTTGAATATGTGTTTACATACATGTGTGCAGGTTACAAAAAGAGAAAATATAAGTGTGTGTGGTTTTCTATGTGCATTCTCTTAAGCCTTCAATACAACAAAAGTAAATCTGATCATTTCTTCTATTGCTACCTTTGCTTTTCTCCAGGTTACAAGACAGCCCGAGGTGATCAGCAACTTGTCACACCCTCTTCTTTGTTCCAGGCACTTCTTTCCCCAGCACCAGTCTCAGCCCCTGATTTGGAGTCTCTGGATAACACCTACCACAAAGCCGACCCCATAGACTATGCTGGCTGTACAGTACAGCGAGAAAGGCAGTGAGCCCTTCTAATTCCATTTTGTGAATCATGTCAGAATCATGCCCTGCACCATTTTTGCGCCCCCAGCTCCTGGCAAAGAGCCTCACACACAGGACATGCTCGATATACATTTGTAGAATGAATATCGAGTGATATGACTTTGGGCTACTCACTTTGTGGCCCTGGCTCTGATTTTCTTCCTGGTAAATAAGTCAGATGATTCCTTGAAATTTTGTTTAACACAATTATGATGCTCTTTGTCTAAAATGGATTTGGATTTACCTCTTCATATCAGGAGTAGATGCATACAACAGAAAAAAAATAAAATTGTATCTCAGGTAAGATGAAATTCCCTCTCATGTAAAACAAGTCCAAAAGCGGGCCTTTCAGAGTTCCAAGCTCTCATCCGGGACCCAGACCACCATCTTTCTGCATTGGCATCCTCAGTCTAGGAGAGATGCGATAGTTAATAGCCAACATGTCCTCCTACTAGATCAGCAGGAGGAGAAAGTGTAGGAAGATAAGAGGTCCCCCTTTGCAGCTGAGCCCCAGTGCTCTGTCCTGAAAATGTCACCCAACATTTTGCTTGTATCTCATGGGCCAAAATGTTGTCACATGGCCAACCTTGCCTGCGAGGACCTATATATATTCTTTTAGGTGAGCACAATATTGCCCCAAATAAAAACTGGGGTTGTATTACCAAGGAAGAAAGGGAGAATGGATATCAGTATCTAGCAGCCATCTTGCCATACCTGTTCATCACTCTCTGGCCAGATTTGCCTCTGAGGCAGCTTTTCCACTATCTGCCTCTTCTTCTTTAAGATCTTTTTTTTAAATTTTTTTTTTAACGTTTGTTTATCTTTGAGACAGAGAGAGACAGAGCATGAACAGGGGAGGGTCAGAGAAAGGGAGACACAGAATCTGAAACAGGCTCCAGGCTCTGAGCTGTCCGTCAGCACAGAGCCCGACGCGGGGCTCGAACTCACGGACCGTGAGATCATGACCTGAGCCGAAGCCGGCCACTTAACCGACTGAGCCACCCAGGTGCCCCTTTAAGATCTTAAATAAGGTTTCTCAAATCCTGATGACATTTCGCCAGTCCTTGAACAACATGAGCAAAAGGGGGGAAAATGCATTGTACTTCTCTCTCTCTCTCTCTTTCTTTCTTTCTCTTTCTTTCTTTTATTTTTTGCATTGCACTTTTCAAATACTAAGTTTATAATTAAATCTATTTGGCTTAAAGGACTGCCCTTTATTTTGTGGGTTTATCATTTTTTCCTATCTTTCACATGAAAAGTCGTTTTCATCAAATGTTGTTCAGGGAAGGTGATAGTTTATTTTTACTGATGACCTTAGTGTGAAAAATAAAAAAATTGTGAACTGTATGTCAGTCACCTGATTTTTTTTTTTTTTTTTTACCCTGGTCCTTCAAATTTAAAAAGTCCTTCACGGGGCGCCTGGGTGGCACAGTCGGTGAAGCGTCCGACTTCAGCCAGGTCACGATCTCGCGGTCTGTGAGTTCGAGCCCCGCGTCAGGCTCTGGGCTGATGGCTCGGAGCCTGGAGCCTGTTTCCGATTCTGTGTCTCCCTCTCTCTCTGCCCCTCCCCCGTTCATGCTCTGTCTCTCTCTGTCCCAAAAATAAATAAACCTTGAAAAAAAAATTTTTTTTTTAAATAAATAAAAAATAAAAAGTCCTTCACATTTAAAAATAAGCGATGCTTAGGGCTTCTCTCCCCCACCTCCCTCCTCTGAGGAAGAAGGATGAGGAAAGTAGATTAGAAAAGTCTGTGCCCCATCAGTAATAATAGAGAAATAGAGAACAGAGTTGTGGTTCATCCCAGAGGAACATAAATCTTCTCAGCTCTTGATGTCAAGGGAACTGCATGAGAGGGATGTCCTCAATATACAGAAATGAGGGCCTGGTTCCTGAATTCTGCCTACCTCAGATCAAATGCCGCCCCAGAACATACCCGCTGAGTGATATTAAACAAGTTACTTAACTCTTTATGCCTAATTTAAAACTGTAAAATGGGGATAATAGTCGAATCTCTCAAATGACTTTTATGAGGATTAAATTAGAAAATACACATAAACAGAGGCACCTGGGCAGCTCAGTTGGTTAAGCATCGGACTCTTGGTTTTGGCTCAGGTCATAATCTCACAGTTTGTGAGATCAAGTCCTGCTAGGGATTCTCTCTCTCCCTCTTTCCCTGCCCTTGCCCTGCTCACTCTCAAAAAATAATAATAAAAGCCTCTGAGGCCAGGACATTATTTAAAAAAAAGAAAGAAAGAGAGTACATATAAATAGTTTAGCATGGTGCCTGACACGTAGGATATAGTCAACAAATGTCATGTATTATAGAATTTGAGTCACCTGTGAATAAGCAAAAAGCCAAAATTATCAATGGCTCAAATACATAAATGTTTACTTTTTCTCTCCTGCAATGTAGGTCCAGAGGCGGTCAGTCCAAAGACTGACTGGAAGAACAGTTCCTGGGACACCAGAGACCCCAATCTTTCTATCTTTCTGTTCTACAGCCCTCCGCTCCTTGCCTCGTGAGCCTACATAGTTCTGGAGCTCCAACCAACACATACAGGCAAGAAGCAGAAATGGCCTGGGGCGCCTGGGTGGTTCAGTCGGTTAAGCGGCCGACTTCGGCTCAGGTCATGATCTCACGGTCTGTGGGTTCGTGTCCCGCATGAGGCTCTGTGCTGACAGCTCAGAGCCTGGAGCCTGCTTCAGATTCTGTGTCTCCCTCTCTCTCTGCTCCTCTCCCCGCCCCGCTTGCGCTCTCTCTCTCTCTCTCTCTCCCTCTCCCTCTCTCTCAAAAATAATAAACAAAAAAAAATCAAAAAGAAATGGCCTAAGAAGATTGCACCTCTACCTTGACTTTCAAAAGCTCTGCACAGCACTTCTGATTCTAGCACAGAGTGGAACTTAGCCTCATGATCACACCACACCCAGAGGCTTAGAAGACTGGGTGTATTGCTGTCCTGTAAAAAAAAAACCCTGAGATTCTGTTAATAAAAAAAAAAAAAAAAAAAAAGGACAGAGAGAGAAGGAGG